>NC_133122.1:134707438-135307438 GCF_033568475.1 Henckelia pumila | reverse complement strand
CTATTTTGTATCTCGGGTTCTTCTCGAATTTCTTCGAGTTCCATCATCTTGCCTTTTTTATCCAATAAGAACTCCTTCTCCAAGAAGGTGGCATTCCTTGAAACAAACACTTTTGTTTCAGTAGGATTATAGAAATAATATCCGATTGAATTCTTCGGATACCCTACAAAATAACATAAGGTGGATCGACTATCCAACTTATCTCCCACTGTCTGCTTCACGTAAGCAGGACATCCCCAAATCCTCAAGTACGAATACTTAGGAGCTTTGCCATTCCATAACTCGTATGGTGTTTTATCTACTGCTTTAGTGTGGACGTTGTTTAACAACAATACCGCCGTTTCAAGCGCGTAGCCCCAAAACGAAGGTGGGAGCTCAGTGAAGCTCATCATGGATCAAACCATGTCCAACAAAGTTCGATTGCGACGCTCCGAAACACCATTCAGCTGAGGTGTCATCGGAGGAGTCCACTGAGAGAGAATCCCATTCTCTTTAAGATAGTCCAAAAACTCGGTACTTAAGTATTCTCCACCTCGATCCGATCAAAGTGCCTTAATACTTTTACCTAGTTTGTTTTCTACTTCAGCCTTGAATTCTTTGAACCTTTCAAATGCTTCAGACTTATATTTCATTAAATATAAATACCCATACCTAGAATGATCATCGGTAAAGGTAATGAAGTAGGTGTTGCCACATTTAGTACCAATCCTAAATGGACCGCAAACATCTGTATGGATCAAATTCAACAGATTTTGAGTACGCTCAGGTTTCCCTTTGAAAGGAGATTTAGTCATTTTTCCCTTTAGGCAGGACTCACAAGTAGGTAGAGAGTTAATATCAGACATATCAAACATGCCCTCTCCCACTAGCTTGTTCATCCTCCTTGAGGAAATATGACCTAGCCTAGCATGCCAAAGGTTTGCCGGGTTTTGACTATCGTTTTTTCTTTTAATTGTTGTTACCGGTTTATCAACATAATTAATTGGAACGTCTTTTAATTTTAAGCTATATAGATCATTTTCAAGTTGTCCATTTCCAATCAAACATTCATTCTTGTAAATATTGAAAATCTCATTCACAAAATTGCAAGAAAAACCATCTCTATCAAACATAGAAATAGATATAATGTTTTTGACCAAATCCGAAACATATAAAACATCTCTCAAAAATAAATTAAAATTGTTCTGCAAAACTAAATAAATGTCTCCTATAGCTTTGGCTTCGACTCTAGAACCATTCCCGAGCCTTAGCTGGGTCTCACCCATCCTTAGCTTACGACTTCTTGTCATCACCTGCAAATCATTGCAAATGTGAGATCCACATCCGGTATCCAATACCCAAGAATAAGTATTAAGCGAAACATTTATTTCAATGTAAAACATACCCTTTGCAGTTCGCAACTGTTCGAGGTATTCCTTGCAGTTACGTTTCCAATGACCGGGTTTCTTGCAGTAATGGCAAACATTTTCATCTTTTATCCCAATTGAAGCCTTGGCCTTTCCCTTCTTATTTGGTACGATCTTCTTGGGCGGGACAGAACGTTTCTTACCCTTTCCACTTGGTCCTTTCTTAGAGTTAGAAGAGGATCCAACCAAGAGTACCGGTTTATCCTTCTTTAGTGTGGCTTCATATGTGACAAGCATATTGACCATCTCTTCAAGGTTGGCCTCTATCTTGTTCATATTGAAGTTCATCACAAAACCATCAAACGATGAAGGAAGTGATAGAAGCAACAAGTCCGTGCTAAGTTCATGTTCCAAAGTCAAGTCGAGTGTTACCAACTTTTCAATAAGCCCAATCATGCGCACCCCATGCTCACGGACCGAAGTCCCATCTCGCATGCGGCTCGTCATGAGCTCTCTGATGGTGGCATACCTATCCGACCTTGACTGAGCTCCAAAGAGTTCCTTGAGGTTCTTGTGAATGTCAGCAGCATTCACGGCATCCTCGAATCTCCTTTGAAGCTCATCAGACATCGAAGCCTGCATGTAGCATTTGGCCTTGATATCATGGTCCCACCATAAATCAAGTTTGGCCAACTCTTCCGGACTTGTATTAGCCAGGGCTTCCTTCGGAGGCGAATTCTCTAACACGTAGAAAACTTTTTCCGAAGTAAGAATAATTTTCAACTTACGGAACCATTCCGTATAGTTTGCGCCAGTCAATTTGTTTTGTTCGAGAATTGAAAACAGTGGATTGCAAGAAGTCATTGTAATAGTATACTGAAAAGGAAACAGACAATAATCAATGATTGTTTAATTAATTTACTAAGACATAAAATATGGCAAATTTTAATTTTATGAATTACACTCCCACTATTTTATCAATTTCACTACCCTCTAGTGAAAACGGAAAACTATTTTTCTTAGTGAGAACATGGAGTCCAATTGACAAATCATGATCCCGAATAATATCAGCCAACCATAATTTTCAAAAGGTAGAGCCCAATTACTTCCAAAGTAACCCCCATGTTTTTACCTCATGTCCAATAAGGGCCCAATAATATGACGCCGTTTATTGTGACATGTCAAGATAACCCATCAATATTAAGTTGTGATGGACGGTCGCCATGTGGATCCCCAATAATATGAGCCAATCTCATGGGAGTTCCACCCAACTTACAACATGTGTCGATCCAATGTACAGCTTTTCGACGAATGGGCCCCCCCAATAATATGAGCCGGACCGTATCCGCGGGTAGCATCTCATACATTGATCGTTGATGAAAGGTAGGAATATTTAAACAATATTTAAATTCCCTTTTTATTAATCTTGATATCAATTTTAAATCATATTTAAAATGAGGGATTTTTAATTTTGAAAATTTGTCTCATCATGCAATTTATGTATGCTTGTGGGATTCAAACAATTTAGTCTAAACATGCATACATCAATAATATCATATATCATTTAAGGATGATCGATCCCATTAACTAATCGACCCGTGGTTGCCAATCACGAGTCTAAGCTCAATCCTAGGTGATATGCAAGTATGCAATGCAATCCTATTACATCGAGCTTCCAATTTACATTTTTTTGGTCTTCATTGTCTGCTGGGCCCACCATTTCTTCAAATCTTTGTCTCCCACTAAGTTTAATAAATTTACAATAAATTTCGATGACAAATATGGGATACATTTTTAGGGGTGGGAACGGGCCATAAACCAGGCCCACTTTTATTACATATGACAATCATATTGGGCTATAAACCAAGCCCATTAATAAAATTCAACAACAATAAGACAAATGTAAATTACCTAACATACACCTAAAACATTGGTCATGGCAATCGATCATCATTTATCCAATAATTAATTCAATAATTAAATAATTGGATAAACATGCAAAGGCATCATAATTTAAAAGATAAAATCATATTTTATCTTATCCATCCATAAGATCATATCTTATCATCAATTGTACCAAAATAATTAATTTTATAAAATTTAATTTAACGGATAAAATTTATAAATTTTCCAAAAATTCAAATTTATCCAAAAATCAATTTTAAAATTTTCGGACTCGAACAATTCGATCCGATGCCTCGTGAACCAATCAAAAACAATTTTCGATCGGATCAAAAACTAGAATTTCAAAATATTAAAATTTTAATTAAAAAAAGATTAAAAATTAATTTTCCCGGGCTGCCCGGGACAATCCCGGGCAGCCCGCGCCCCAAAAAGGGGGCCCGGGCAGGGCAGCCCGTCGCTGCCCCTTGGGCAGCGATCAAATCGCTGCCCTAGGCAGCGCCGTGCACTGCCCTGGGCAGCGATAGACTCGCTGCTGGGCGCTGCCCTGGGCAGCGATCCAATCGCTGCCCTTGGGCAGCGACGCTCGCTGCCTGATTTGCCCATTAAAATTCAATTTTAAAATTTCTGTTTTGTTTCAAAAACCGAGGCTTAAAAATTTTGTACAATCGATTAATTTAATCTTTTGACCTGAGCAACCTGGCTCTGATACCACTGTTGGAAAATGTGTTCAGATCAATTAAGAATTGATACCCGGTGCAGCGGAAGTTTAAAATTTTATTTTATTATATGAAACGATTCCATATATGGGTATCAAAACTTTTACGATTAAATTTGTTCAAGTAAAAATAAAACACAGTTAAATTTTTACCTCGTCAAGAAAAGGCTTAATTGTGGACTCCAACAGAATTTAATCTGCTCTTCTTGTAAATCCCGGGAACCGATGACAGTCACGATCTAACTCCGGAATTAGGTCCACGAATGAAAAACAGAAACCCTCTGATTGACTGCACTAGAAATCAATCAGAAGTTTTACGTAGAGAATAAACAGATTTGATCTGTTAATTCGAATTGTAATTTTTCACAAAAATCACAGTCCGAATTTTCTCAAAAGGGACAGAGGAATTTTCGAAAAATCCTCTTGAATAGTATAGAGTGAATTTCGAAAATTGCAGTATTCAATGTGTGTAATTTTCGAACCCAACACCTCTATTTATAGATAATTTCTAGTTATAATTGTATCAGGACTCTAACTCCTTAAAGCCCACAATCCATAACTTAAGCCCAACAAGCCAAGCCTGTTGTTATAGAAATTAATATAAAATTCATCGTGACTCCGATTGATAAACTGATTTTACCAATGTGCACAGAAACCATTTCTGCATCTTTTAAAGTCAAGATAATTTTTTTGAATCCAAATTCAGTGATTTTCAAAAATGTTCATCCCTATGTCATTTTAGGAAATCCCACTCCCTTTAGTTAAGAAGTCCAACTTCTCTTTCATTAAATTTAACTCTTTAAATTTAACTATCTCTACGGGGTTTTAGTAATCCATTACTTGTGTAACCCTCAATGGTTCAGGAATACAGCTAGCCGTGGGCTCACAACTCCTTGTGACTCAGAACAACAATTTCCGACTTACCCATCGAATCATGGTAAGAGTGCCTAGCAACATCGCCCCATGATTCCCTAGGTATTACTGATAGTACCTGCAAGAACCAGTAGATTTTGGTTAGCGTACAGTACGGTCCCTTCAACCAAATATCCCGATCGAATCAACAACCATTGGTGCATCGAGAGTCGTTCGAGATTCGATAACTATGCATAACATCTTGGAGATCTATTAGTGACATCGCATGTGTTACTAGGAACACCAAGTAACCTAAAACACATCATGTACTCTGGCCAGAGATTCGTCACACTAATATCTCCTCAGATCGCATAGGATATCCACACTCGCAAGTATGTGGTGAATCCTTGACAACAAAGCATCGACTCCTATATGTGTCATAACTGTACCCAATCCCAATACCTGATGACCCCAATAGAGTCGGTAAACGAGTCAAAGTACAGTACTAGCATATAGAGTCTCAATGATGTTTCAAGTAATAAGGACTAATGGTGTACAACCAAAACCGCGGACTTTATCCACTCGATAAGTGATAACCACTTGGAAAGTCCGAATAGGGTAGTTTGATCATTCATCATATGAATATCCATTTGCATGCTTTGAACATCTCTATGTTCCATACCAATGAAACGTGGTACTCGGCATCGCAAATGCTAGTCTCAATCTCGAGCGATCCTTATCCTTATTTGCGGACAACTCAATTGAATAGGAACTGTTTAGAATATACAGTGACTATAAGATGTGTTTCATGATAGCCATCCCCATGTGCTACCACATCTTACATACACTATAGTATATTCAAGGTCTTTATCAAAACAACAATAGTATATCATAATATAACATTATGAAGAAAGATAAAGTCAATGCCATTATAAAAGTGTAAATTATATTAAACAAAAGATTGTTTATACATAGAGTCACAAAAGCCCTTAGCCACAAGTTGGCTAACCGGGCACCCACTCTTTCAATCTCTCACTTGCTCTAAAGACAACTAGTCACACTACGCAATCCCATTGCTTCGCGATGTATGTCAAACAATGGTCCTGGCAAGGGCTTAGTAAGCGGATCAGCGATATTGTCTGTAGATGCCACTCTCTCGACACTGATGTCTCCTCTTTCCACGATCTCCCGGATGATGTGGTATTTTCTCAGTACGTGTTTGGACTTCTGATGAGACCTTGGTTCCTTTGCCTGAGCAACGGCACCCGTGTTGTCACAGTACACCGGGACTGGATCATCAGCTTCAGGAATTACACCCAACTCTTGGATGAATTTCCTTATCCAAACCGCCTCTTTAGCAGCAGCTGATGCTGCAATATATTCTGCCTCAGTGGTGGAATCTGCTGTGGTGTCCTGCTTGGAACTCTTCCAAGAGACAGCACCGCCATTGAGCACAAATACAAATCCAGAGGTTGATTTCGAGTCATCCACGTCACATTGGAAGCTAGAGTCGGTATAGCCTTCCAACTTCAATTCTTTCCCTCCATAAACCATGAATAAATTCTTAGTCCTTCGCAAGTACTTAAGAATATCCTTCACGGCTTTCCAATGCATTTGACCGGGATTGGCTTGGTATCTGCTCGTGACGCTCAGAGCATAGGCCACATCCGGTTTGGTAGATATCATCCCATACATGATACTACCTATGGCTGACGCATATGGCACGTGTATCATCTTCTCTATCTCTTCGTCAGTTTTGGGACACATAGACTTGGATAGAGAAACTCCATAACACATAGGTAGATGTCCTCTCTTGGACCCATCCATTGAAAACCTTTTCAATATGGTGTCGATGTAGGTTGATTGAGTGAGTCCTATCATTCTTTTAGATCTATCTCTATAGATCTGAATTCCTAGAATATAGGATGCCTCACCTAAATCCTTCATCGAGAATCTACCTGATAACCATATCTTTGTTGACTGCAACATCCCTACATCATTCCCCATGAGTAGGATGTCATCAACATAATGTACTAAGAATGTTACCGCATTCTTAACTACTTTCTTGTACACGCATGGTTCCTCCGGGTTCTTGATAAAACCAAAATCCTTTATCGTTTCATCAAATTTCTGGTTCCAACTTCTTGATGCTTGTTTGAGACCATAGATTGATCTCTGAAGCTTGCATACCTTATGCTCGCTTTCCATGTATGTGTATCCCTCAGGCTGCATCATATAGATCTCTTCCTTAATGTTTCCATTAAGAAATGCAGTCTTTACATCCATTTGCCATATCTCATATTCATACCATGCTGCTATGGCAATAAGGATTCTTATGGACTTGAACATTGCGACTGGTGAAAAGGTTTCATCATAGTCAACTCCTTGTCTTTGAGTATAACCTTTTGCCACCAATCGTGCCTTGTAGGTCAATACCTTTCCATCAGGCCCAAGCTTTCTCTTTTAGATCCATTTGCACCCAATTGGAACAATTCCATCGGGAGGATCTACTAAAGACCAAACTTGGTTAGAATGCATCGAGTCTATTTCCGATTGCATAGTTTCAAGCCATAAATTCGAATCCGCATCAGAAATTGCTTCCTTGACGTTTCTTGGATCACATCCAATGTCGGGTTCACTTTGATCCCCTTCAAGAAGAAGACCATATCTAATAGGAGGCCTAGAAGTCCTCTCGGATCTCCTAGTAATAGGCGTGTCTTGTGATGATTCTTGAGGTGTAGGATCGCTATTTTGTATCTCGGGTTCTTCTAGAATTTCTTCGAGTTCCATCATCTTGCCTTTCTTATCTAATAAGAACTCCTTCTCCAAGAAGGTGGAATTCCTTGAAACAAACACTTTTGTTTCAGTAGGATGATAGAAATAATATCCGATTGAATTCTTCGGATACCCTGCAAAATAACATAAGGTGGATCGACTATCCAACTTATCTCCCACTGTCTGCTTCACGTAAGCAGGACATCCCCAAATCCTCAAGTACGAATACTTAGGAGCTTTGCCATTCCATAACTCGTATGGTTTTTTATCTACTGCTTTAGTGTGGACGTTGTTTAACAACAATACCGCCGTTGCAAGCGCGTAGCCCCAAAACGAAGGTGGGAGCTCAGTGAAGCTCATCATGGATCGAACCATGTCCAACAAAGTTCGATTGCGACGCTCCGAAACACCATTCAGCTGAGGTGTCATCGGAGGAGTCCACTGAGAGAGAATCCCATTTTCTTTTAGATAGTCCAAAAACTCGGTACTTAAGTATTCTCCACCTCGATCCGATCGAAGTGCCTTAATACTTTTACCTAGTTTGTTTTCTACTTCAGCCTTGAATTCTTTGAACCTTTCAAATGCTTCAGACTTATATTTCATTAAATATAAATACCCATACCTAGAATGATCATCGATAAAGGTAATGAAGTAGGTGTTGCCACATTTAGTACCAATCCTAAATGGACCGCAAACATCTGTATGGATCAAATCCAACAGATTTTGACTACGCTCAGGTTTTCCTTTGAAAGGAGATTTAGTCATTTTTCCCTTTAGGCAGGACTCACAAGTAGGTAGAGAGTTAATATCAGACATATCAAACATGCCCTCTCCCACTAGCTTGTTCATCCTCCTTGAGGAAATATGACCTAGCCTAGCATGCCAAAGGTTTGCCGGGTTTTGACTATCGTTTTTCCTTTTAATTGTTGTTACCGGTTTATCAACATAATTAATTGGAACGTCTTTTAATTTTAAGCTATATAGATCATTTTCAAGTTGTCCATTTCCAATCAAACATTCATTCTTGTAAATATTGCAAATCTCATTCACAAAATTGCAAGAAAAACCATCTCTATCAAGCATAGAAATAGATATAATGTTTTTGACCAAATCCGGAACATATAAAACATCTCTCAAAAATAAATTAAAATTGTTCTGCAAAACTAAATAAATGTCTCCTATAGCTTTGGCTTCGACTCTAGAACCATTCTCGAGCCTTAGCTGGGTCTCACCCATCCTTAGCTTACGACTTCTTGTCATCACCTGCAAATCATTGCAAATGTGAGATCCACATCCGGTATCCAATACCCAAGAAGAAGTATTAAGCGAAACATTTATTTCAATGTAAAACATACCTTTTGCAGTTCGAAACTGTTCGAGGTATTCCTTGCAGTTACGTTTCCAATGACCGGGTTTCTTGCAGTAATGGCAAACATTTTCATCTTTTATCCCAATTGAAGCCTTGGACTTTCCCTTCTTATTTGGTATGATCTTCTTGGGCGGGACAGAACGTTTCTTACCCTTTCCACTTGGTCCTTTCTTAGAGTTAGAAGAGGAGCCAACCAAGAGTACCGGTTTATCCTTCTTTAGTGTGGCTTCATATGTGACAAGCATATTGACCATCTCTTCAAGGGTGGCCTCTATCTTGTTCATATTGAAGTTCATCACAAAACCATCAAACGATGAAGGAAGTGATAGAAGCAACAAGTCCGCGCTAAGTTCATGCTCCAAAGTCAAGTCGAGTGTTACCAACTTTTCAATGAGCCCAATCATGCGCACCCCATGCTCACGGACCGAAGTCCCATCTCGCATGCGGCTCGTCATGAGCTCTCTGATGGTGGCATACCTCTCCGACCTTGACTGAGCTCCAAAGAGTTCCTTGAGGTTCTTGTGAATGTCAGCAGCATTCACGGCATCCTCAAATCTTCTTTGAAGCTCATCAGACATCGAAGCCTGCATGTAGCATTTGGCCTTGATATCATGGTCCCACCATAAATCAAGTTTGGCCAACTCTTCCGGACTTGTATTAGCCGGGGCTTCCTTCGGAGGCGGCTTCTCTAACACGTAGAAAGCTTTTTCCGAAGTAAGAATAATTTTCAACTTACGGAACCATTCCGTATAGTTTGCGCCAGTCAATTTGTTTTGTTCGAGAATTGAAAACAGTGGATTGCGAGAAGTCATTGTAATAGTATACTGAAAAGGAAACAGACAATAATCAATGATTGTTTAATTAATTTACTAAGACATAAAAAATGGCGAATTTTAATTTTATAAATTACACTCCCACTATTTTATCGATTTCACTACCCTCTAGTGAAAACGGAAAACTGTTTTCCTTAGTGAGAACATGGAGTCCAATTGACAAATCATGATCCCGAATAATATCAGCCAACCATATTCAAAAGGTAGAGCCCAATTACTTCCAAAGTAACCCCCATGTTTTTACCTCATGTCCAATAAGGGCCCAATAATATGACGCCGTTTATTGTGACATGTCAAGATAACCCATCAATATTAAGTTGTGATGGACGGTCGCCATGTGGATCCCCAATAATATGAGCCAATCCCATGGGAGTTCCACCCAACTTACAACATGTGTCGATCCAATGTACAGCTTTCCGACGAATGGGCCCCCCCCAATAATATGAGCCGGACCGTATCCGCGGGTAGTATCTCATACATTGATCATTGATGGAAGGTAGGAATATTTAAACAATATTTAAATTCCCTTTTTATTAATCTTGATATCAATTTTAAATCATATTTAAAATGAGGGATTTTTAATTTTGAAAATTTGTCTCATCATGCAATTTATGTATGCTTGCGGGATTCAAACAATTTAGTCTAAACATGCATACATCAATAATATCATATATCATTTAAGGATGATCGATCCCATTAACTAATCGACCCGTGGTTGCCAATCACGAGTCTAAGCCCAATCCTAGGTGATATGCAAGTATGCAATGCAATCCTATTACATCGAGCTTCCAATTTACATTTTTTCGGTCTTCATTATCTGCTGGGCCCACCATTTATTCAAATCTTTGTCTCCCACTAAGTCTAATAAATTTACAATAAATATCGATGACAAATATGGGATACATTTTTAGGGGTGGGAACGGGCCATAAACCAGGCCCACTTTTATTACATATGACAATCATATTGGGCTATAAACCAAGCTCATTAATAAAATCCAACAACAATAAGACAAATGTAAATTACCTAACATACACCTAAAACATTGGTCATGGCAATCGATCATCATTTATCCAATAATTAATTCAATAATTAAATAATTGGATAAACATGCAAAGGCATCATAATTTAAAAGATAAAATCATATTTTATCTTATCCATCCATAAGATCATATCTTATCATCAATTGTACCAAAATAATTAATTTTATAAAATTTAATTTAACGGATAAAATTTATAAATTTTCCAAAAATTCAAATTTATCCAAAAATAAATTTTAAAATTTTCGGACTCGAACAATTCGATCCGATGCCTCGTGAACCAATCAAAAACAATTTTCAATCGGATCAAAAACTATAATTTCAAAATATTAAAATTTTAATTTAAAAAAATTAAAAATTAATTTTCCCGGGCTGCCCGGGACAATCCCGGGCTGCCCGCGCCCCAAAGAGGGGGCTCGGGCAGGGCAGCGATCAAATCGCTGCCCATGGGCAGCGCCGTGCACTGCCCTAGGCAGCGATGGACTCGCTCGCTGCCCCAGGCAGCGACAATCGCTGCCTTATTTGCCCATTAAAATTCAATTTTAAAATTTCCGTTTTGTTTCAAAAACCGAGGCTTAAAAATTTTGTACAATCGATTAATTTAATCGTTTGACCTGAGCAACCTGGCTCTGATACCACTGTTGGAAAATGTGTTCAGATCAATTAAGAATTGATACCCGGTGCAGCGGAAGTTTAAAATTTTATTTTATTATATGGAACGATTCCATATATGGGTATCAAAACTTTTACGATTAAATTTGTTCAAGTAAAAATAAAACACAGTTAAATTTTTACCTCGTCAAGAAAAGGCTTAATTGTGGACTCCAACAGAATTTAATCTGCTCTTCTTGTAAATCCCGGGAACCGATGACAGTCATGATCTAACTCCGGAATTAGGTCCATGAATGAAAAACAGAAACCCTCTGATTGACTGCACTAGAAATCAATCAAAAGTTTTACGTAGAGAATAAACAGATTTGATCTGTTAATTCGAATTGTAATTTTTCACAAAAATCACAGTCCGAATTTTCTCAAAAGGGACAGAGGAATTTTCGAAAAATCCTCTTGAATAGTATATAGTGAATTTCAAAAATTGCAGTATTCAATATGTGTAATTTTCGAACCCAACACCTCTATTTATAGATAATTTCTAGTTATAATTGTATCAGGACTCTAACTCCTTAAAGCCCACAATCCATAACTTAAGCCCAACAAGCCAAGCCTGTTGTTATAGAAATTAATATAAAATTCATCGTGACTCCGATTGATAAACTGATTTTACCAATGTGCACAGAAACCATTTCTGCATCTTTTAAAGTCAAGATAATTTTTCTGAATCCGAATTCAGTGATTTCAAAAAATGTCCATCCCTATGTCATTTTAGGAAATCCCACTCCCTTTAGTTAAGAAGTCCAACTTCTCTTTCATTAAATTTAACTCTTTAAATTTAACTATCTCTATGGGGTTTAGTAATCCATTACTTGTGTAACCCTCAATGGTTCAGGAATACAGCTAGCCGTGGGCTCACAACTCCTTGTGACTCGGAACAACAATTTCCGACTTACCCATCGAATCATGGTAAGAGCGCCTAGCAACATCGCCCCATGATTCCCTAGGTATTACTGATAGTACCTGCAAGAACCAGTAGATTTTGGTTAGCGTACAGTACGGTCCCTTCAACCAAATATCCCGATCGAATCAACAACCATTGGTGCATCGAGAGTCGTTCGAGATTCGATAACTATGCATAACATCTTGGAGATCTATTAGTGACATCGCATGTGTTACTAGGAACACCAAGTAACCTAAAACACATCATGTACTCTGGCCAGAGATTCGTCACACTAATATCTCCTCAGATCGCATAGGATATCCACACTCGCAAGTATGTGGTGAATCCTTGACAACAAAGCATCGACTCCTATATGTGTCGTAACTGTACCCAATCCCGACACCTGATGACCCCAATAGAGTCGGTAAATGAGTCAAAGTACAGTACTAGCATATAGAGTCTCAATGATGTTTCAAGTAATATGGACTAATGGTGTACAATCAAAACCGCAGACTTTATCCACTCGATAAGTGATAACCACTTGGAAAGTCCGAATAGGGTAGTTCGATCATTCATCATATGAATATCCATTTTCATGCTTTGAACATCTCTATGTTCCATACCAATGAAACGTGGTACTCGGCATCGCAAATGCTAGTCTCAATCTCGAGCGATCCTTATCCTTATTTGCGGACGGCTCAATTGACTAGGAACTGTTTAGAATATACAGTGACTATAAGATGTGTTTCATGATAGCCATCCCCATGTGCAACCACATCTTACATACACTATAGTATATTCAAGGTCTTTATCAAAACAACAATAGTATATCATAATATAACATTATGAAGAAAGATAAAGTCAATGCCATTATAAAAGTGTAAATTATATTAAACAAAATATTGTTTATACATAGAGTCACAAAAACCCTTAGCCACAAGTTGGCTAACCGGGCACCCACTCTTTCAGGGATTGGGTACAGTTACGACACATATAGGAGTCTATGCTTTGTTGTCAAGGATTCACCACATACTTGCGAGTGTGGATATCCTATGTGATCTGAGGAGATATTAGTGTGACGAATCTCTGGCCCGATTACATGATGTGTTTTAGGTTACTCGGTTTTCCTAGTAACACATGCGATGTCACTATTTGATCTCCAAGATGTAATGCATAGTTATCGAATCTCGAACGACTCTCGATGCACCAATGGTTGTTGATTCGATCGGGATATATGGATGAAGGGACCGTACTGTATGCTAACCAAAATCTACTGGTTCTTGCAGGCACTATCAGTGATACCTAGGGAATCATGGGGCGATGTTGCTAGACACTCTTACCATGATTCGTTGGGCAAGTCGGAAATTGTTGTTCCAAGTCACAAGGAGTTGTGAGCCCACGGCTAGCTGTATCCCTGAACCATTGAGGGTCACACAAGTAATGGATTACTAAACCCCGTTGAGATAGTTAAATTTAAAGAGTTAAATTTAATGAAAGAGAAGTTTGACTTCTTAACTAAAAGGGATTTGAATTTCCTAAAATGACATAGGGATGGGCATTTTTGGAAATCACTGAATTCGGATTCAGAAAAATTATCTTGACTTTAAAAGATGCAGAAATGGTTTCTGTGTACATTGGTAAAATCAGTTTATCAATAAGAGTCACGATGAATTTTATATTAATTTTTATAATAACAGGCTTGGCTTGTTGGGCTTAAGTTATGGATTATGGGCCCTAAGGAGTTAGAGTCCTAATATAATCATAACTTAATCTAGTCTAGAAATTATCTATAAATATATGAGTAGTGTTCGAAAATCAAAGGAATTCCATCTTGCAATTTTCGAAAAATCACTCATAATATTCAAGGGGAATTTTCGAATTCCTCTGTCCCTTTTGAGAAAATTCGGTCTGTGATTTTTGTGAAAAATTATATTCCGAATTAACAGATCAAATCTGTTTATTCTCTTCGATAAACATCTGATTGATTTCTAGTGCAATCTATCAGAGGGTTTCTGTTTTCTATTCGTGGACTTAATTTCGGAGATTGATCGTGAAGCCATCGGTTCCCGGAATTTACAAGAAGAGCAGATTAAATTCTGTTGGAGTCCATAATCAAGTCTTTGCTTGAAGAGGTAAAATATTATTAATTGTGATTATTATTATTTTACTTGTATAATTTAATCGTAAAGTTTTGATACCCATGATATGGAATTGTTCCATATATAAAAATTAAAATTTTTAAACTTCCGCTGCACCGGGTATCAATTCTTAATTGATTTGAAATATCTGCTTAATTATATAATTATTATATGCTTGTTCAAGTACACACAAACAGATGAAAAACATAAACTTGTTGCATTTCATTCATTGATCTGTTTCATAAGTTACACGAGCAAGATCTATCCTACTATGCATTTCACGGCTCCAGTTGATCATCCAAACACTTAGGGAGCCTTGACCATTGCAGACGTCATCCTCAAAGCATATGTTCTGCATCTCATCTTGCTCTGTGAGAAGAATGAGAAGCCGAACTCCTGAAGACTTCAGAACGTCTCGAGTACTTTGTGTACCTAGCATGAATTTTCACCATCGTATCCTTGAATAATTACGGAGACGCGCTGCAGGAGACAATGGAGAAAGGTTAGCACGGCGAGGACAGCGTAATAAATCAAGGAAATGCCACATCCTCATTCACCGCTCAAACACTCTCCTCTTGTACAGATCCTTCCGGATCTCGTACTCTTTTTCAACAGATAGAACATTGTTATTATCATTCATATTGGCCATTATATTCTGAATGCTCTATCTTGTGGCTCTAATGTATCACCTAGCTTTGTTTTTATAGGCACATTTCAAGGAGATGAAGGGTCATCCGATGCATCAGCCTCCCAAATGTCCAATCAATGTTTGCTTATTTATTATGGGTTATTAAATCTCTTGGATTGCGTCAATCCTCCTTGAGATTTTCAAAACTTATCGACGTTATTCTTTGAATTTAATACAATTCATATTCTATGCAAGAAAAGGAACAATCACGCAATTATTTCACAGACAGCAAGTCCAATCACAAATATTTTCTTTTATTTTATATGAATTATATCTCATATCTTGCTTAAGAATATTGCACGACATCGTGGCCAAATCTCTTGTGGCCAAAGCAGGTTCTTTTGATGCAATTACATCTAAGAAATTTGATGTTATGGTTGCTATTTCTGGTGGTATTACAGTCAATTGGTCTACTGTCCTGTTCAATATTCTATCTACTATGATTACTGCCCCAGCAGTCCAGTCTCAAGGGTTTGCGGTTCAACTTGGAGATATTTTGAATTATCTGAATGTATATCTGGGACCCTCCTCTGCACTTCATCCGCACAAGACTTTGAATGACAGAGCAATTGAAGTGTACAGGGCTAAGAAATTGATTGTCTTCAAACTTGGTACGTCTCACTCAGATGAGATTGAAGACTTGACTCTCCCGGATGAACCCAAGCCACTGGCAATCGAAGCAGCCAATGAAACCCCATCTCCCAAGAAAGCAGCACCCAGAAGGAAAACTACAACCAAGAGAAAAGATGTGATTTATTCACCTGAATTAGATGCATCAGAGTCAGATCAAGTAACTCTTGCAGATATTATTGTGCCTCATCCACAGAAGAAAAGGAAAGTAGTCAGGCTTCCTCCTCGGATTCCTTTGCCTATTCAAGCTGCACCAGTTCCAGCAATTCCAATCTCTATGGTGGAAAGTGTTGTTCCTCTGGTAACTCAGATGAACATCACAACTCTTCAATCTGGATTCTTCAAAAAGCCTGATGATGTATCAAATCCACTATCTAATGCTCAACAGATAATTGATTTGACTGCTGATTTGACAAATGGGTATTTCATCGAACTGAGGATCTCTTCTCAAATATCAAGAATTTAGTCAAGCTGGAAAGCATTGCAACTCTTGAGAATCGAATCCTTGAGTGGGCTGAGACTCAAGTTGTTTTTAGAGCTCTGGAAAGAAGAGAATTTGTACAACTCAGGCTTAAGGAAAGAATTCTTCGATCTCATGTACAGGTACAGAGAGCTAAACTCAATCCTACGAGTTTGGATATTTTTGATCAAACGGCCTCACTTAATCAACTAGAAAATGACGCTCATCTGCTGACTGCTAATGCTCAATTGATGAGACAAGATTTTCCACTGGAAGATCCAAACCAAGCACAGTCTTCTTTATCTGCTATTCATTCTGCTACAGATGAGTTAACCTTATCAGAAGAACTTAGTCTGTCTGCTGAAACAATCTCTCCACCCGTCTCACCTGTTAGAGCTACTTATCCTCCAAAGGAAGCTCTGATTATTGATGTTGTTCCTACAGAACAATCTGATGTGGAATTCCTATCTGAGAAACCACTGATCGCACTTTACCAAGAAGATTCATCGGGTGATCAAATCTTGCATGCACATCAAAATACACCATCTGGTTCTCAAGAACATTTGGTTACTGCTGAAGATATTGAAGAACCGTTGATTGCACAAGCTGTTCCTGACGAATCACTTGTTGAGCATCCAATTTCATCCGAAAATCAAACCATGGATGAACCACAGATGGACAATACTACTATTGAGGACTCCTTTACAAAAGAAACTCTCGTTGAACCACCAGAACAAATGCTGACCTCCACTGAAGATATGAACCAAGTAATTGTTCCTTTTGTTCCAGTTGCAGAACAAATTCAAGAATCATCTTCTAGATCAATGGATACAGTTTCGTCCGAACATTTGGTAATGGATATGCCTTCTATCTTCAAGGAAGTTAGACCTGATCTAATTCACAGTATATTCAGGCCTATTACCATCATATTCAAGGACAAGTTGGCTCTTCCATCTGCCACTCTCTCAGAGATATCTATCTCAGATCCAGATGATTCATCAACAATTATGGAGGATGTTGTTTTTGAGCCTCTTGTAGTTACTGCTTCAATGCTTCAACTTTGTGAATCTACTCATTCTGAAGATGCAGCTCTTCTTCTTACCATCTGATTGATGTCAGATCAGATACGTCTTTATCTGCATCTCTTACTCAGTTATTCAATCTGGTATCTAAGTTGCAAATCAAACAAGATCAAACATCTACGGAGCTTAGAGAATTCAAGTCACACATGCTCACAATGGTCACTAATATAGGAGAATCAGTATTGCATGTTCGAAGGAATCATACTACAGAGTATGTGAACATTCTTTGGAAACTTGAAAGCCTACAAGCCTCCACTGAAGCCAACAACAAACAAATTCATGATACTTTTGGTACTCAACTCACTGTTATACTTGATATCTTATCAGAGAATGGTGATGCCAAAAAGGGGGGAAAGGCTATCTCATCAAAGGACAAAGGCAAGGGAAATAAGTAAAGACTACCATATCAGAACAAGAGCAGAGTATATTAGATCAATGAAACGATATTCTTGGAAATTAATTTTTCACATTTATTTTGTCTAAAATTATTATTCAATCTATGACAGAACACTTTTGGAAAGATTTTTGATCTATCGTCTTCATCCTACTTTGATCCTCATCATACTTTGATCTGAATATTAACTTGGTTTTGACATCACCAAAAAGGGGAAAATTGTTGAAGATCAAACTCTAAAGTTTTGGTAATAACAAGTCAAAACAAAACCAAGTAATAAAATATTTTAAGGACTAATCCACTCGGACTCTTCTAGATCAAAACTTAAAGTTGCCAGATCTAATGTCCTATTCCGGATGAATCAAGTATTTTATCCACGTCACTTTACGAACAATGAATTACAACGGATCAATTTCAACAGACCTTCACTTGAGTAAACCAGATCTATCAAGATAGTTCAAGTAGCCATCAACCAGATCAAAGCCTCACTTTAAAGTAACCGTTTTTGAGGTTGTTGAAGTAAAAGACAAAATCATTCAATGAGATTTTGAACGTTGATCGGCCTCCATCAAAGTCAAGATTTGTGAGCCAATTAATGAGATATGCTGGCGGCTCAATCTCAGAGATTGTTGGCGGCTCACTGACTACTTTTGAGGGCTATAAATACTCGAGCAATTTCGAAGATTCAAGTACGAGACCAAGAGTGAAAATCACAAGCTATCGAAATCAAAGTTCATTCAAGTCAAAAAGCCTTCACTCAATATACTAACTCAGATACCCACATCATTAGATCAAAGTCTAGATATTTTGAGTTAGAGCATATTTCAAAGATCGATCAAAGAAACACATACAATCGATCCAGATCAAAGCCATTCACAGCTATCCAGATCAAACCACCGAAGCACATTTTGTAGCTTCATTTTGTAAACTCAAAGCAGAGAGTTTATTCTGCTTCGAGAGAGAGTATTGCTAGGAGTTCCTCTCAAAGGGTTGATTGGATTGGATTTGTATAAAGTGTTGTATAAGTCAAAGTTTTCTAGTGGAATCCTTCTGGAAACAGAAGAAGGGGTGACCGTAGGAGAATTCATCTCCGAACTTCCAGAAACAACTCTATCTCTTTACTCACTGCACTTAAATTATTTTATCTGCCTTAGTCTTATAAGTATTCAATCTGCGAGGAATATTTCTTCCACCTGACAATTTCAGATCTTTCGAGCAGATCAAAGTTTTAAGCAACAAAACTTATGTCTGATTCTTACAAATCAGATCGAAGAATCATCTAAAAATTTTAATAGTGTATTCACCCCCCCTCTACACATATTTCGATCCTAACAATTATTATTATTATTATTATTATTATTATTATTATTATTATTATTGTTGTTGTTGTTGTTGTTGTTGTTATAATTATTAATATTATTATGTGTTTTTAACTTTTATTTGACTAATTTTTTAAAAATAAAAGTAAATCGGTTTGGTTCTGATTGATTGGGTTAGTCGAGTTGGGGTTTGAGTAGGTCATTTTCGGGTCACTGAGATTTTTTTTAGTGATATCGTGAATCAACCTAACTCAAACCCCTCGAAATTTACACCTCTATTATAGGATAAGTTTAAGATGTGTTTAAACCACGATGAAATATGTATTTGATACCCTATGAATGGGTCCATCACATGTTATGCACAATTGGATTCCATAACTAAGAAACAAGGCCCGGATCCAGGTCTAAATGGTAAGATTGGCCCATGTTGGTAGGTGGTCGAGACGAAGTATGTTGGAGTTGGAGTGAAAGTGGGAGTTGGAGTTGAGTATGAGCCAAAATGTGGAGCAGTAGAGGGAGGTGGGAAGGTGATGAGGTGAGGTGTGGATGAGCTTAGGAGTTGAGGATGGCGATGGAGAAGGAGAGTAGCTAGGGTAGAGCATACCTAAGGTGTGTGTGTTCTTAGCCTAAGATTTATTTCAAGTGCAAGACCTCTTAGCTTCAGCCTCTCCTGAAGGGCGAGTCCCGGATGAACAAGCGCGTGAGTCTTTATAAGGTTCAAAAAGTCCACTGGCTTAATCACGATAAACTAATTTATATTATAATGCATGTTATTTAGAAAACTTAATTGATATGTTTAATTTTGTGTTTTATCGTCATGCCTGAAATCTTACGTGTTATGATGTTAATTTTTTTTTTAAAAAAAAAAACGTTTCATGTTTGCTATTTAATTTTGGAAATTAGAACGAAACTGGCCTTCGAGCGAGTTAATTAAGAAAAATATTTTCTTTAAATAAATTTTAAGTTGATGCAGTGTATTTTAAAATTGGGATAATAGAGTTTTTAAGGCTTTTAATTATAACTAATGTGTCGTGTTGAAAACTCATTAGTCACTAAATTTAATAAGCGTTCAAATTCTTTCTTAAATCTCATTTAGAACGCTGTCACTTCTCCCCTAAATCCCCTCTCATGTTTCAAATGCTACATCCAATGTTAGGGTTCTTCGATTCTCTAGGCTAGATCATCCTTCCATCCAGGTTAATTCGAAGCAATCATTTCAGGAAATTTTTAATGATTTTGAAACTCATTCAAGAGTATATGTATTTTCAAGGTAAACCCTTTTGCGATGGATTGATGATTTATGCATGATTCATGAAAATTCATGAGTATGTTGTTTAATTGTGCTACGTAAAGCATTACTGATGTTTTACGTTCAAGTTTATCATGGTTTATGTGATTTTGAAGCAAGAAATCAGAATTTTTGGTTGAAAGGTTGAAGGATATTTTTGGTTAAAATCTTTGAATGGTTGAGCGTTTTTTGTTCGAATATTTTGATGTTTTTATGGTGTTGGATGGCATTTTGATGGAAAAAATGTTTCAAAATATTTTATGAAAGGATTATTTATTCCTACAAAATTCCTTAAAGTTTTAAAAGATTTATTTAGTCTTTTGCCTTTCTTGGACTTGAAGTTTCTTGGAGATAAAGTGTACTATTATTTATTTCCTTATTGAGTTTATCATAATATTTATTGTCTCATATCTAATTGATTTATTTCTCAATCTTTGTAAATTTGATATGATCAAATCTAGAGGAATCCTACGTCTACAAAGAAACCATGTGAAGAAGGATTCTTTGGACTTATTTATAAAATAGGCGTGAAGGCTTACAAAGAGAGACACCCAAGAGAGACGACCGATAAGAGAGTTCTTGTGAGAGCTTATGAACGTGTAACTTTGAGAGAAATCTGAAGATTTTCTGAAGCTCGATTTATGGTTGTGTTCACCTATTTTCCTTGAAGGTTTGAGAGCATGTTGAAGACCAATTGAATATTGTAGCTCTCGTGTTTTGGCATCTAAGGCCAACTCCTTGCTTTGTTTTTTTTTATTCTATCTTGCATAGAATTTTAGGAGTTGTTTTTATTATTTATTTTCTCACATGTTTTTGAGAAAATTGATTTTACAATAATTCACTAGTTTAGGGTTTTGTAAACTCTTTGATTATTTTCTAGTGAAAGTTTTGACCTGAGGCATCGCAAGAGTATTGGATATTCTTGCTTAAATATCTGAGTCTATTTAACTTGTTACTAGTTTAGTTTATTCACGCTTTTATTAATTTTCGCTGCATATCACTCAAAGTGTTATTGAAGGTGTTGTCAACACCTGATGACAACACCTAAATCTGTTTATATGAAACCGACTTTCTCTTACAAGTGGCATCAGAGACATATTCTTGTTACACTAAGAACTGATGCTGTTTTGTTTATTTTATTACAGGGAATAATATGGACTCATGTACTACTCCAAATTCATTTTGAAATCTCCGGTTCTTGATGGCACGAATTATGCCTTGTGAAAGACAAAGATGCACTTTACTCAAAGCTATGGATGAACGTGCATGGAAGAGTATACTTACCGGTTGGACTGCTCCAAAGATCGTGGATAAAGATGGTGATTACATCTTGAAACCAGAAACTACTTGGACAATCGAGAAAGCACAAATTTCAAGTTTTAATGCTAAAGCAATCAACGCCATATTTTCCAGCATGGACATGAGTATGTTCAGCCTTATTGCTTATTTTGTTACTGCCAAGGATGCATTTGATACCCTACAAAAACATTGTGAAGGGTCTAAAAGTGTCAAGAGAACAAGGATGAGGCTGCTTAACTCAAAATTTGAGAATATCCGTATGAGCGAAGATGAAACAATCTCTGAGTATGATCAAAGACTTTGAGAATTGGTCACTGAAGCATTCAATCTAGGAGAGCCGATTGCCAATGAGAGACTTGTGAACAAAGTGCTTAGGTCAGTGCCTGAGAGATTCAATGGAAAGATTTGGGCTAAGGACAACTCAAAGATGAAGTTGACTGAATTAATGAGTATTTTTCAAGTGTTTGAGATGAATACCACTGCACAAAAGAAGGAAAGTAAAATATATAGCATTTCAAGCTTCTAATGACTCATATGAAGAGTATGTTCAATTTCGTCAAGAAGTTCTTCAATCTGATCTTGAGGATGATACGATTTCACTCATGACCAAAAAGTTCAATGATTATCTGAAAAAAAATGAAGAAGGTTAAGAGATCTGATAAAAAAACTTAAGGCACCAATGTTCTCTAACAAGACGTTGAGAATCACTGGACCAGAACAGTCACCAAGGAAGTTTACTAATCCTCCGAAGCCTCGACTGATGTTGGAAGGGAAGAAGAAGTCTACTTCAAAGAAGTTAGACACTGTTCAGTGTAATGCATGTCAAGGCTTTGGACATTATGCCAATGAGTGTGGTAACACGCTTAGAAAAGGAATGAACACGTCCTTGAGTGATGGAGAGTTTGAAGAAGATGAAGAAAGTCACACAGTCCTTACAGCTTTACTGGAAAGCAAAAAGTGCTTTCAAGTCAATCCTTTAGGTGTTGCCGCAGGAGTTGCCACACCTGGCCGCAACATCTCCCAAATGTCAGTTTGTTTTAATTCCTCTACTGTTGATAAAGTGTGTACTGTTGATTCAGGTGATGAAACATTGTCTATGGAAGAAGCTCGGATGATGTATGAAGAACTTTATGCTGATTGGATTGAAAAGGAATAAGTCGAACACTATTCTTGTGAAAGAAAACACTGATTTAAAGGCAACTGTTTCTAGACTTGAAAGTTTGCTGAGCAAGAAGGACCTAGAGTTATGTCAGGTAAAGAAAGAACTTGCAAAAGCTAAAGCTACGTTGACCAAGTTTAATTCAAGCACAACCAAGATTGACTCACTGCTCATAATGGGAAGAGATGGTAAGCTGGACTAGGCTTTGAGAACAGTAAATTTGAGGTTGGTGAATGCTCAAAAGATCCTGTGTTTGTCAAAGAAAGTTGCTGTACATGAAGCTCAACTAAAAAGGTCACTTCAACAGATCCTCCAAAATCAAAGCCACAGCCTACTGCTCCTTTAAAGTCTAGAAGGAAACATAAGTTTATTTGTCACTACTGTCATAGACCTGGTCATATTAAACCATACTGTTTTAAGTTGCAAGAAGACTACAGACAGAGATCTGGACCGAAGGTGTTGCCAACACCCTCCCACAACATCTCCAGAAATAGATCTACTGTAAGAAAGGTTTGGGTACCAAAAGCTGATATTCCCTGTTATATGATTTATACTGCTTTAAAAACTAATGTTTTAGGTGCTTGGTACTTTGATAACGGTAGTTCACGTCATATGACAGGGTCCAAAAAGTTTCTCACTGATTATGTTGAAAAAAAAAGTGAAAAAGTAACCTATGGAGGAGGTTCGAAGGGGAATATTGTTGAAAAAGGCACAATGAATGTTGTTGGTTTGCCTAAACTTCGCAATGTGCTTCATGTTGAAGGATTAAACGCAAATCTAATAAGCATAAGCCAGCTTTGTTATGATAATTTGCATGTGCAATTTGATAAGAAATTGTGCAAAGTTTTTTATAGTTCTAACTTGTCTGTAATGACAGGTACAAGATCATCTGATAACTATTATCAACTTGGAGAAGAGATGGCTTGTAGACACACAAAAGTGACAGAATTTGACCTATGGCATCAAAAATTGGGTCATGCAAATTTCAAGACTTTAAAGAACCTAAGTAAGCTTGATGATGTTAGAGGTATGCCTAATTTGAAATTCGGTATTCCATTTTTGTGTGAAGCATGTCAAAAAGGGAAGTAGACTAGGATGTCACACGAGTTGTTGTCAACATTTGTGACAACACGCTGTCTTGAGCTTATACATATGGACTTAATGGGTCCAATGGATGTTGAAAGCTTCGGTGGTAAGAAATACTCGTTTGTTTGTGTTGATGATTTTTCAAGATATACTTGGGTGAATTTTCTGAGAGAAAAATCAGACACATTTGATGCCTTCAAGAAATTTCTCACTAAGATTACGAATCTACACAAGCTGAAGGTAATCATAGTTCACGCTGCTCATAGTAAGGAGTTCGAAAACTCTTCTTTTGCAAGTTTGTGTGATAAACGAGGTATTTCTCATGAATTTTATTCTCCTATAACTCCACAACAGAATGGAATTGCTGAAAGAAAGAATAGAACTTTTCAAGAAATGACTAGAGTGATGTTAAGTTCGAAAAATATCTCAAAACATTTTTGGGCTGAAGCCTTGAACACTGCATGTCATATTTCAAATAGAGTATATTTGAGAAATGGTACTACTATGACATCCTATAAAATCCTCATGGGAAAGAGGCCAAACCTTAAGTATTTTCATGTTTTTGGATGTGTATGCTACGTTTTGAATTATAGAGATCATCTTGCTAAGTTTGATGAAAAAAGTGATAAGTGTTTGTTCATGGGATATTCATCAAATAGCCGAGCCTATAGGATGTTTAATTTGAGAACTAGGACTATTTTCGAGTCTATTAATGTTGTTTTTGATGGTTTTGCAGATCTAAAGAAGAAAATAGTTGAGGATGAAGTTGATGATCTGCTTAATAATTCTGGAAATTCAGATGTTGTCCAAGGTATTACAACACCTCCGACAACACCTTCTATATAAATTCCAGAAACGAAAGTTGAACAGCTTACTGATGAGAATAATGATGATGATAGTGAAGTAAATGAAGCTGGTAAGAATATTCCCAGGAAAATTCAAAAGAACCATCCAACCTCACATGTCATTGGAGATGTACATGGAGACTTGCAAACTCGAAGGAAAGAGAAGGTGAACTACAGAAAAATGGATGGTCTAATGTGCATGAGCTTTATGTATTCTCATGTAAGATTTTCATGATTTGTGTCAAACATTGAACCCAAAAAGGTTGAAGAATAGTTAAAAGATGAATTTTGGGTCAATGCTATGAATGAAGAGCTAGAACGGTTTGTTAGGAATGATGTTTGGTACCTTGTACCGTGTCCTGATCATGGTAATGTTATAGGAACAAAATGGATTTTCAAGAATAAAACTGATGAGTCAGGAAACATCATAAGAAATAAAGCTGGGTTGGTAGCTCAAGCGTATACACAGGTTGAGGGGGTGGATTTTGATGAAACCTTAGCTCTTGTAGCCCACATTGAGTTAGTCCGACTTATGCTTGCTATTTCATGTTATATGGGAATGAAACTTTTCAAATGGATGTAAAAAGTGTCTTTTTAAATGAGATCTTAAATGAAGAGGTATATGTAAAACAACCTAAAGAATTTGAGGATCCAAATCATCTTTATTATGTGTATAAGTTGAAAAAGGCATTGTATGGATTGAAGCTAGCATCACGTGCATGATATGGAAGATTAACCGAGTACTTGCTCAATATTGACTTCAAAAGAGGTAAAGTCGATAAGACTTTATTTGTGAAAAAGTCTCAAGGTAATATTTTCATTTGCGAAGTGTATGTAGATGATATATTTTTTTGTGCTTCAAATGATAAACTTGTTGATGATTTTGTGTAGTGCATGTTTTTTACATTTGAGAAGAGCATGGTTGGTGAGTTAACTTATTTCTTGGGATTGCAAGTGAAACAAATGCATGATGGTATATTTTTGTGTCAAAGAAAGTATGTTAAAAATTTGGTGAAATTTTTTTTGAATGACAACACTAAACACATGCGTACACCTATGGAGTCTAATAAAAAACTGTCGAGGGAAGATGTTGCTGAAGGTGTTGACAACACCCTATACAGAAGCATGATTGGTAGTCTTTTATATTTGAGTGCTACTAGACCTGATATCATGTATAGTATTTTTTTGTGTGCTAGATACCAGTCTAACCCAAAAGTTTCTCACCTAAAGGCCGTGAAACGTATTGAAATATGTGGCGGGTACTTTGAATTTGGATTTTTGGTACACTAAAGAAACCAACTCAAATTTGGTAGGGTTTAGTGATGCTGACTGGGCTGGGGATATAGATGAGAGAAAGAGCACTTCGGGAGGATGTTTTTACTTGGGGAATAACTTAGTGTCATGGTATAGTAAGAAACAAAATTGTGTCTCACTTTCTACTGCCGAGTCTAAGTATGTTAATGTAGGTAGTAGTTGCTCACAACTCCTATGGATGAATAAAATGCTGACTGATTATGGAATTAAGAGTGATACTTCTATTGTATATTGTGATAATTCTAGTGCCATTGATATATCCAAAAATCCAGTACAACACTCTCGAACCAAACACATTGACATTAGACATCACTTTATTCAATTTTTGGTCGAGAAAGTCATGATCTTAATTGAGTTTGTTGGAACTAATAACCAATTAGCTGACATATTCACAAAAGCTTTGTATTTTGAGAGATTCTCCAACCTAAGGAAGTCTCTCAGCATGTGTGCATTATATACAGAACATAGATGTTTTCTGGAGTGTTGCCAACACCTTGCGACAATAGTTTTTCATGCATGTGCATCATTAGGATCGTTAGGCATGTTGCATTCATGCATTCATTCTGTTTTATGAAGTGTTTGATACTTTGTAACCATTTACTAGTTTTCACTCATGATTCCTTGCAAAAATATTTTACAGTTTAATGAGGATTAATTGATGAAGAGTTTTGACTAAATCACAAAGTAGTGGAGGGATGCTCGTATATTCCATGATCTTGTCCCAAGTGAAAAGTAATTTCGAATATTCAGAAACTCAAATTAACAAAAAGGTTAACAATAATCAATTCAATCATCAAATTTGATGGAAAATCAGAAGCAAATGAAAAAAGCTACCTACAGGGGTCCTTAGAAGATCGTTCCTTTAGTGTGCAGGCTACCACTTCTGTAATGATAAATTGGATTACAAAATTTTTTGAATCCTGAGATGTTGCTGGAAGATGTTGCCAACATCGTGGAAAACACCTCACTTGTCAACATATATTATGCATGTGATCGCATTTTATTTTTATGTCACACTCTATTTTAGACATATTTAGGACATGCATATTTATTTTTTCGTGAATATATTTGGCTGAGAAGTTTGAAGTTTAAATTAAACAAAATTTTTGAATTTTTGCCCTATCCTCTGAAACCTTGATTTTGATTGTGATTAATTTTGTTTCAGTGGAGTTATACATCGATGAAGAGTTTTAAATTTGGAAATATTTGATGAAATATTTGGGCCTAGATTATTGCTGAAAATCGAAAGATTTGTTTCCTAATTAAAATGGGATTTTGTTGCCTTAATTAGATTTTGAATTTTTACCGTTAGGAACTTTGTTGCCGTTGGAGGCTACGGTCATTCCGAGTGAGAGTAGGAGAGATTGAGTGTTTTGTTATATATTAAGTGTTTACCTATTCTCAGAATATATCAATATCTTTTGGCTTCATGTTTCCTCTACTCACTCATCGACTTTGCATTCTTTTGCCCTAATTATTCCTCTCTTCTCACTCTCGCAAATTTAAATGGCAGGAAAGGGTTATGATTCTCATTATATTCGCTCAGAGATGGGGTATAAGGATGTTGCGGAGGATGTGCCAACACCCCCATCATCACACCCTCTGATCGAGCAATCCATTGTTCCTGTTGTTGAGGAACCTGTGCCTCTGTATGTTATAGCACCAGGAGAGCCTGGAAATGCTCTTGATGTGGAGAACTTTCTATACATGTCCGTGCTGAACAAGGTGTTTCCCGCAAAACCCTTGACTCGTCGTTCTAAACGCCAAGTCGGATACAATCCTTACTACACTGCCTCGAAGAAATTCCACGAGAAGGGTCAACCATCAAGACCTTCTTTGGTGGACATTCACATCAGGGGATGAAAGTAGTGATGAGGATTTTAAGCTTGTACGTCATAAGAGGGGGGAAATCAAGCTTACAGAAACCTGCTGGAGATGCCATTCCGTTTCCATTTGCTGTTGAAGGTGGATCAGAGGATAAGTTCACCTCTGATACTGAATCTACAGAGTCAGAGACTCATGTTGCACCAGTGGTTGAAAAAGATGTTTTCTCTTATGTTTTTGTCCAAGAACCATTGGCTTCTACTGCTCCTCTAGTATTTTCTGATGATGATGAAGCATCCATTGCCAAGTTCATGGCTGGGATGAAGAAATCAAAGAGTGTGAAGCCTGCTTACACTGCTCCTGCCTTAGAGGATGAACCGATGAGGAGATGATGCAGGAATACGCTGACAATCGTCCACATATCTCTGATAGTTCCAATTCTGAATTGAGTGAAGATTCAGATGCTGAGAAGGAGTTGGAATATAAGAGATTTGATGATGGCAGTAAGGAAGAAGAAGATGTTTCAGAGGGTACTGCCAACACCTCTGGAAA
This sequence comes from Henckelia pumila, assembly GCF_033568475.1. Taxonomy (NCBI): domain Eukaryota; kingdom Viridiplantae; phylum Streptophyta; class Magnoliopsida; order Lamiales; family Gesneriaceae; genus Henckelia; species Henckelia pumila. The sequence continues at coordinate 135,278,975 of NC_133122.1, read as the reverse complement.
TACCTTGGATGCTGCCCTGGATGAAGACTACAATATAATCAAATCCTACTCTTCTTCTTTCTATTCTAAGAAAGCTTCTAACAATTGGCAACACTATGCCAACCGTGACTTTTGTGCAGACCACAACATTGACCTGGCAGCTTATGAAGAACAAAAAATGGTAAACTTTTTAAAGCTTTGAAACATGCTTTCTGCTGTTATGTATGCTGTTCTTTATTGTAGACCATTGATTTTGGAGTTTTACTGCAATTTGAATGAAGCTGTCAAGGACCCAAGGTACGTTAAGTAAAAAAAGTGTATGTGAGAGGAAAAATTTTTTATTTTAGTCCTGTAACAATTAATGGGTTCTTCATTGCCTCAATGCTGATGATGTTGCTCTACCCACTTTGGACGTGATGTCATCTGTCATTACTGGTGGACTTATTACAAAATTCCCAGCTCATCCACTGAAGTTATCTGCCGCTAAGCTCACGTCTCTTTATTCTGTTCTGCACAAGACCGCAGTCAATACATAGACTCCATCTGGAAATTATACGATTTTTGCTAAGCACCAGGCTCCAGTCTTGTATGCAATTGGCACAGGTTCAGCGTTTAACTTTGGCCGTCTAGTATTCAACACTGTTCTGGATTTTGCTGACTGTGTCCAAGTAACTTTAAAGCTCCCCTATCCATCTTTGATCTATGATATATTGTTGAGCCAAGGCATTGAAAAGGATGATGATGAAGATCTAATTGAAGCGGGTGAAGTGTTGAAGATTGCACCGGCACTCCTTAGAGGAAACAGAAAGATAGACCTACCTTGGTCTGAATCAGGTGCTGCTGCAGATGTTGTGGCAGATGTTGCCAACACCTCATCTGCCACTGCCATATTTGTTCCACCCTCTGCGTCTCAGGAAATGGATACCACCTTCATCACAGCTCAACTACTGCATGCTGAACAGATGATCACACAAGCTAAGGCTGATCTAGCCTATTATGAAGGGTTGAAAGCTCATTGCGAGACTATGCTTGGTAGAGCTACCTCTTTTGGACAAAAAAGGAGAGATGGTCGTGAAGCTGATCGTGAAGCTGCTGATGAGAATGATGGCTTGTCTAAGAGCAATCAATTCTATATTGTTTAGTTGGTTTAGTTTTGTTTATTTGTTTCTGTTTTGGGTTTTAGTATTAGTTGATCCGTTGGTTTGCTCTGCTCCTAATCAAAACTGTTTTTTCTTATTTGTGCTTTAATGTGTTATTTGTTTTTTTGGCATATGATTGATGATTTGAAGTGTTGTAGCTAGATGTTGTCAACATCTTGTGACAACACCTCTACTTATACTTAGGGGGAGAATCTTTTCTCATATTCAGGGGAGTTTTGATATAGGGGGAGTTGAATTGTTTTGAATTATATGTGTTATTTTGATTATATGTGTTTTGTCTAGAAATGCAAAAATGAAAAGAATGAAAGCAATATTTATTCCTACGAAATTTCTTAAAGTTTTAAAAGATTTATTTAAGTCTTTTGTCTTTCTTGAACTTGAAGTTTCTTGGAGATAAAGTGTAATATTATTTATTTCTTTATTGAGTTTATCATAATATTTATTATCTCATATCTAATTGATTTATTTCTCAATCTTTGTAAATTTGATATGATCAAATCTAGAGAAATCTTACGTTTACAAAGAAACCATATGAAGAAGGATTCTTTGGACTTATTTATAAAATAGGCGTGAAGAGTTACAAAGAGAGAGGACCAAGAGAGACGACCGATAAGAGAGTTCTTGTGAGAGCTTATGAACATATAACTTTGAGAGAAATCTGAAGATTTTCTGAAGCTCGATTTATGGTTGTGTTCACCTATTTGCCTTGAAGGTTTGAGAGCATGTTGAAGACCAATTGAATATTGTAGCTCTCGTGTTTTGGCATCTAAGGCCAACTCCTTGCTTTTTTTTTTTTTATTCTATCTTGCATAGAATTTTAGGAGTTGTTTTTATTATTTATTTTCTCACATGTTTTTGAGAAAATTGATTTTACAATAATTCACTAGTTTAGGGTTTTGTAAACTCTTTGATTATTTTCTAGTGAAAGTTTTACCATGAGGCATCGCAAGAGTATTGGATATTCTTGCTTAAATATCTGAGTCTATTTAACTGGTTGCTAGTTTATTTTATTCACGCTTTTATTAATTTTCGTTGCATATCACTCAATGTGTTATTGAAGGTGTTGTCAATACCTGGTGACAACACCAAAATCTGTTTATGTGCAACCAACTTTCCCTTACATTTTAGAATTGATAAAAATTTGGATCGGGGCGATTAGAGGCGGAGTCGCACCCTACGCGGACGTCGCGACGACGCGGCCGCGCCACCAGTTTGAATTCCCACGCCAATGTTTTTTATGTTTTTGAGTCTTAAAAATCATGTTTATGATATCCTAAGGTATTTTAATTATTTTTAAGAATGTTTATGAAAAAGTTTTGAGTTTTCGATGTCCGGGACAAACGAAATGTCTCGCGTGGATCGGTTAATGAAAGTTAATTTTTCATGAAATGTTTTGAAGTATTTTGTACATGTTAACATCACGAGAAGTTTTATGAACATGATTTTATGATTTTACGAGATATATGGTAATGGCATGATACGATATATTATGATATGATGAAGGAAATGATACATGAAAAATATTTTGACGATTTATGCGTCTTGTGGTGATTATAAGAGGTATGCACTTCAGGATGAGCTCCGGAGTGGCTATCCAAACATGACTCACAGGATGGTTATACGGGGTATGCACTTTGGGATGATCTTCGGAGCAGCTATCCAAAAAAATAAAAGTTACTGGCATAATGCCATATGCTTGTTGTACAACAGAAAACTATGAGTGACTCATTATGATGGTTACCACAATACACATACTTCATCACCCCAAAATTTTTTATGTCATTCATGTTAAGTTTTGCATGAAAGTCTATGTTAATGCTCTTCTCACTTAAAGTTTTAGAAAAATATTTTTTTTTGCATTATTCTTGTTTAGTATTTAGATTCACTATACTTTAATGGTGCAAGTAACGAAGATATCGATACCTTCATCGACGATTATGTTGATGGATATGAAGAGGATGCAGGGGTCGGTCCAGCGGGCGATGCATAAGTGCGAGGCTTATGAATGAGAGTTGATCAAACAAACTTTTATGTTGATGAAGGGGAAACAAGTTTTGATTTTAAGTTGATGGCCATGTTTGGCAAAGTCTTTTTTATTATTTATTTCATTATTTTATGCACTTTAATGCTCTTATTTAATAAAAAAGACAATGCTTCAACAAAATTTTTAAATTTTCCAAATTCTTAAGTATGAATGTTTTGAGTAACGTTTCGATACAGATATTGGGACTTTACAGCTTGGTATCAGAGCAGTTCGCTCTAGGATTTATCGCATGCATGCATACTTGCCACGACTCTATGCTTTGTCTTAATGTCTGTAAGTTTTTATGTTATGGATTGTTTAAGATTCATGATAGTATATACAATTTATTAGTTACGCATGTTTCAAATATGATGTTTATGTTTAAAACATAATTGAGTATGTGGACTATGTTGGACATCAGAAACATGACAACCTGTAGGAACCCAAATAATGAGAGCGATCAGAACAACTAGTTTCTGACCGGGTTGACAAATCTGTTGCAAGAACGGAGTAGAGACCAAGGGGCACAATTTCAACAGCTAATCCTGGCGCAAGCAGGTGGCAGGAATAACAATAAACCTGGAATAACCAATCCGATCTTTAAACATTTTAAGGATCTAAGGCCACCGGAGTTCAAAGGAGGGGTTGATCTCATTGTAGCCGAGGAGTGGGTGCAGTCATTGGAGACCATTTTTTATTACATGCAGCTCAGCGATGCAGATCGTGTGAGGTGCGCTATCTTTATGTTCCGAGATGATGTCCAGGTTTGGTGATAGGGAGCTCGTTCTGCAATGGATATGGCTACTTTTACTTGGAACAAATTTATAGATGTGTTCTATGGTCAGTACTTTACTGTCAGCACCAGAACCGGACTTTCCAGGGAGTTTCTGGAGCTTCGCCAAGAAAGCATGTCCATTGTTGAGTATGTGAAAAAGTTTGAAAGGGGGCGATACTTTGTGCCCATGATATCTGGAAATACCGCAAAAGAGTTGAAGCATTTCATGGAGGGTTTGAACGCTTCCATTCACCGTGATGTCAGATTAAATGCATCAACCACTTACCGAGCAGCAGTTGACTAGGCTATGATATCTAAGAAAGACAGGAATGACATTATTAAATAATCACAAACGAAGAGAGTTTGCTATCAAGGGAGGGATCAACAGACCTAATAAGAAGAGGCCATACCAAGCTCCAGATCAGAGGATACCGCAACAACAGCAATGCCAGAACCCTAATCAGGCACAACCTCATGGGAAAAATCAGTTGACCGCCAATGCTCCAAAGCCGAAGAATGTACCTATCTATCAAAAATGTGGGAAGCCACACTAAAGCCAGTGAATGATGGGGACTAATCATTGTTTTAACTGCAAGAAGCCAGGACATTTTGCCAAGGATTGCCCGCAATCAAAGGAGCCTATTAAGGGAAGAGTTTTTGCTATGACTCATGATCAAGTCGATAAAAACTCTACTATTGTTACATGTATGATTGGTATTGCCACTTTACCTGCTAATGCGTTGTTAGATACTGGAGCCATACATTCCTTTATGTCTGTTAAATTCATGATGAAATTGGGAGTAGTACCGAATGAGTTCTTTTCGGGGTTCAAAGTTTCACTGCCTTCGAGGGAAGAGTTGAGTAGTGACAGGGTTGTAAGAAATTGCAGAATTTAGATGTAGGGTCATGAGTTATATTCTAACTTTATTGTTTTAGATATGGTTGATTTTGGTGTGATATTTAGGATGGATTAGTTTTCTCAGCATGAGACTACCATAGACTATAAACAGATAACAGAGTCCCTGAAAGTTCAGAATGGGGAACCGTTTTTGTTCTATGTTGCGTCTAAGAGAAGCATGTCGGGTGTGATTTTGGAATGTAAGGCATAGTAGTTATTGAATAAGGGTTGTATAGATTTTCTAGCAAGCATAACAGGTGATCAAGAGATGCAGTGACCGAAACTTGAAGAGGTGGAAGTGGTGAAGGATTTTTTGGAAGTTTTTCCTAAGGATGTTGTCGGATTGCCTCCAGTCCGAGAAGTTGAGTTTGAGATAAAGTTGTTACCTGGAACTAAGCCAGCTTCAAAAGCACAGTACAGGTTAGCAACGACTAAGATGAAAGAACTGAAAGATCAGTTGCAAGAGTTGTTGGATAAAGGGTTTGTCATACCGAGTGTATCGCCATGGGGTGCACCGGTGTTGTTTGTTAAGAAAAAGGATGGGGTTGTGCATTGACTACAGAGAGTTGAATCGAGTTACAGTGAAGAAAATACATCCCTTGCCACTGATAGATGATTTGTTTGACCAATTTCTGGGAGCGGTGGTGTTCTCTAAAATCAATCTACGATCAAGCTACCACCAACTAAAGGTAAAGGATGACGATGTGCAGAAGACATCATTCAAGACCTGATATGGCTACTACAAGTTCTTGGTAATGCCGTTTGGGTTGAACAATGCACCAGCAGTGTCATGGATTTGATGAACAGGGTGATTCAACCTTTCTTGGATCACTTTGTCATAGTCTTCATAGACGACATACTTATCTACTCCCGTAGTCTGAAGGAGCATCATCAGCACTTGTATACAGTGTTGCGAAGGAGAAGCAGTTGTATGTTAAGTTCAGTAAGTGTGAATTTTGGTTGAGCAAATTGCATTTTTGGGCCATATAGTTTCAACTAAGGGGATTGAGGTGGATCCGTCTAAGGTGGAAGCAGTTCGAAATTGGGTCCGAAGAATGCTATAGGGATACGAAGTTTTTTGGGTTTAGCAGGATACTACAGGCGGTTTATTCAGGATTTCTCCAAGATTGCTCTACTATTGACATCTCAAACCCGAAAAGGAGTGAAGTTCGTGTGGTCAGATCAGTGTGAGAAAAGTTTTGCAGAGTTGAAGGATAGATTAATGTCAGCACCAGTGTTAGCTATTCCAAAAGACACGGGTCGTTTTGTAGTTTACACTGATGATTCTAATAGTGTATTAGGGGTTGTTTTGATGCAGGATGATAAAGTGATAGCTTATGCATCATGACAGCTGAAGATTCATGAGGAGAATTATCCAACTCATGATCTTGAGTTAGCTGCAGTTGTATTTGATTTGAAGCTGTGGAGACACTATTTGTATGGTGAGAAGTGCCATATTTTTACCAACCATAAGAACCTAAAGTACTTCTTCACTCAGAAGGAGTTGAATATGAGGCAGAGGCGATGGCTGGAATTGGTGAAGGACTACGACTGTGACATTAGCTACCATCCAGGTAAGGCTAATGCAGTAGCAGATGCATTGATTTGAAAATCTGCAACATTGAACCAGTTGACAGTTCAACAGGAGTTAATTGCAAATTTTGAGAGAATGAAATTAAAGGTATCTAAACCAATGGTGGTAGGCACTCTATCAGCCTTAATAGTAGTTCCAAATTTGCTTGATAGAATTCGAGCAGGCCAAACTTCTGATGAACAGCTGATAGCGTGGAGGAATAAAGATGAGGATAAGGGTGGTACATTGTATACTGTTAAAGATGGAATTGTTGATCACAAAGGTAGAATGTGGGTTCCAGCAGTAGACTCACTGAGAGTAGAAGTGATGACTGAAGCCCATACTGTTCCGTATTCCCTTCATCCAAGGAGTACGAAGATGTATAAGGACCTGCAATCCTTATATTGGTGGTCAGGTATGAAGAAGGATATTGTAAGATTTGTGAATGATTGTTTGACATGTCAGCAGGTGAAGATTGAGCACTAGAGGCCAGCAGGACTTCTGAAACCATTGCCTATACCCACATGGAAGTGGGAAGACGTCACTATGGATTTCGTGGTAGGATTTACAGTTACACCGTGAAGTATGAACTCGATTGGGGTGATAGTTGACAGGTTAACGAAGTTAACTCATTTTCTTCCAGTCAGGAATAGTTTCTCGATGAATCAGTATGCAGAGCTGTACATCCGGAAAAAATGTAATTTTTTCTATCAAAATATTCAATTCTTTTAAACATTATTTGCTATATTGATAACCACTATAATAAATTGCCGACTCATTTGTGTGAAGAGTTAAATCCTGTTTGCTTTCAAATTTTTTTTAAAAAAATAAGTGCTTTTTAAAGTTGGTTTTTAGAAGCATTTTTTTAAGTAAAACTGTAATAATTTTGTATTTGGATAAATAGATTGAAAGAAATTTTTCTATGTTGAGTAATAAAAAAACCTTTGGAAATATAAACTTTTAAAAAGCACTTATTTTGGCTTAAATAAGTGTTTTTAAAAACACTGAAATTTAGCCAAAGACATTTAAAACAATAAAAGCACTTTTTTTTATATAAAAAAACATATTTTCTCTTTTGGCTTCTTAAACCAAACGCATTCACAGAGAGTATGATGAACTTTTTTTGGTGGGGAAGGTCAGGACAGATAGGGAATTGCATTCGATGGAAATAATGGACTAAATTGTGTAGGCGTAAAAATGAAGGGGGGTTGGGCTATCGGAAATTACATGAATTTTAATATCTCTCTCCTAGCGAAACAAAGTTGGAAGCTTGTAGCTGACCCAAATGCTTTAGTATCTCGAGTATTCAAAAATCGATACCAACCTCAGAGTAGTTTCTTTGATTCCAAGATTGGGAATAATCCAAGTTATGTTTGGAGGATCCTACTGTCCACCCAAGCATTGATTTGTAGTGGAACAAGGATACAGATTGGTTAGGGTCAAAAAACAAATATTTGGTATGATCCTTGGCTGCCAGACAAGTTAAATCCTTTTATCGAGACAAGGGATCATCCAGATTTGGCAATGACAATAGTAGATACTTTGGTACCGTTTGGTACATGAGAACAAAGTGGAATGAGACAGAAATTTTTACTCATCTCATGTTTCTTTTATTTTTTTGTTAACCCAATGATATCTCATGGTCCTGTATGACATTAGATGTAGGCTTGATGACAAATACCTCTCAACCCATGGTATTAGTGGAGGATGTGTGTCATATAAGTGAAATTGTGTGAAATTGACAATGATAATTAAGAGAATGAGCACAATAATCCTACAAAATCAAAAACATACAAAACAACATATTATTCATATCTATGTCTTTCTTATCCACATCTCATCATGTTTTTATTCATCTATCGTACATCTCATTCATGATATCAAACAATATCTTTGCATAATATCGAGGATGGAGGTTGGGATGTGGATATTTTAAAAGACTTATTCTCGTAGAGAGATCAACGATTAATTCTATCAATTCCATTGAGCAATATAATCATGAGTGTGCTGATAAATGGATGTGGCTGGGAGATGACCAGAAATGAGTTCATTATGTCAAGAGTGGATATCGATCAACTTTGATGCAGACTCAAAACTTGGATAGTGTTCCAGAACATATCAATTGGAAGCTTATTGGGAACTTGAAAGTGACGACAAAGGTTAGAAATTTTTTATGGAGACATTTATCCTCATGTTTGCAAACTATAAAAGCATTACCATCTCGGAGGATTGATGTATCTAACTCTGAGTGGTGCCTGATTTGTTGAAATGCGCCATAAAATGACTTTCATGCATTGGTTGCTTATCTTTTGAAAGGATAATTATTCCTTGATATCTTTCCATGTTTTGAAAAACTGTATTAATGTGTTTTGTCTTTCTAGGATTGATAGTTAAAATTGTGTTTCTTATCTATATGCTTGATATATTTTAAACTAGGAATAGTTTTGATTTGAATTGAGATAATATAATATTTCTAGATTTAAAATATGGTTTCTTGGACTTGAAGTTTAGATCATTTTAAATATCTTATTGTTTGAAATATTTTAAATTAGGAATTGTTTTGAATTGATATAATATAATTTTCCTATATTTAAGATAAGATTGATTTGTTTAATTATGATAGGAATTATCTTATATTAAATAACTAGATTTAGTCATTTGATATTTTTGGTAGGAGATATATTTGGACTTATCATAATATATATCTATATCCTAACTTATCTTTATTTCCTTATCATTGTAGATTCAAGTTTGAATTAAGGAAACAAGATCAAGACTCTTTTTGGAGATAAAATTTGTACACGCTTAAATAGAAGAAGAGGACGTAGAGATCTGTGGCTTGGTGAGAAACGATAGAGAGCGCAGAAAAGAGAGATCAAGCCATAGATGAGGATTTGAGCATACAAAATAAAAGACACGACCAAGTGAGATTTTCTAGAGAGCTTCTGAGCATACATCACGAGAATTCAGAATACATATTTGAAGATCGTTTCTACAACCATTGGTCGTTGTCTACTTGATTGCCGTTGAAGATTTGAGAGCATTGAAGATTAAAGAGTGTTGCTCTCGTGTGTTCGGCATCAAGGATTCATCTCCGTGTTTCTGTTTATTTATTCTATTTCGTATAGAATTTTAGGAGATGCTTTTATTTTTTTATTTTCTCACTCGTTCTTGAGAAAATTGAGTTTTGAAATAATTCACTAGTTTTAAGGTTTGTAAAACTCTTTGATTATTTTCTAGTGAAAGTTTTGCCCTGAGGCGCTGCAAGAGTATTCTATACTCTTGCTTAAATATTTGAGTCTGATTTATTTGGTTTCTTATCTATTTTATTCATGCTTTCTTAAATTCTGATGCATGTTAATCAAGGTGTTATTGAAGATGTTGTCAACACCTTGTGACAACATCTGAATCTGTTTGTATGTGAGACCTTTTATTACTTTAGTACTTGTGCATATTTACTCTTGAGTAGTTTTACTGTTGGTTTGCTGTTACTATTCACATTTTAATATTTCCGCTGCATGTTGTGTAGGATGTTGTCAACATCTAGTGACAACATCTGATTCTGATAATTTTTATGAGTCATGATATCCCTTACAAGTGGTATCAGAGCCTACTCTTGATACACTAAGAGCTGATTCTGGATTATTTTTTCAGGAATATTATGGATTCAACAACAGCAAACTCATTCTTCAAACCTCAAGAAGTCTTTGAATCGGATTTGGGAGATGACTCGTTGTCACTCATCATAAAGAAGTTTGGTGATTATCTGAAGAAGATGAGGGAGACATAGAAGATCGATCAGAAACTCAAAGCTCCACTTTTTCCGGCTGCTAACAAAACTTTGAAAATAGGCGGGCCTGATCAATCATCAAGGAAGTTTCCTGATCCTCAAAAGCCTCGACTTATGCTGGAAGGAAATAAAAAGCCTACTGCAAAGAAGATTGACACGGTGCAATGTCATGAATGTCAAGGCTATGGTTATTATGCCAATGAATGTGCAAATATGGTTCGGAAAGGGATGAATGCATCTTTGTGTGATGAAGAATCTGAAAAGGATGAAAAACAGAATGAAGAAGAAAGCCACACATCCCTGACATCTTTGATGGAAAGAAAGAAGCTGATGCAAGTCAATCCTTTAGGTGTTGCCGCAGGTGTTGCCACACCTGGCCGCAACATCTCCCAAAGGTCAGTATGTTTAAATTCTTTTACTACTGATAATGTGTGTAATACTGATGCAGATGATGAGACAATGTCTATAGAAGAATCTCGGATGATGTTTGAAGAGCTACATGCTGACTGGACTGAAAGAAACAAAATGAACACTATTCTTTCAAAGGAAAATACTGACTTGAAGGCTGCTGTGTCAAGACTTGAAGTTGTGCTAAGTAAAAAGGACCTGGAATTGTGTCAGGTAAAGGAAGAACTCGAGAAAGCTAAAGCTACATTGGCCAAGTTTAATTCAAACACAACCAAGCTTGATTATTTGCTCATGATGGGAAGAGATGGTAAGGCTGAACTAGGTTTTGAGAACAGTAAATTTGAGGTTGGTGAATGCACAAAAGGGCCTGTGTTTGTCAAGAAAAGTAACTGTTTAGAAAGCTCAACCAAAAAGGTCACATCAACCGATCCTCAAAAACCAGAGCCACAGCCTGCTGCACCTTTAAAGCCCAGAAGGAAAGGTAAGTATGTTTGTCATTACTGTCATAGACCTGGTCATATCAAACCATATTGTTTTAAGTTGCAGGAAGACTACAGACATAGATCTGCACCGAAGGTGTTGCCAAAACCTTTCCACAACATCTCCAGAAACAGATCTACTGCAAGACAGGTTTGGGTAGCAAAAGCTGATATTCACTGCTATATGATTTATACTGCTTCGAAAACTAATGTTTCAGGTGCTTGGTACTTTGATAGCAGTAGCTTACATCATATGACAGGTTCTAGAAAGTTTCTCACAGATTATGTTGAACAAAAGAGTGGGAAAGTGACTTATGAAGGAGGTTCAAAGGGAAATATTGCAGGAAAAGGCACACTGAAATTTGCTGGACTTCCTAAGCTTCGCAACGTGCTACATGTTGAAGAACTAACTGCAAATTTAATAAGCATTAGCCAACTTTGTGATGATAACTTTCATGTGCAGTTTGATAAGAAACTATGCAAAGTTTTTGATAGTTCTAACATGTATGTTATGACAGGTACGAGATCATCTGATAATCGCTACCAACTTGAAGAAGAGATGACTTGTACGCATACAAAGATGGATGAATATAACCTTTGGCATCGAAAGTTGGGACATGAAAACTTCAAGACTTTGAAGAACTTAAGTAAGTTTGATGATGTTAAAGGTATGTCTAATTCAAAATCTGGAATTTCATTTGTTTGTGAGGCATGTCAAAAAGAAGCAGACTAGGGTGTCACACCAGATGTTGCCAACATCTGAGACAACACTCTGTCTTCAGCTTGTATATATGGACTCAATGAGTTCAATGGATGTGAAAAGCTGTGGAGGTAAGAAATATTCTGTTGTTTGTGTAGATGATTTTTCACTATATATTTGGGTAAGCTTTGTGAGAGAAAAATCAGATATATTTGATGTTTTTAAAAATTTGCTCACAAGGATTGTGAATCTTCAGAACTTGAAGGTGACCAGAATTCTAATTGATTATGGTAAGGAGTTCGAAAATTCTTTTTTTGAGAATTTATGTGGTAAGAAAGGTATTTATCATGATTTTTTTTCTCTCAAAACCTCACAACAGAATGAATTTGTTGAAAAGAAGAATATAACTTTGCAAGAGATGGCTAGATTGATGTTAAGTTCTGAAAATATCTCAAAATATTTTTGGGCAGAAGCCTTAATCACATCACGTTACATTTCAAATAGAGTATATTTGAGGAATGGTTCTACTATGACTTCTTATGAAACTCTCATGGGAAAGAGGCCGAACCTTAAGTACTTTTATGTTTTTGGCTGTGTATGTTACGTTTTGAATGATATTGATCATTTTGCAAAGTTTGATGCTAAAAGTGACAAGTGTTTGTTCTTAGGTTATTCATCGGATATTCAAGCTTAAATGATGTTTAACTTAAGAACTCGAACAATGTTTGAGTCTATTAATCCTATTTTTGATGACTTTGCAGATCTGAAGAAGAAAACTGTCAAAGATGAAGTTTATGATCTGTTTGAAAATTCTAAAAATTTAGATGTTGTCTAAGGTGTTACAATACCTGTGACAACACCTCCTATAGAATCTCCAGAAACAAAAATTTGAACAATCCACTACTGAAAATGAGGATGAATACAGTGAGGTCATTGGATATGTGCATGGAGATATGCAAACTCGAAGGAAATAAAAGGTGGATTATCGAAAGATGGTTGTACTAATTTGCATGAGCTCCACGTTTTCACAGGTAAGATTTTCGTGTTTTGTGTCAAACAGTGAACCCAAAAAGGTTGGCATTGTATGGATTGTAGCAAGCACCACGTGCATGGTATGAAAGATTAACCAAATACTTGCTCAATCTTGGATTCAAAAAAAAGGTGAGATTGATAAGACATAGTTTGTGCAAAAGTATCAAGGTAATATTCTTATTTGCCAAGTTTATATAGATGGCATAATCTTTTGTGCTTCTTGTGAAAAACTTGTTGATGAATTAGTGAAGTGCATGTCGTCTACTTTTGAGATGAGTATGGTGAAAGAGTGGGTGCCCGATGAGCCAACTTGTGGCTAAGGGCTTTGATGACTCTTTGTATAAACAATCTTTTGTTTAATATAATTTACACTTTTATTAATGGCAATGACTTTATCTTTCTTCATATTGTTATATTATGATATACTATTGTTGTTTTGATAAAGACCTTGAATATACTATAGTGTATGTAAGATGTGGTAGTACATGGGGATGTCTATCATGAAACACATCTTATAGTCACTGTATATTCTAAACTGTTCCTAGTCAATTGAGCCGTCCGATAATAAGGATAAGGATCGCTCGAATTTGAGACTAGCATTTGCGATGCAGAGTACCACGTTTCATTGGTAAGGAACATAGAGATGTTCGAAGCATGCAAATGGATATTCATATGATGAATGATCGAACTACCCTATCCGAACTTTCCAAGTGGTTATCACTTATCGAGTGGATAAAGTCCGCGGTTTTGGTTGTACACCATTAGTCCTTACTACTTGAAACATCATTGAGACTCTATATGCTAGTACTGTGTTTTGACTCATTTACCGACTCTATTGGGGTCATCAGGTGTCGGGATTGGGTACAGTTACAACACATATAGGAGTCGATGCTTTGTTGTCAAGGATTCACCACATACTTGCGAGTGTGGATATCCTATGCGATCTGAGGAGATATTAGTGTGACGAATCTCTGGCCAGAGTACATGATGTGGTTTAAGAAATGGTTTCTTAGTAGCACATGCGATGTCACTATTTGATCTTCAAGATGTATTGCATAGTTATCGAATCTCGAACGACTCTCGATATACCAATGGTTGTTGATTCGATCGGGATATATGGATGAAGGGACCGTACTGTACGCTAACCAAAATCTATTGGTTCTTGCAGGCACTATCAGTGATACCTAGGGAATCATGGGGCGATGTTGCTAGGCGTTCTTACCATGATTCGATGGGCAAGTCGGAAATTGTTGTTCCGAGTCACAAGGAGTTGTGAGCCCACGGCTAGCTGTATCCCTGAACCATTGAGGGTCACACAGAGTAATGGATTTTTAATCCCCGTTGAGATAGTTAAATTTAAAGAGTTAAATTTAATGAACAAAGAAGTTGGACTTCTTATTTAAGAGTAGAGGAGTAAGATTTCCTAAAATGACATAGGGATGGGCATTTTTGGAAATCACTGAATTCGGATTCAGAAAAATTTATCTTGACTTTAAAAGGTGCAGAAATGGTTTCTGTGCACATTGGTGAAATCGGTTTATAAATCGGAGTCATGATGAATTTTATATTAATTTCTGAACATGCGGGCTTTGCTTGTCGGGCTTGAACTTATGACTAATGGGCCCTAAGCTGTTAGCGGCCTACATTATAAATAAGTTATTGCAGTACAGAAATTAGACACAACAGGTCACAATTTTCGAAAACCTAGTTATTTTCTCTCAAAAGTGGCCGCCCCCTCCCTCTCTCTGTCGAAAAATCCAGCCTGTGAATTTTGAATTACAGTCTGGTTTAACGGATCAAATTCGTTAATTCTCTTCGTAGAAACTTCTGATAGATTTTCTAGTGCAATCTATCAGAGGGATTAAATATCCGTTCGTGGACCTGATTGAAGAACAGTTCGTCCATCAGTTCCAGGGATATACAACAAGAGCAGAGCAATCTGTTGGTGTCCAAAATCTCGATTCGAGATTGGAGGTAAAAATTTATAATTGTTATTTAATTTTTACACACACAATTTAATCGTAAAAGTTTTGATACCCATTATGGAATCGTTCCATATAAAATTTTTAAACTTCCGCTGCACCGGGTATCAATTCTGATTGATCTGATCGCCGTTCTCCAACAGTGGTATCAAAGCCAGGTTGCTCAGATCAAGCGATTAAATTAATCGATTGTACAAAAATTTTTAAGCCTCGGTTTTTGAAACAAAATAAATATTTTAAAAATTAAAAAAAAATTCGGGCAAAACCCGGGCAGCGATTGGATCGCTGCCCGGGGGGGTGGGCAGCGATGGTCGCTGCCCAGCGCAGCGCACGGCGCTGCGCAGGGCGGCGCACGGCGCTGCCAGGCCCGAGCCCTTTGGGGCGCGGGCAGCCCGGGAATGTCCCGGGCGGCCCGCGGAAAAATTAATTTTTTAATTTTAAATTAAATTTTAATATGTTAAAATTCTATTTTTGGTCCGATCGAAAATTGTTTTTGATTGGTCCACGAGGCGTCGGATCGAATTGTTCGAGTCCGAAAATTTTAAAATTGATTTTTGGATAAATTTGAATTTTTGGAAAATTTAAATATTTTATCCGTTAAATTGAATTTTGAAATTAATTATTTTTGGTACAATTGATGATAAGATATGATCTTATGGATATATTGAGTAAAATATGATTTTATGTATAAAATTGGATTTTATAGATAAAATATGATTTTATTTGATAAAAAGATAAAATATGATTTTGTATGTAAAATAAGATTTTATATATGAAATATGATTTTATCCTTTTAAATTTAAATTTTCATTGCATGTTATCCAATAAATTAATTTTGAATTAAATGTTATTGGATAAGGATGATCGATTGCCATGACCAATTTTGTAGGTGTATGTTAGGAATTTACATTTTTTTTATTGTTGTTGGATTTATTAATGGGCCTGGTTTATGACCCAATATGAATTGTCATATGTAATAAAAGTGGGCTTGGTTTATGGCCCGTTCCCACCCCTTAAAAATGTATCCCCTACTTGTCATTGTTATTTATTGTAAATACATTAGATTTAGTGGGAGATGAAGATTTGAAGATGGAGGTGGGCCCAGCAGACAATAAAGACAGAAGAAATGTAAATTGGAAGCAAAATGTAATAGGATTGCATTGCATACTGCATATTACCTAGGATTGGACTAAGACTCGTGATTGGCAACCACGGGTCGATTAGAAATGGAATCGATCATCCTATATAATATGTGATATTATTGTTGTATGCATGTTTTAGACAAAATTGTGTAAATCCGGCAAGCATACAAAATTTTAAAAATGATGAGACAAATTTTCAAAATTAAAATCCCTCATTTTAAATATGATTTAAAATTGATATCAAGATAAATAAAGGAAATTTAAATTTATTTAAATGTTCCTACCTTCCATCAACGATCAATGTATGAGATGCTACCCGCGGATACGGTCCGGCTCATATTATTGGGGGGGCCCGTTCATCGGAAAGCTGTACATTGGATCGACACATGTTGTAAGTTGGGTGAAACTCCCATGGGATCGGCTCATATTATTGGGGGATCCACATGGCGACCGTCCATCACAACTTAATATTGATGGGTCATCTTGACATGTCACAATAAACGGCGTCATATTATTGGGCCCTTATTGGACATGAGGTAAAAACGTGGAGGTTGCTTTGGAAGCAATTGGGCTCTACCTTTTGAAAATTATGGTTGGCTGATATTATTCGGGACCATAGTTTGTCAATTGGACTCCATGTTCTCACTAAGGAAAACAGTTTCCCGTTTTCACTAGAGGGTAGTGAAATCGTTAAAATAGTGGGAGTGAGATTCATAAAATAAATTTTGCCTATTTTATGTCTTAGTAAATTACTTAAACAATCACTGATATTTGTCTGTTTCTTTTCAGTATTTCATAAAGATGAATTCGCGTAATCCACTTTTCTCGATCCTCGAACAAAATGAATTGACTGGCGCAAACTATACGGAATGGTTCCGTAAGTTGAAGATTTTCTTGACTTCGGAGAAGATGCTCTACGTGTTAGAAAAATCTCCTCCGAAGGAAGCACCAGCTGACATAAGTCCGGAAGAGTTAGCCAAACTTGATACATGGTGGGACCATGATATCAAGGCCAAATGCTATATGCAAGCCTCGATGTCTGATGAACTCCAGAGGCGATTTGAGGACACCGTGAATGCTGCTGACATTCACGTACAACTCAAGGAACTTTTTGGGGCTCAATCGAGGGCTGAAAGGTTCGCTACTGTAAAGGAGCTAATGACGTGTCGCATGCGTGAAGGGACTTCGGTCCGTGATCATGGGGTACGAGTGATTTGGCTCATACAGAAGTTGGTAACCCTTGATTTGGTGTTGGAGCATGAACTCAACGTGGACTTACTACTTCTATCTCTTCCTTCTTCGTTTGACGGATTTGTGGTAAATTTCAATATGAACAAGATAGAGGCCTCCCTTGAAGAGATGGTCAATATGCTTGTGACATATGAATCCACATTAAAGAAGGATAAACCGGCTTTCTTGGTGGGCTCCTCTTCTTCTGCTAAGAAGGGGCCAAGTACAAAGGGTAAGAAACGTTCTGCCCCACCCAAGAAAATCGAACCCGAGAAGAAGTACAAGACAAAGGCTTCAAACATGGAAAAATCCAAGGATGTTTGCCATTACTGCAAGAAGCCCGGTCATTGGAAGCGTAACTGCAAGGAATATCTAGAGCAGTTGCGAACTGCGAAGGGTATGTTCTATATTAAAATAAATGTTTCACTTAATACTACTTCTTGGGTATTAGATACCGGATGTGGATCTCACATTTGCAATGATTTGCAGGTGATGACAAGAAGTCGCAGGCTTAGAATGGGTGAGACCCAGCTGAGGCTCGGAAATGGTTCCAGAGTTGAAGCTAAAGCTGTGAGAGATATTTATTTAATTTTGCAGAACGGTTTTAAGTTACTTTTGTGAGATGTTTTATTTGTTCCGGATTTGATTAAAAACATTATTTCTGTTTCTATGCTTGATAGAGATGGTTATTCTTGCAATTTTGTGAATGGGATTTGCAATATTTACAAGAATGAATGTTTGATTGGAAATTGACAACTTGAAAATGATCTATATAACTTAAAACTAAAAGACGTTCCAATAAATTATGTTGATAAACCGGCAACAACAAACAAAAGGAAAATCGATAGCCAAAACCCGGCAAACCTTTGGCATGCTAGGCTAGGTCATATTTCCTCAAGGAGGATGAACAAGCTAGTGGGAGAGGGCATGTTTGATATGTCTGATATTAACTCTCTACCTACTTGTGAATCCTGCCTGAAAGGAAAAATGACTAAATCTCCTTTTAAGGGGAAACCTGAGCGTAGTCAAAATCTGTTGGATTTGATCCATACAGATGTTTGTGGTCCATTTAGAGTTGGTACTCAATATGGCCACACCTACTTCATTATCTTTACTGATGATTATTCTAGGTATGGGTATTTATATTTAATGAAATATAAGTCTGAAGCATTTGAAAAGTTCAAAGAATTCAAGGCTGAAGTAGAAAACAAGCTAGGTAAAAGTATTAAAGCACTTCGATCGGATCGAGGTGGAGAATACTTAAGTACCGAGTTTTTGGACTATCTGAAAGAGAATGGGATTCTCTCTCAGTGGACTCCTCCTATGACACCACAGCTTAATGGTGTATCGGAGCGTCGTAATCGAACTTTGTTGGACATGGTTCGGTCCATGATGAGCTTCACTGAGCTTCCACCTTCGTTTTGGGGCTATGCGCTTGAAACGGCGGTATTGTTGTTGAACAACGTCCACACTAAAGCAGTGGACAAAACACCATACGAGTTATGGAATGGAAAAGCTCCTAAGTATTCGTACTTGAGGATTTGGGGATGTCCTGCTTACGTGAAGCGGACAGTGGGAGATAAGTTGGATAGTCGATCCACCTTATGTTATTTTGTAGGGTATCCGAAGAATTCAATCGGATATTATTTCTATTATCCTGCTGAAACAAAGGTGTTTGTTTCAAGGAATGCCACCTTCTTGGAGAAGGAGTTCTTATTGGATAAGAAAGGCAAGATGATGGAACTCGAAGAAATTCGAGAAGAACCCGAAATACAAAATAACGATCCTACACCTCAGGAACCATTGATAGACACGCCTGTACCTAGAAGATCCGAGAGGACTTCTAGACCTC
This sequence comes from Henckelia pumila, assembly GCF_033568475.1. Classification (NCBI taxonomy): domain Eukaryota; kingdom Viridiplantae; phylum Streptophyta; class Magnoliopsida; order Lamiales; family Gesneriaceae; genus Henckelia; species Henckelia pumila. The sequence goes on along the minus strand of NC_133122.1, from coordinate 135,259,952 downwards.
CTATTCGATATGGTTTTCTTCTTGAAGGGGGTCAAGATGAACCCGATGTTGGATGTGATCCAAGAAACTTCAAGGAAGCAATTTCTGATGCGGATTCAAATTTATGGCTTGAAGCTATGCAGTCGGAAATAGATTCGATGCATACAAACCAAGTTTGGTCTTTAGTAGATCCTCCCGATGGAATTGTTCCAATAGGGTGTAAATGGATCTACAAGAGAAAGCTTGGGCCTGATGGTAAGGTATTGACCTACAAGGCGCGATTGGTGGCGAAAGGTTATACTCAAAGACAAGGAGTTGACTATGATGAAACCTTTTCACCAGTTGCAATGTTCAAGTCCATAAGAATCCTTATTGCCATAGCTGCTTGGTATGACTCTGAGATATGGCAAATGGATGTGAAGACTGCTTTTCTTAATGGAGACATTAAGGAAGAAATCTATATGAAGCAGCCTGAGGGGTACACATCCATGGGAAGCGAGCATAAGGTATGCAAGCTTCAGAGATCAATTTATGGTCTAAAACAAGCATCAAGAAGTTGGAACCAGAAATTTGATGAAACAATAAAAGATTTTGGTTTCATCAAGAACCCGGAGGAACCATGCGTGTACAAGAAAGTAGTTAAGGATGTTGTGACATTCTTAGTACTTTATGTTGATGACATCCTACTCATTGGGAATGACGTAGGGATGTTGCAGTCAACAAAGATATGGTTATCAGGTAGATTCTCGATGAAGGATTTGGGTGAGGCATCCTATATTCTAGGGATACAGATCTATAGAGATAGATCTAAGAGAATGATAGGACTCACTCAATCAACCTACATCGACACCATATTGAAATGGTTTTCAATGGATGGGTCCAAGAGAGGACATCTACCCATGTGTCATGGAGTTTCTCTATCCAAGTCTATGTGTCCCAAGACGGATGAAGAGATAGAGAAAATGAAAGATGTACCATATGCGTCAGCCATAGGTAGTATCATGTATGGGATGATATCTACCAGACCGGATGTAGCATTTGCTCTGAGTGTCACGAGCAGATATCAAGCTAATCCCGGTCAAATGCATTGGAAAGCCGTGAAGGACATTCTTAAGTACTTACGAAGGACTAAGAATATGTTCATGGTATATGGAGGAAGAGAACTAAAATTGGAAGGCTATACCGACTCTAGCTTCCAAAGTGACGTGGATGACTCGAAGTCAACCTCTGGATTTGTGTTCATGCTCAATGGCGGTGCTGTATCTTGGAAGAGTTCCAAGCAGGACACCACAGCGGATTCCACCACTGAGGCAGAATACATTGCAGCATCAGCTGCTGCTAAAGAGGCCGTTTGGATGAGGAATTTCGTCCAAGAGTTGGGCATCATTCCTGAAGTTGTTGGTCCAGTCCCGGTGTACTGTGACAACACGGGTGCCATTGCTCAGGAAAAGGAACCAAGGTCTCATCAAAGATCCAAACACGTACTGAGGAAATACCACATCATCCGGGAGATTGTGGAAAGAGGAGACATCACTGTCGAAAGAGTGGCCTCTGCAGACAATATCGCTGATCCACTTACTAAGCCCTTGTCAGGACCATTATTTGACAAACATCGCGAAGCAATGGGTCTACGTAGTATGACTAGTTGGCTTTAGGGCAAGTGGGAGATTGAAAGAGTGGGTGCCCGGTGAGCCAACTTGTGGCTAAGGGCTTTGATGACTCTTTGTATAAACAATCTTTTGTTTAATATAATTTACACTTTTATTAATGGCAATGACTTTATTTTTCTTCATATTGTTATATTGTGATATACTATTGTTGTTTTGATAAAGACCTTGAATATACTATAGTGTATGTAAGATGTGGTAGTACATGGGGATGTCTATCATGAAACACATCTTATAGTCACTGTATATTCTAAACTGTTCCTAGTCAATTGAGCCGTCCGATAATAAGGATAAGGATCGCTCGAGTTTGAGACTAGCATTTGCGATGCAGAGTACCACGTTTCATTGGTAAGGAACATAGAGATGTTCGAAGCATGCAAATGGATATTCATATGATGAATGATCGAACTACCCTATCCGAACTTTCCAAGTGGTTATCACTTATCGAGTGGATAAAGTCCGCGGTTTTGGTTGTACACCATTAGTCCTTACTACTTGAAACATCATTGAGACTCTATATGCTAGTACTGTGCTTTGACTCGTTTACCGACTCTATTGGGGTCATCAGGTGTTGGGATTGGGTACAGTTACAACACATATAGGAGTCGATGCTTTGTTGTCAAGGATTCACCACATACTTGCGAGTGTGGATATCCTATGCGATCTGAGGAGATATTAGTGTGACGAATCTCTGGCCAGAGTACATGATGTGGTTTAAGAAATGGTTTCTTAGTAGCACATGCGATGTCACTATTTGATCTTCAAGATGTATTGCATAGTTATCGAATCTCGAACGACTCTCGATATACCAATGGTTGTTGATTCGATCGGGATATATGGATGAAGGGACCGTACTGTACGCTAACCAAAATCTATTGGTTCTTGCAGGCACTATCAGTGATACCTAGGGAATCATGGGGCGATGTTGCTAGGCGCTCTTACCATGATTCGATGGGCAAGTCGGAAATTGTTTTTCCGAGTCACAAGGAGTTGTGAGCCCACGGCTAGCTGTATCCCTGAACCATTGAGGGTCACACAGAGTAATGGATTTTTAATCCCCGTTGAGATAGTTAAATTTAAATAGTTAAATTTAATGAACAAAGAAGTTGGACTTCTTATTTAAGAGTAGAGGAGTAAGATTTCCTAAAATGACATAGGGATGGGCATTTTTGGAAATCACTGAATTCGGATTCAGAAAAATTTATCTTGACTTTAAAAGGTGCAGAAATGGTTTCTGTGCACATTGGTGAAATCGGTTTATCAATCGGAGTCATGATGAATTTTATATTAATTTCTGAACATGCGGGATTTGCTTGTCGGGCTTGTACTTATGACTAATGGGCCCTAAGCTGTTAGCGGTCTACATTATAAATAAGTTATTGCAGTACAGAAATTAGACACAACAGGTCACAATTTTCGAAAACCTAGTTATTTTCTCTCAAAAGTGGCCGCCCCCTCCCTCTCTCTGTCGAAAAATCCAGCCTGTGAATTTTGAATTACAGTCTGGTTTAACGGATCAAATTCGTTAATTCTCTTCGTAGAAACTTCTGATAAATTTTCTAGTGCAATCTATCAGAGGGATTAAATATCCGTTCGTGGACCTGATTGAAGAACAGTTCGTCCATCAGTTCCAGGGATATACAACAAGAGCAGAGCAATCTGTTGGTGTCCAAAATCTCGATTCGAGATTGGAGGTAAAAATTTATAATTGTTATTTAATTTTTACACACACAATTTAATCGTAAAAGTTTTGATACCCATTATGAAATCGTTCCATATAAAATTTTTAAACTTCCGCTGCACCGGGTATCAATTCTGATTGATCTGATCGCCGTTCTCCAACATATGGTTGGTGAATTGGGTTATTTCTTGGATTTGCAAGTGAAACAAATGCATGGTGGAATCTTTGTTTGTCAAATACAGTATGCTAGAAATCTTGTGAAAAAGTATTTGAATGAAAATTGTAAACACATGAGTACACCGATGAGGTCAAGTGAAGTCGAGGGAAGATGTTGCCGAAGGTGTTGACAACACCCTGTACAGAAGCATAATTGGAAGTATCTTGTTTTTTTTGTGCTACTGGGCTAGATATCATGTTTTGTTGTATGTTTTTGTACTGTGATAATTCAAGCGTTATTGATATTTGCAAAAATCCAGTACAATACTCTCGAACCAAACACATAACATTTGACATCACTTCATTAGAGATTTGGTCGAGAAAGGCATGATCTGTATTGAGTTTATTAGAACGGATAACCAATTAGCTGATATTTTTACCAAAGCATTGTATTTTGAGAGATTTTTCAATCTAAAAAAGTATCTCAGTTTTTGTGCATTATAGACAGAACTGAGATGTTGTCTGGAGTGTTGCCAACACCCTACAATAACACCTTTTCATGCATGTGCATCTTTAGGATCATTAGGCATGTTGCATTCATGCATTTATTCTGTTTTGTGATGTGTTTGACACTTTGTAACCATTTACTAGTTTTCACTCAGGATTCCTTGCAAAAGTGTTTTACAGTTTAATGAGGATTAATTGATCAATAGTTCTTTCTAAATCACAAAGTAGTGGAGGGATGTTCGTGTATTCCATGATCCTGTTCCAAGTGAAAAGTGATTTCGCAAATTCAAAAACTCAAATTAACAAAAAGGTTAACAATAATCAATTCAATCATCAAATTTGATTGAAAATCAGAATCAAATGAAAAAAGCTACCTAAAGGGGTCCGAAGATCGTTTCTTTAGTGTGCAGGCTACCACTTCTGTAATAATGAATTTAATGGCTATCTGAAAATAAATTTTTTTCTGAGAATCCTGAAGTGTTGCTGGAAGATGTTGCCAACATCGTGGATAACACCTCATTTGTCAACATAATTTTTTTGCATGTGATTGCATTTTATTGCATTGTTACACTCTGTTTTTAGACATAATTAAGATGTGCATATTTATTTTATGGTGAATATATCTTGCTGAGAAGTTTGAAGCTCGAAATAAGCAAAATTTAGTGATTTGCCCAATCCACTAATATTTTAAATTGTTTTGTGATTGAAAGTGTTTTTAGTGGAGTTTATTTCGATGTGGAGTTTCTTTATGAAAATTTTGTGAAAATAAATTGGCTTGATTCATTGCCTTAATTCGGAAATTTGTTGTCATAATGATTTCAAACTCCATTTTACCGTTGGCAATTGTTACTGTTAGGAAACATTAATTGCGACCGAGTGATTAAGAGGTGAAGGTTTTGTTGTTTAGATTTTGATCTTATCAACAGAATATTTTGTGGTCTGTTTTCTCTTTGCTCACCCTCACCACATTATCACTTCTACATACTTTCGTCGGTCCTTGCATTATTGCCTAATTCTTCTCTTCTTATTCAAATTATTCAAAATTTCATGGCAGGGAAGATTTTTGATTCACTGATATCTGAACAGAGATGAACTACAAAGAAGATGTTGAGCCAGATGTTGACAACACCTGTGACAACATCTTAGAGGATGCTTTTTTAAAATTGAGATATTTGATGGTCATTGTTACTACTGCTGATCCATCTTTGATGGTCATTTTTACTGTTGCTGATTCATCCCTTGCATTTTCTGATGAAGGCTCTGAGGAATCTGCCTCAAAAGCAAATGTTGCATCAAATACTGTTGACATTCCTGCTGACATCTTAGATGAGGAGTATTTGAATATGGTAGAATTTTTCAAAATTTGGAATTTACTGGCTACTGTTACTGTTGCTGCACCCTTTCTGTAGGAAGTCTGTGTTGCTGTTTCTGCGGAAGATGTTTTTGCAGGTATTGCTGACACCCTGGACAACACCTTAGATGAAAAATACCGAGTAATCCAATCCTATTCCTTTGTTTTTTTTACTAAGAATGTTGCAAACCATTGGCAACACTTTGCCAATTGTGACTTTTTTGAGGACCAAAACATTGATTTGAAAGCATATGACGCACAAAATCCGGTAAGAATTTTCCAACTCAGGAATATGCTCTCTACTGTGACATATGCTACTCTTTACTGTATACCTATGGTCTTGGAATTATACTGCAATTTGATTGAAGCTGTGCCGAACCCTATTTCGCAAAATTTGGGAAAATTCATTGAGGGTTCAGATTTTTGAGTTTATTCCTACTGTGATTAATGAATTTTTTAACTCACCCGAGGTGGAAGAAGATGTGCAGCCTGCTCTGATAAGATAGTTTATGTTCTTTACAAGAATGCAATCAATACTTGGACTCCGTCCAAAAATTTCACCTTTGTCAACAAGCTGGTGTGATATTTTCTATAGGAACTGGAGCAGCTTTGAACTTTGGAAAGCTTGACAGTTATGCAATATGCAAACTGTGGGTTGGTATCTTGCATTCTCCTGTTTCCTTCTTTGATATTTGCTGTGCTAGTATCTTAATATTTTGAAAAACATGATGATGAGCCTTATCTGCTGTTGTTGAGGTACTGAATCTTGCTCCTGCATTAATTAGAGGTAACATGAAGTTGGACCTACCTTGGTCAGAAACAGGTGTTGTGGCAGATATTGTCAACACCTCCCCTGCCACTGCCATATTTGTTCCTCCTACTTCAACAGCTGGATTCTATCTTTATTCAATCCCAGATGCTGCATGTTAAACAGAAGATTTTACAAGCCAAAGGATCATTGCTCACTATAAAGCTCGTCTATCTTAATATCAAATTTTTCTTGGTGTAGGTACCTCTTCTGGACAAAAAAGGGGAGAAGATGTTGAATCTGGTGGCTCTAGCTCTGATGGAGAAGAAACTAGTTCTGGCAAAGCAAATGATGGATTGTCACAGAGCAATAAGTTTTAGTTTTTTTGTGGTTTAAGTTTATTTTGCTCTGCTCTGATTTGTCTTATGTTTTTGCTCTGATCTGGTTCTAATCAATTTTAGCTTGTTTGATTATAAATCTCTGGTTTGTTCTTATAAGTTTTTTTTCTCTGCTCTGACTTAAGTGTTGTGAGGAGATGTTGGGAACATCCTCGACAACATCCGTGCTTAGGCTAAGGGGGAGAATGTATTTCTGAATTCAGGGAGAGAATTGATATTCAGGGGAGTTGTGATGTGTGCTGAATTGATTAAATATGTTTTGTGATTAACTTCTGAACATGTATTAAGTATTTTCTGATCTTGCCAAGTGTTGTGTGCAGGTGTTGCCAACATTCTTGACAACACTCAGAATTGAAAAATCAAATTCAGGGAAGAACTAATTTGAGAAGTTTGAACTCGCAGGGAGTTCTGAGAATTAATATTCAGTGGGAGTTGATGAATTGGTTTTAGGTGTTTTATCCAGAAAGGCAAAAAGGGGAAGATTGAAAGGATAATTATTTCTTGATATCTTTTCATGTTTTGAAAGATTGTATTAATGTGTTTTGCCTTTCTAGGATTGATAGTTAAAATTGTGCTTCTTATCTATATGCTTGATATATTTTAAACTAGGAATAGTTTTGATTTGAATTGAGATAATATAATATTTCTAGATTTAAAATATGGTTTCTTGGACTTGAAGTTTAGATCTTTTTAAATATCTTATTGTTTGAAATATTTTAAATTAGGAATTGTTTTGAATTGATATAATATAATTTTCCTATATTTAAGTTAAGATTGATTTGTTTAATTATGATAGGAATTATCTTATATTAAATAACTAGATTTAGTCGTTTGATATTTTTGATAGGAGATATTTTTGGACTTATCATAATATATATCTATCTCCTAACTTATCTTTATTTCCTTATCATTGTAGATTCAAGTTTGAATTAAGAAAACAAGATCATGACTCTTTTTGGAGATAAAATTTGTACACGCTTAAATAGAAGAAGATGACGTAGAGATCTGTGGCTTGGTGAGAAACGATAGAGAGCGCAGAAAAGAGAGATCAAGCCATAGATAAGGATTTGAGCGTATAAAATAAAAGACATGACCAAGTGAGATTTTCTAGAGGGCTTCTGAGCGTACATCACTAGAATTCAGAATACATATTTGAAGATCGTTTCTACAACCATTGGTCGTTGTCTACTTGATTGTCGTTGAAGATTTGAGAGCATTGAAGATTAAAGAGTGTTGCTCTCGTGTGTTCGGCATTAAGGATTCATCTCCGTGTTTCTGTTTATTTATTCTATTTCGTATAGAATTTTAGGAGATGCTTTTATTTGTTTATTTTCTCACTCGTTCTTGAGAAAATTGAGTTTTGAAATAATTCACTAGTTTTAGGGTTTGTAAAACTCTTTGATTATTTTTTAGTGAAAGTTTTGCCCTGAGGCGCTGCAAGAGTATTTTATACTCTTGCTTAAATATTTGAGTCTGATTTATTTGGTTGCTTATCTATTTTATTTATGCTTTCTTAAATTCTGATGCATGTTAATCAAGGTGTTATTGAAGATGTTGTCAACAGCGTGTGACAATATCTGAATCTGTTTGTATGTGCGACCTTTTATTACTTTAGTACTTGTGCATATTTACTCTTGATTAGTTTTACTGTTGGTTTGCTGTTACTATTCACGTTTTAATATTTCCGCTGCATGTTGTGTAGGATGTTGTCAACACCTAGTGACAACATCTGATTCTGATAATTTTTATGAGCCATAATATCCCTTACATCTTTTTTCTGCGAAATATCTGGTGTCTATTCTCTATTGGAAGCAACCTTACATTTATGAGTTCTCTAACAGCGTGGTGGAACAATATCATTCATCAAAGAGAACTTGAAGAGTTTGAGTTGGCAGCAACTCTCTTGTGGTGTATTTGACAATATATAGAAACGAAGTGGTTTGGAAAAGTAAGTGTAAGAAAGTTCTTGAGATTTACAGATAAGTTATTCTTCTTCATTCTCAATGGCTATTGGAAAAATCAGTGCTAGCCGGTGCCTATCAACAATGTTCTTTACATGTTGATAATAAAACTTGTTAAAAACCTTCAGACAATGTTTTGAAGTATAATGTTGATGCGACAGTTTTTGAAAGCTCATATCATTTTGGTTATGGTTGCATTCTTCGTAATTCTCATGGCACAGTGGTTGCAGTAATTTATAGAATCTTGTCTGGACAATTCAATCCAACGCTTGGTGAAGCTTTGACTATCAGAGAAGATCAAAGTTGGCTAAAAAATTTGGACTTGTCACATGCCATTGTTGAATCCGATGTCCTCTTAGTAATCCAATCGTTGAACAATTCCGAATCAGATTTATCATGTTTAAGTTTAATTGTTGAAAATTGTAAAATCCTTGAAAGGGATATATCATCTTGTAAGTTAGTTTTTGTGTATAGATCAGCAAATTAAGTTGTCCATGTTACTGTCTCTATGTCTGGTATGGTAGGACTAGTTACACCTTCTCCTACATTTATTTCCAGTGTAATTAACCGGATATGGTTTAATAATATTGCTTTGTTATTAAAAAAAGAAAAAAAAGTATACACAATTTTTTTATTTAAAAATTATTTACTATATGAAAACATATTGATAATCTCCTTCAAAAAAAAAAAAATCTTGATAATCTAAACTTTTATTAATTTCAAATTTTAAAATTTTATTCTACTTATTTTTGGTATAATGAGCCATGCAAGAATGAGCCCAATAGAAAGCCCATTAGTGAAGCCTTTTCCATCGTTAGATCAGCCATTTTATTCCCCCATAGTCACTGTGAAGTTTCCTTTGAAGCTATGAGCAACGATCGAGCTACAGTCCTATGGCGAAGAATTCCGGGTCTTGACCCGAATGACTATACCAAACCCGACCAATGCGATTCCAAATGGTTGGATGCAGCCTGCAATGGCGGTGGCCGTGGCGGCGGGCGTGATTTTGCCTGTGTTTCGGTCTCGGAGAAGAGGGAGGGGAAGGACTTCTGGCCGACGTCCGCGCAGCTTATCAAGCATCCATTGGCTTTGGCTGCGTTGGTTCCTAAAGACGCCGCGCTATTCGCCGCCGGAGCAGTTGCCGGAGCTGCCGCCAAAACAGTCACCGCGCCACTAGATCGTATTAAACTGCTTATGCAGGTTTTTCTTTCTGTCAAAATTGTGTGGTTTTTTTATTCCACCTGGATTTCGTGTGTATTTTTACGATTCCAATTTTACTACTGAAATTTTGCTTGTCATTTAATTTTGTCGGTTATTTTAAGTATTTGAATGCGGCTTATTAAAATATTAATTCTGCATGTTTTGCTTTCCACTTAATTTTGTGTAAAATTAGGGTGTTCCAGTGTGTATTCAATGAGATTTTTGCTAAAGCTAGATTAGAAAGTGGTAATGCTTTATCCTCAACAACGGATTATTTCGTGTAATTTTCTTCTGTTGAATATGTAAGAATTTGTAAAATGTCGAGTTAAAATTAGAGCATGTGTCTGTGTAGTAGTTGAATCGTGCGGCAGGCAGCTGTCTTATTGATGTATCCAAGCGAATTAGTTTCTTGCTGATACTTGCATTCTTATATGATGAAATGTTCAGTTGTACTTCATTATTTGTAGATTAAAATTAAGCAATGAATCTGGAGATCTTTCCTTATTGTGATTTGTCTTTGTTTTATGTACTAAAAGATGACATCTTGAGTTTCGAAAGACCAGGGTGAATTTTTGTTGTGATACTATCTGCTTTTTCTCTAATTTTACGCAGACTCATGGACTCAGAGCTGGACAAGAAGGTGTGAAGACTGGAATAGGATTTATTGAGGTATCTTTGTTGAATACATGCTCCCAGAGCTGTTTGCCTAACAAGATTCCACATTTTACGTTGTTTATATGGGGACCAGAACAAATACATACTTTTGCCTTTTTCACTATAAAGTGGATGATTGAACCTAGTTAAAATGGATGTTTAGACTTTAGAGTAATATTAATTTGTCTGAGAGTAGCATGAAAGACAATGAACTTGTTCCATAGGCTGAATTCAAATAAATGTGTCAAAAACAACCTCATTAAGGGCCTTAGATGTTCTGATTTCATAACATCACCCGTCTTACTATTTTTATTTGAAGTGATGAGTCCACGTGCAGTTTCGTCTATATAGTTTCTTCTGATGCAGCACAACATCTTCGCATGACTTTTGAATTTGAATATAGGCTTTGACTTTGATTGGGAAGGAAGAAGGAATAAAAGGTTACTGGAAAGGAAACCTACCCCAGGTTTGATGTTCGTGCCCTTCATAAAACTTAAAAAAGGAGCTCCATATGTTCATACAAAGACTTTATTTAGGATGGAAGCTTTATATAGTTTTTAAACCTCATTTAATATCGTTCTCATATGCTCTAGGTGATACGGATAATACCTTATAGCGCTGTACAGCTATTTGCCTATGAAACATACAAGGTAAGCCAAAACTATATCCTACAGGAAGCATATTATCAGATCATCCATGCATTAGAATGATGCAGTTTTTTTTTCTTTTCAGAAACTTTTTCAAGGAAAGGATGGGGAACTCTCCGTGCTTGGAAGATTAGCAGCAGGTGCTTGTGCTGGCATGACTTCAACTTTCGTAAGTAAAATTAAAACAGATCTGAGAAAAGGTTTACTCTGTGCTTTCCATAGTAATGTGTAGACTGTAGAGTGAATTTAGCTAGTGGATTTTTGGAAGTGTTTAGATAAAGTCACCGGTCAGTACAATTTGTATTTGGTCGTGTGCTTGTTCATGGGACCAAATCAAATATTTGGAAGGTCACAATGTTGGTCAAAATCTCGTTCTAAGTGTCACCACACATCCTTTCATGCACTAAAAACCAACTGTTAATCTATATTTGCTTTCAAATTGCTCAGGTTACTTATCCGCTAGATGTCCTTAGGTTGCGGTTAGCTGTTGAACCTGGATACAAAACTATGACACAGGTAATGGCAGTTTAATCCCTTGTTTTCTTTTTACATGAGAGGGCGCTTTGCATGTGCTGACAAATTATTGCATCTGTACTCCCTTTTCTTGCAGGTTGCCTTAAACATGATAAAAGAGGAAGGTTTTGCATCTTTTTATAACGGTCTAGGACCTTCTCTTATTGGAATTGCGCCCTATATTGCAGTGAATTTTTGCGTTTTTGACTTGTGAGAATAAATTATTCTAGACGTTGTTCAGATATATTGCTGTCCAGGCAGAATAAGCTTGAGGTATGTGGACTTAAATTGAACCTGTTCTGAATGCCAGGGTGAAAAAGGCTCTCCCCGAAAAATATCAAAAAAGGACTGAAGCATCCCTGGTGACAGCACTGGTGTCGGCCACTGTAGCCACATCCTTGTGCTATCCTCTGGACACAATTAGACGACAAATGCAAATGAAGGGTACTCCTTATGTGACAGTTTTGGATGCTTTTCCAGGTACAATGGCACACTACTTACTCTTCATCAAGTTTTGGAATGCATTTAGAATAAGTTCAATATGTTACCTTTTTCTGGTAGTTTTGGATGTCGTAAGCATAAACAATGCATAAGATGAGTGATGCATACTCTGGATTTATATCACTGTATATGAAAAATGTATGTATTCATATATAAAAGCTAGCATAATGAGATTAGAGATTATAATTGACTTCCTTTCCTTGTATTGTTTGCTTGGGTACTCAAGTTTCTTCCCGCTAGAAGTTGCTAATTGTCTGGTTGAACATTTTGATTCAGGCATTGTGGCGCGTGATGGTGTTGTGGGACTCTACAGGGGTTTTGTGGCAAATGCATTGAAGTCCTTACCCAACAGCAGGTTTGCATCTCTTTCTTTCTGACAAACATATGCACGCAACAATTTAGTCACTGTGGGGTCGGATTTCAGTGGATTATATACCGCTATTAGAATCTGAGGCAATGTTTGATTTCGTTTTTTTTAAAAAAAATCCGAAACTGAGTTCTCTAATATTGATATATGGCTTCCTACAAGCTAACAATTTTGCTAATTGTTCCGTTTTTTTCTTTTCCAACCCCATCTACAGCATAAGGCTTACGACCTTTGATGCTGTCAAGAGTCTCATTGCGGCTGCGGAGAAGGAACTTCTAAAAATAAAAAACGAGAATCAGAAGAAACAAGAGGAAGTTGGTAGCACTAGTCTTGTCTAAACCAATTCATGGAAGGCCTGTTTTCGAGAACATCCATTTTTTTATGAGTTAATTCTATTTCTTAGTGAGTTATTGAATGTATGCAGCTATTATTCATATTCCTTCATGTGTATTTCTAGGATATAATATATATCCCTCATTTTAACTTTTAAGAGCACATGATTCAAGGAATGTACGGTCTAGACTTGCGATGGTACATGGGGTGAAAGTGAAATTGAAAAACACTCGATGTAGCAAAGACAATGTCAAAAAACATAGACCTATGGACCACCAACATAATATATATGCTCTTAAAAGTTAAAATGAGGGCTCTTAAAATATAGATTTTGCATGCTTTGTTGTGCAGAGAAATTTGGTTTTGTTAAAGCAGGGTTTTATGGTGTGTATTAATTTAAAATTTGCATGCTTTGTTTTCTAAGTATTGTTCGTAATATTTTGATAAATGAAGAGATAAACTGTTGATAAATGTCAAATTGGTACATCAAATAATGAAAATGATTTAATTGGTATATGATCAAATTCAAAAGTTAATTTTGCTATTTATTTAAATTGGTTTTAAGTTGAATATTGTTATTAAATTGAACTAGATATATATTTTGTCTTTTAAATATTTATTGGTTTTATGTTGAATATTGTTATTAAATGGGCAAAATCTCGGTTCAGTCCTAAATATTTGAACATATTCCCGGTTCAGTCCTAAATGTTTGGACGTTCCCGGTTTGATCCTAAATATTTCCTAAAAGTTTTCGGTTCAGTCCTAAATGTTTATACGTTCCCGGTTTGTTCCTAAATGTTTCCTAAAAGTTCCCGGTTCAGTCCTAAAAATTTTTACATTGCCGATTTTGTGCCAAATATTTTTCAAAATTTACCGGTTTGATTTTTTCATCTACTCGTGTGTTAAAACTAACACCGCGTAGTATTATATCATTTATGAGAGTTTTGCTATGCTGCTCATCTCTCGTGCCCACCTCCATGCCCACCTATGAGGTGACACTTATCCATTGGATTAACCATTTGTATATGATTCATCTCATCCATTGGATGATTGCCACCTCATAGGTGGGCATAAAGGTGGGCACGTGAGGTGGGTAGCATTAGCAAAACTATCATTTATGATTGATTTTTATATTATTTATTATATATTTAACATTAAACAAGTTGTAAATAAAACACAAATTTATTAGATTTTTTATCCAAATTTAAATCAATTTTACACAATGTTCAAAATGAAAATATTAAATTCATGATGCTACAAAATAAAAACTTAAATAAAATAAACGAAACTTGAGAAATTAAAATTTAATGATGTTATTTCACATTTTTATTAATTTTGTTATATTCTCATTCATTATGCTTGCAAATTTAAGAAAAAATTTGAAGGTTGGAAAAAGATATATATCTTTTTAAAACACTTTTTATAATTTAAATCATTAGTATTTGAGAAAAATTTATTATTAAATAAAACTTAATTTCAAATCACTACTTTAACGGTGGTCAAATAATTCATTATATTTTTTCAATTGTTAACCATAAGTATTCTTCTCTTGAAAAATTTATTGAAAATTTCAAATATTTTGTGAAATAAGTAATACTAGTTATTTGCTAAAACATTTGTTTATTTGTTTGTGATTGATAATATTTTTAACTATAAGATTGCACCGTTCAATTATTTTTTTATTCTATAATTTTATTTTGCATAATTTATATTATATTTTCATTTGGAAGAAATTATTATTATTATTATTATTATTATTATTATTATTATTATTATTATTATTACCTTCTATTTTATTTAACTTTTTCTTTTGTTTGTAAGTTTTTTTTTATCACGCTTTGTTTGTAGATGGAAGGACCAAAGCGAAAAAATTTGAAAAATACTTAGGACGAAATCTGGAACGTAAAACATTTAGTACTGAACTGGAAACTTTTTAAAATATTTGGGACCAAACCGGAAACATAAAAACATTTATGACTGAACCGGGAATTTTTGGAAAACATTTGGGACCAAACCAGGAACGTTCAAACATTTAGAACTGAACCGGAAATGTGTTCTAACATTTATGATTGAACCGAGATTTTTCCCGTTATTAAATTGAACTAGATATTATTTTGTCTTTTAAATATTTTATTGATTGCAATTGTAAAAAAAAATTCATATTACTAATTATTATATTATAAAAAATTTATATCATGCATATGAAATAATATTCAAAGTGAAATTTGTGTATCATAAATGAATAATATTCAAAGTGAAATTTGTGTATCATAAATGAAAAGACAAAAACACACATATGTATATATATATATGTATCAATTTTAAATTTGATTATTATAAATAATAATATTATAACATAGATAAATAGAAAAATATCATTTATTATATATTTTTAATATATATCATTTTTGAATATATAATTTATTAATTGTTATATACATGTGTATATGTACATGTTTTTATTAATTAATATTTATAATATTCTTGTACAATGAGTACGATATCCTTTGATAATATAAAATTTTAAATAAATATAAATTCTTTATAATTGTATCAATAATTATTTTGGAAAGTAAAATGTGAATCTATTTTAATTTAACAAAAATATTATACTTTAAAATAATTTATGTAAAAAGTAAAATTGACTTATAACTTGATCATATATCAATTAAGCCCCCATTTGATATCAAAAGCCAAGCTAGAAAGCATTTTTTTTTTTTTAAAAAAATTGCTTTTATAGTTTATAAGGTGTTTGGATGATCATTTAAGCGCTTAAAAAATACTTTTTAAAACCAAATTTAGAGCTTTTTCAAAAGCACAAAATTAAAACTTAAAAAAACACTTTTTTTTAGAAATTTTTTTGAAATCCAAACGGACTCTAAGTCATTTTCAATATTTATTGTACCAATTTGACATTTTACCAATTGTGTACCAAAATGAATTTACTCAAATAAAATATAACTATGTTTCTAAGCTAGCAAAAACATCAATATGTAAGATGCGAGAATAAAACTAAATTTTGATATTATGAAAAACCAAAAGATAAAAAGATAAACATGTAAGAATAAAAATATAAATTTCTCTAAAATACGAGCATTTAAACAAGTAGAAAAAAATAATACAGCAAAACCTCGATAATTTAATACTCGATAAATTAATAATCTCTATCAAATAATATTTTTTCTGGGTCCTGACTTGTGATAAATGTATTAAATTGATAAATTTGATCAATTAATAAGATAATAATTTTATTAGACCCTTGTATCAACCTATAGTCCCATCAATATTATAATTAATAATTCACTAAATTACAAAAATAACTAGTATAATTTAACAAAATATGATTTTCTTGTTGTTTTTTTTCTAGGAAATTTAATTTTATTATTGTTTTTGTTTATACGATGAATTTAATTGGATTAATAAGTAAAAAAATTATTATTTAATTATTAAAAATATGAGTATAATTTATTTTTTATATACATATATAATAATATATCTACATAATTAATTTTTTGTATATTTATTGAAATAATATGAGGCAAGTATTAGTGAAATACAATTTTAATGTAATTAAATTTATATTATATTTTAAAAAATTAATATTTATATTATTTTAATAAAAAAATTAATCTTTACAATAATAAATTATTAATTTATTGCTGAATCAATATTTCTCTAAATTAATAAAATTTTACGATATCAATATTGTTGATTGATAGACGTTTTATTGTATCGGATAAGTGGGCCGAATATTTCCCCATCCTTCTATTTGGATTATATATCGTTTCGGCTTCCATTTGTCAATGCGATTATAACCGAGTCCTTTTTTTTTTTAAAAAAAATAAAAATTACAAATTTTACTTTGGTTACGATTTCGATTTGACTTGATTGCACAAACGTGGTACAATTTGTAAGATAACTAAATTAATTGAATTTGCACAAAACTTTCTTTCGATCAATTTTTTGATCGAAATCTATTATTTTTTATCCAAATCATAATTTGTTTTTAAAGATATAGATCGCGTTGACTTGTTTTATAAAAAACTTACATGACACTTTTAATATTTTGAATTCATTCAATTGAAGTGAAGTAATTATTCAAAAATTATTATTTAATATTTTTAAATGATAATAATTTAGAGTCGATTACGATTTCAAAGTGTGTGACGCGAGTTCGTACTTGCATTTGCATCCCTCTCATCCATTGTCTTCTTGAAAATGGCTTCCCCATTGCGCCTCTCTCACCAGAACATCTTCATTGATTGCGGCAGAAAGCCAACTCAGGCGAGATTTGAGCGGCTCCGGGTGTCCTGTCATCCGGTTCCATCCGCCGGAGCAGAGGGCCCCCAGTTTTCCAAGTAAGAATCGATTTTCGTTTCACTTCCGATTCAGCTGTATACAAAGTCGGCTTCTTTTGAATTTTTCTGATTGGTCACAGTGAGGAAAGCCAACCACGTTTGATTCTACTGGAAAAATACGGAAATGGGACTTCGAAAAGGTGCTCACAGCCTGAAAGCCTGATAAAGTTTAGCTTGCAGCGAGTTTTTTTTACAAGTTATGTAATTCCATGCTTATGTAGCAATCTGTTTGTTTCTATATTCAGATATAATTTTTAATGTGTGTATGGCAGTAGTATTTATAAATGCCCCTTGATGCTTAAAGCCTAGTATGTTTAGCTTCCATTGGTTTTTCATAGTATATATATAACCACGTGTTGATTTAGCGATTTGCCGTCTAATGGTTTTAATTTTAGTTTTGTTTTTGTAATGTGTGTCGTAGTAATACTTCCGAAGGGTTCTACCTCTTGAAAGTCTAGTAAGTTTAGCTGGCATGGTTTGATAATTGCAAGTTGATGTAGCAAGTTGTTATATGTGAATTTATAAACTATATATATATATATATATTCATTTTTTTGTAATGTGATCGGGTGATAGTACTACTTAATGGTACTAGCTTGGAATTCTAATAAGTTGCGCTTGTCGTTATTTTAGATTATTTTTGTAATCGTGTTTTGATGAGCAGTTTGTTTGTATAAATGTATACTTAATCAGATATATCATAGAGAGTGATTCAAGGATTAGAACAATCCTTGGGGAACGTTTACCTGAAACTAGTGTATCTCAAGGTTCCGACTTCGTGGAACATGACACAGAACTATGCTGGCTTCCCACAATTATCAAGGACTTCATTCTGCCTGCTGGCTTCCCTGGTGATATGCTATATCTTTACCTTTTAAGTGCCACTTAAATGTCATCGTTCAATCATGTCTCTGCATGGTTATAACTTATAAGAACTTTTTGGGCATTACTATTTGTTTGATTTCATATTTTGGGTGCCCTGCAGATTCTGTTTCAGATGATTACTTGGACTACATATTGCTTCAGTTCCCAACAAATGTGACGGGATGGATTTGTCATACACTGGTCACTTCCAGTCTTTTAAAGGCATGTGAATCTAATTCAGGCCGTAAATTCTGCTAGGGTATGTTACCTTGTAAAAAATCAGCAAACATTTCAAAACTTCTTTATTTCATCAGTGTATGGACTATGGAAGAACATTACCAACTCTGAAAAATTTTAGTTGGATTATAGTAGAGCTTAGAGGTTAAGTACATCTTGAAATCTGACAGAAACTTTGTTTCAATTTTCATATTCCTTTGAATGCATTCAAGGCTCTAAATTTGCAACTCTTCAACAAAAACAAAAGGGCAATTTTTCTTTGTTCGCATGGAGGATGCCATGGGTAAAGTCTTCACATATCTTTCCTAAAATCATGTAAATGTTATCATGCTTTTATATTATCTCTTAGGGAAAAATGCAATTTTGGTCCGATAATTTTGTTATTTTGTGATTTTGGTCTATTATGTTTTCAGTTTCAGTCGTCCTGTATATTGCGATTTTTGGCAATTTTAGTTTTTCTCATTGCAAATGTTGATGTGACACTACACACGCCAGCTCCACATCGGCGCTATCTTGATGCTATACCAGTGTCACGTCATAAAAAGGACTAAAATTTTTTAAAAAAAAACAAAGATTGCAGATTAAAACCGAAGTCTGACAACATATAAGACCGAAATCGCAAAGAAACAAACATACAGGAACAAAAAATCAATTTTTCCTATTATTTTATGGCATAAACAATTTTTTAAAATAACTTTGCTTTTCCATTCAAATCATTGATGTCAACTTTGTACCGTTGTTCCGCACTAGTGTACTTGATGTTCACCGTTCAAAATTTTGTGTTGTTAAATACAGGCTGTTGGAATAGGGTCATTTTCAGGATCCACTGCAGCCGCTGCCGCCGCCACAATCAGGTATAGTTTACGACTCTTAGTAATGAGCTGTTTTTTGCAGTCTTTCATTTTACTTTTGTGTGGTCTTAACATTAATTTATGATGTGTCCGGCATGGTAATCACCCTGCTCTATTGGTAAAGTTTTTTTTCGATGGTAAATATTTTTGAAAGATGTTAAAGAGACACTTTTATTCTCTTAAAATGCTGGAGTTCAGAGTATTAATGTAGGATTGTTCTTGTTTCTGCAGATGGGTGTCTAAGGATGGCATTGGTGCTCTTGGTCGATTATTCATTGGTCTGGATATCTACTGTCGCCATTAGAAAGGATACCACTGATATGAAATTTTGAGTGATTATGGCTTCTTTATTTTCAGGTGGAAGATTTGGTAATCTTTTCGACAATGATCCTAAACAATGGCGCTTGTATGCGGACTTCATTGGTAGTGCAGGAAGGTCTGAATTCTACTTCTTGAAGTGTGAAGAGCTGTTTCATCATTCTATGATGTAAATATGAACTCTTGTTGCAGCATCTTTGATCTCAGCACACAGTTATATCCTGCTTATTTCTTGCCATTGGCATCAGTTGGTAATCTTGCCAAGGTAAAGTTACTTCATTTTTTTTGTAGGTCACCCTAAGTGTCTATAATTTGTGCCCCTTTTGTGCTTTGAAAAATGTGGCCACATTTAGAAGAATGGTGATGCCTATACTATGTTTTCTGAAATTAGTCTGAAGACTCACTTTTGATGTTTATAGTAGTTAAACAATTGATATGGTATACAAAATTTCTGGAACTAGAAAATTTAACCATTCGTAACGAAGAACCACATTATAGATTACTGGTATTCAATACCTAGAAACCTGGAAAACGTGTGCTCAAATTATTATCACAAGAATATCCAAACTGGAAGTTGACAAATCATATGGTTTGTTGCTTTTTCCAATAATATTCCTGCCTTTGCAGGCTGTTGGGAGGGGCCTAAGAGATCCATCATTCCGGGTTATACAAAACCATTTTGCGATCTCAGGAAATCTGGGAGAGGTCTCTGCAAAGGTAGGCGGCTATGATCATTTTTGCTATCAGAAATGTGTTGCTCAGATGGTTGATTTAAGATTTGGCATAGGTCCTCTGATTGCATCCCTTTATCGTGGTTACATGCTTGCTGTATATTGTTAATTTAATGAGTGGGAGGGGTTGAATACCACTTCACCGATCTTTTAGATCTTTCATGATTCTGGAAACAACCTATGCTAGGATTTTAAGATACCTTTGTGGTGACATCCAATTAGCGAGAATTTGTTGTGCTATGTATTATAATTGTGCTTTTGCCAAACTATGGAAATAGAGGTAATGCTACTACTACAGAACTAATTCAATTACAGGTTAATTTCACAATATTTTTCTTTCTTGTTTTTCTTTTTTGCGCCAAAATCGGCAGGAAGAAGTTTGGGAAGTAGCTGCTGAGCTAGTTGGACTAGGTCTAGGCATACTTGCTTTGGTATGTAGATACCTGGCTATCAATTTCTCATGATATCAATCTCCACTCATTTCAAGGTTCATTCTTCATTCATTTCAATTAAGCTATATGTAGGATACTCGTGGTATTTCGTCATCATATCCTACGATGGCATTAACTTGGCTGGGCATGCGGCTGCTACACCTTTGGTTGCGCTATTTGTCCCTCTCTGTTCTGCGGTTCAATACAGTAAGCAATTTCTTGTACATGTTAAACCAGAGATGGTAACAATTCTACATGCTTGTGCAAATTTATAAAATGTATTTTTTATATCCGAACTCCTTAAACTAGATTGACGAAGGTTTTTATAGTATCTATGTCATAAACAAGAGAGACTAATAATAGGAAATATTCTTGCTTTACGTTGGTTAGCTGCATTTAAATCCTTTACTCATCATTTTCTGGCAGATAAATCTTAAGCGTGCTCGTATACTGGTAAATTCGCATGTGTTGTACCGGAGAGTTCCAGGTAAGCTTATTCTTGTGTCATCTACTTTAGCAATTTTATCTGGATGAATAAATAAACATCCTTCCGGCCAGGAATCAATGACTGTAACAAAATGGAAGATATATTATTATGGGAAAGGTTTATAAAACCAAGAATTATATTTGGTGTATCCTTGGAGGAGATGATTACAGGCAAGACACGTGGCTTCATGGTACGATATTATTTTCTCAGTTGTCAATTTCTCCTCATATGCATTTGGATTCAGGGATTTGCAATGAAAAGATTTCAATCATTCAAACAAATCCACAAATATTAATTTCTAAATTTATCGATTTGAAATCCTTCAAAGATTATTCTGAGTTATATTTTTATCATAGTGATCGATTTGAAATTCTTACTAGTTACTTCAATGGAGTCATTGACATTTTTTTATTTCAAATCATAATTTGAAATCTATCCGCCAATCCAGATGGAGCATTAATTTATTTTATTACAACATCAATTTATTTGCCCCATTGTGAACTTAAATTTGTAGAATTACAATCAAATTGATTAAAATGTTATGCTAGAGTTCAAATGGTTGATTTTCTCCATTTTCTTTTAACAGTTGAGGATGCTTCTCAAACTTTACGCAGAAGAGAAATACTTTCTTGTTCTGCACCAACATCAAACAGAATATGAGGTCTTTGTGTCCTTTAAGGTATACATGCAGCCATATGAATGCATACGAATTTTCTAACAATGTCGATAATTTATCAAGCTAGTTTATTCTACAGGAAGGAGCTACAAGCGTATCAGTGTTGCGAAGCGTGTGGCAATCATACTGGCTCCATCAAAACTGGAGTAAATCAAACGACACCTTCCATCAACTCGAGCAAAGCTTGGTGGAATTGAATACTAGGTTTGATGACTTCCTGCTACAACTTGAAGCATCTGGATGGGATGCAAGTCAAATAATTTTAAAGGTGCCGAAAGAAATTTCAGTACAGGAACACCATACTTTGTGATCGATCCTTTCACTTCCAATTCAGCAAGGGCGATCTGAAAACACTCCTGAAAACGGCAGGCAGAGTAGTGCCACCTTGAAACAAAAATCAACTTATGTGTCGTGTTTTAAAAATTCAAGTTTCACCCGCTGAATTTCATTGTTCATCCTATTCCCCCGACTCCTCTGAAGTTTCTGGGTCCATTCTTGCTCCTAATCTGCTTTTCTATCCTTTGAAGCTGAGTTCCAACTCCAAGGAGACCTTAGGCATTGTCGTTTTAACACCGTCTTGCTTTTCAATGAGTCGGCATCCTTTTCGCCAATGGTCCTTGAAAGTACGTTATCCATTGCATCAGCATCTTGCTAAAGTTCCTCTTCCATGGGGTGTGACTGAAGTATAAGGTTAACCTCCTGGGCTGCCATTTCTTGGGAAGCTGGATTTTGAAGTTTTTCCCTTCTCAACACAAATTTTATTGTAGATTTATGCTGGCTCTGTTGTTTACTTGTTGCCTCTACTTGTTCCCGCATGTGCGGAAACGAGTAGGAATTGAACTTATGTGGACTTTCGCCGAATATATGTTATTCAATGTAATCCCTTCTCGCATTTAAATTGATCCTAACATTATTATTTTGATGAATCAAGTAAATCCAATTTAAAATCAGATTCAACATATGATGATTCAAGAAAGACTAATGATTTATCTTATGTAGGTGTATTACAATGATTTCTAGCCTTTTCTTTTCTTTTCTTTTGAAAGGATGATTTCTAGCCTTTCACGGCAATATAGAATATAATATTTTTTATATTTTACAAAATGGGATTAAATTCACTATTATTTCTGATAAATTATTCTTTTTATTTCTGATAATTTTTAAACAAAGAATATAAAATTTATAATATGATATAATCTAGTATAAAGTAATTGTTCTTTTGAGTCTTATCTCCTCAGTGCAATGGCAGCTTTCCAAATCCATCATCAGAGCTTCCCTCACGCGCCGCTCCATGAACTCCTCCCTCCGACCACGCGCCGTCCTTCTTTTTCCTTCGTTTCGAAAGCTGCCACGGCGACCGGAGCGCCGCGAAATGGCGTATCAATCAATGGCTTGCCGCCTGTTCATTATACGGAGGAAGACCCGATTCCGCTTCCTCCGGGGCTCCGGGAGGAGTCAATGCCAAGCCATGTGGCGGTGATTATGGACGGGAACCGGAGGTGGGCCCGGATGAGGGGTTTGCCATCCGGGTCGGGTTACGAGGCCGGGGCTCGGGCTTTACGGAGACTCGTGGAATTGTGCTGCAAGTGGGGGATCAGGGTTCTTACGGTCTTTGCTTTCTCATCGGACAATTGGGTTCGTCCCAAAGTATAGTAAAATACTTCTTCACTTTTAGAAAAATGCTCTTGTTTGGTTTTACTTGATTTTGTGTTTTTTTTTTTCTACTAATAATTTGATTTTAGATGGAGACAAATTTCTTGATGGGGTTGTTGGAGAGAGGATTGAGAAATGAACTCCAACATTTGATAAGGTATTCCTTTGAATTTGCTTCTGGTTGGTTATTGATTTATGAGAAATGATTCATTATGTTATTCGTGGTTCAATGGGATTCTCATTTTGGTGATAAATCAGCATCTTGTTGTGTGTGTGCGTCATTCTTTAGATTGATCAAAATTCTATCTTTCGGTTGGTGAGATACTTTTGGACTATTACTTTGTTGTTGAGTTTGAATTATTGGTTAACTTTGATGCTACTGCTACCAAGATTTTCTTTTGTTTTAATTGTTTCTCTATGAAACTGTCATTCATTAGAGCTAGCGGGTTGCGGATGATGCTTATGTGAGTTGATTCCAATTTTGTGTATTCGATGGAGGAGAATTGATGACATTTAATTATTTTTGTGGATTTTAAAAGTTCGGAGGACTTTTATATACTCTATAGAAATATAGTGGTATTAAAAATAGATTTTTTTTGAATTTTAAAAGTCAAGAAATATTCAACCTTGATTTCTAAAAACTCTACAAAAGCCTAGTGTTATTCAAAATGTCAATGGATTTTTAATGACTACATGAAATTCATTGACATATAAACATTAATGCATAAGGTACAACTATAATTTGTAAAAAAATGTCTTTGGTCTATCACAAAGATTTGGATGAATTTCTAAAATTTATATGTCATTCTCTCCCATATTCAAAATGCATTTCTCTCTCTCTCTCACTATATATATGTAATTAACTATCTCTTTTCATCTTCATGTACTTTTTCATTGTTTTCGTAAATTTTTTGGGATAGTTTGAATTAAAAATAAAAAATATTTCATTCAAACATTTGAAATTTTGGAATTTATTTTGTGCTTTTTAATTTATGATTTATACCAATAATTGTAATATTTAATAATAATAATAATAATAATAATAATAATAATAATAATAATATATGATTCAAAATTCCGTGTTTTTGCATCTTGGAAAATTGTCTTTTATGTTTTTGCTTTCTTGTAGTGGTGATACGTGCATTACTATATCATATCTATTGGGATACAATGAAGTTTATCTTTTACATAATGGTTGTGGACAGAGAGAAGGTTCGCATTTCTCTTGTTGGAGACTGCACTAAACTTCCCAAACCACTTCAGGCCTTGCTAAGTGAAGCGGCTGAAACTACGAAGAACAACTCTCAGCTTCACCTCATTCTTGCAGTTAATTACAGTGGCCAAAACGATCTCGTGCAAGCTTGCCAAAATATCGCACAGAAAGTGAAAGACGGTCTCATTGAACCAGAAGACATCGATAAGTTTTTACTCGAAAGTGAACTGGAAACAAACTGTACTGACTTTCCGAACCCTGATCTGCTAATACGGACGAGTGGTGAGCTTAGGATCAGTAATTTCTTGTTGTGGCAACTGGCTTACACGGAACTGTATTTTGCAAATTCGCTCTGGCCTGATTTTGGAGAAGATGAATTTGTGAAGGCTTTGCTCTCCTTTCAGCAAAGGCAGAGACGATACGGTGGAAGAAGTTCTTGAATTGTAGTGAGTTGGATGGTAAATGGACTACACAAGAGATCGTCCAAAAGTCTCATTTACCCATTCGCCTCGCCCCCCTTGAAAAATTCTTGACATCAGAACTCAGAAGCCGAATCATATGAAACTTCTTCCAAGATAACATAAAGTATCTTGGATACTGGTAGCAGAGAGCAATTACTACAATGAACAATATTCTGACTAAGCAGATGATATCTGTATCGTCTTGCAACGGACTGAAGATTGCTCCTGAAAATCAACAAACATTTGCATCGAAGTGAAATTCACAAGTTTTAGCCACCCAACAAGTACATCCCCTTAGACGGCTCCTACGACTTTTCCAGCACTTGTATTTATGTTCTTGTTGGCTGAACATTGGATACCAGATTTTTTTTGGGTGTTGATTTTATCAGCACTTGTTAGGTTTACATTATTATTTATTATTGAGGAAATGTGGAGTATCATATATATATATATATTTATATATATATATATATATATATATATATATATATATAAGAAAGTAAAAGAAGTATTGAGTTATCGGGTTGTGAGCATTCATTAATTAGGTGTTTAGACACTTTTTATTTACTTACTTTATATCTTTATTATCTTACTATCTTATAAAACTTGAGCCACTTCTAAAAACCGTTTTGGTACGTTTTGATGACACTAAATTATATTTACCATTTAATCCTTGGTAGTTATTTAAAATTTAATATATTTATATTAAAAAAATGGTAAAAATAGGTGAAATACAAAAACAAAAAAATTGTCTTGCATTTTGAAAACTGCATTCTACACATTATTAATAACTATACCTACTTCTTCTATGTTGAAAGAAACTGAAATGAATTTGGTTTATATTATATTGATCACACACGCATAACGTGTGCACTTTTACTAGTTATTTTATTAAATGTGCGTATCCTATTCTAACTCTTTTTGGTGTCATGATCTGTTTTCTTCAATTTTTTTCCTTTGTACCCCTACAATCTCTCTGCAAACTTTTATCATATCACTTTCTATCAATTAAAACTGAATTTCATTCCTGACTAATTTTTTTTTTTATATTTGAAAAAAATAAAAAAAAATAAATAAGCACTTTAAAATTAACAAATTATTCAATATACAATGCATTATATTTGTATATAATAATTGCGTGTGTTATAATTGCGTGTGTTTCGTCGCTAGTATCTTATTAAATTTTACCAAATTATATTTATATACACACATAAATTTTAATTACTAAAAAAACCAATCGACAAACCTGCTCGTTGGTACGGTAATTCTGAAAAAAAACTACATCAGAAATGTTTTAGGTAGATATCTCGTATGTTGGGAGTAACATTCTTGGTGCATTTTTATACATTTTGAATTCAGATGTTCATATTATCATATAAATATCAATGATCCATCGAGAATAACATTCTCCGTGTAACATAGATAAAATTATTAGGGTGCGTTTACTTTGTGTGATAGGATAACAACTGGATTGATAAATTGGTTGATAATGATTGGATAATTTAAATATGTGATATGATATTTTAATGTTTGGTGTGAATGATTGATTAAAGAAGATTGTTTGTATGGTGTTTCTTTCAATTGATTATTATATGGATTGATAATTAATATTATATGGCTGTGTTTGGTGTATGGGATTACCCTGTGATTGATGGCCTATCCCTTGTTTCTCTCGTCGTTAAGGCTTTTCTCCATTTCCCGAAGCCCCGGGATATTTCACTGTGCAATAGGGAAAACAAATCCACTCCACACGCTGGGTTTAAGAATCCAAATGTGTACAGTAAATTGGATTGAGAGGACAACATTACCATATTGCCCCTTCATATTCCGATTTTAATGCCAAAAATTATGCTTCATTATCACTATTCTCAAATCTAGATCTGAGTTCTCTCACGCGATGTACAAGAACAATGGTGTCTGTGAATGCTGATTTTCGTTGAGCTAAGCGGGTGTAAAGGCTGATTACGTAATAAGCAAAAAGAGGTACAAACGATCTGGGCGCCATTTAAAAAAAATTTTGTGTTGTTTCTTTCAATGGGTGTCTTGATTTTCATCTTGCTGTGTAAAAGCTTCGTAACCAAAAGCAACCATATAATTTCTTCATTTACACATTATTGTTCGGGAACACTATTTTATTTATGCAATAACTAATTGGCTGTTCATTTATCATTGTTCATTGCTCATTTAATGATTTTTTATTTTTATTTCTATTACCCTTCCTTTATCCTAGAAAATAAGAGAAATACAAAGTAATTCTACACTGATGTATGAACATATATATTGATTTCTATTTGTTTTCATCCTTCTCGATGTAAAAAAATGTCAGTTTGATATTACATATCAAACTCGAAAATGAAGAAACTCAAACACGAAGCACACTTATGGTGTACCCCAATTTTGATATAGAGTCACCCATCTCTTTTTAAGTGGTATTGTATATGTTGACAATCTAATGTTTTCTCTGTTTTGTTAAGTACTTCTACCAATGGACACGCGACGTAGAAACATTATCCTTATCATATTGGTGCATCGTATGTTGTTGGGGAATCTGTTGATGGTATGTGTTTTAGCACGACACTACAAGAATGTAGTTGCGAAACGAAGACGTGTCACACATAGAAGAGAAGTGTCTTACAATATGACACAAAGAATAAATCAACAAATTAATCATTTACATAGGATCACTGATGTTGGCGATGCTTAGTGTGTTTTGAATTTACGAATGAATCGGAATGCCTTTGCACGATTGTGTTACTTACTAACTAATGTCGGAGGGCTGGTCGAATCTAGATATGTGAAGGTAGAGGAGAAGGTTGCTATGTTCTTATCCATTCTAGCACATCATAAAAAAAACAGGGTTACCGGACATGATTACATGCGTAGTGGTCATACAGTTAGCAATCATTTTCACGAAGTGTTGGCCTCCATATTGAAACTACACCCTATACTTCTGGTCAAGCCTATTCCTATTACCGAAGACTCTTCAAA
The DNA here is from genome assembly GCF_033568475.1 of Henckelia pumila. Lineage (NCBI taxonomy): Eukaryota > Viridiplantae > Streptophyta > Magnoliopsida > Lamiales > Gesneriaceae > Henckelia > Henckelia pumila. The sequence continues at coordinate 135,232,021 of NC_133122.1, read as the reverse complement.
TGACACTTGGAAATGGTTCAAGGTAATTATGATATTTCATATTTTTTTGTAAAATAGGTTTATAATCTCATTTAATTCCAAACATCATCATCATGATATTAAATTTTGGTATTTACACCATCTGACAATTAATTTCAGGGTTGTCTCGGAGCATTGGATGGTACATATGTAAGTGTGCATGTTCCAAAAAATGAGCAGCCCAAATTTAGAACAAGAAAGGGTACTATTGCCATAAACGTACTGGGTGTTTGTGATCATAATATGAACTTCATTTACGCGCTTTGTGGTTGGGAGGGATCAGCAGCAGATGCAAGGGTGCTCCGTGATGCTGTGACATGATCTGAAGGTCTCAAAGTTCCGAGAGGTAATATTAACAAGTGTGTACAGTTAATGCCTCTATAAATATGTGTTAATTGGCGGTGAGATTCATAGTACTCTACGGTGCTTGAATCTCATAATTCTCATAAATTCAGATCTATAATTTCCAATGATTGTTTTGTGACAGGGTGCTATTATTTATGTGACAATGGATATGCTAACGTGGAAGGGTTCTTGACACCATATAGGAGAGTACGCTATCACATACATGCTTGGGCCAATTCATCTATTGGGCCTCAAAATTACAAGGAGTGTTTCAATGCCAAACACTGTCGTGCACGTAATGTCATAGAACGGGCATTCGGGTTGCTTAAAAAGAGATGGGCTGTGCTTCGATCACCTACATTTTATCCTTTGAAAATTCAGAATAGGATGATAATGGCTTGTATTTTATTGCATAACTTTATCCGAACTCAAATGCCCAATGATCCTGTTGAAGAAGTGGAAGATACAACATGTAGTCCTACACATGGCCCAAGTGATGATTTTATAGATAATTTGACATCTTCTCAAGCTTGGGACACTTGGAGAGACAATTTAGCAAATTCGATGTATCAAAGGGAGGCATGAAACAGTGTTTTTCATCTTGCTGAAATTTTCTATGTTCTTATAGTGATAGATTAGTTGATGTTGTTATTAGTGTTTGATCAATGTTTCGCTTGTTTGACTGATTATGTTTGGATTCTCATCATGTGTAATATAATCAAAGCTTTATTTGATTCAATGTTTGGTCATTTTTACTCATACCGTATGATATCCAAGTCAGTATGCGTGTTCCCACGTCCTTAGCTAAAATATATTTATATTTAAATTAATGAATTCCGATTATATGCAGGTCATCACACATTGGTTAAATACACAGCTATGGAATCTGGTCCAAGCATTTTCAATGCAAAGGGAAAAGGAAATAAAACTGAAAAAACACGTCGTACCTGGAGCGTGAGAGAGGAAGAAGCCCTTATCGAAGCTCTAAAAACAGCAGTCCATCGAGGGTTTAGGAGCGAAAATGGTTTTCGTTGTGGATACTTGTCTTTCTTGGAAACTGAGCTCGCAAAAGCGTTTCCAGGTTCAAATATCCGTGCTAATCCTCACATTGTTTCTAAAATTCATGTGTGGAAGAAAACACATGGCTCGTTGATGTCAATGTTAAGTCGAAGTGGTATAGGTTGGAATGACACCGACAAAGTTATTGAAGCTTCGAACGAGGCTTGGGAAGAGTTTGTGAAGGTACAAACCTGTTCTAGCTTTTAATTATTTCCATGTTATATAGGCTAATTTTTTGTACATTGGTGTTACAGTCAGATAATAATGCACGCCTCATGAGAAATAAGTCCTGGCCATTTTTCAATGATTGGTGCGAGATATTTGGTAACAATAGGGCAGCAGGGAGCTATGTTGAGCCATTTGCGGCTGCTGTACAAGATGTTCTGAACATCAACACTGATGTAAGTACTGATGTCGAATATGTGGCAACTGATTTTTTCAATGTGACAGAGGGTGCCGGTGAATCAATATCAGTGTCACAAAGTCCTTTGTCTAATGCAACTAGCAATCGAAAGGGAGACTCAAAGAAACGCAAGAAAAATGTTGAAAGTGATGATGGTATTGTCAATGCTATCAACAATTTAGCAGACATTACTAAGTCAACTATGTCGGATCTCGTAAAGCAACTTGGTACTGACGAGAAGATAGCTGCCCTTCTGGATAATGCATTTGACGCATTAGGACATATGACAGAGATCAACATGGATGATAAAGTATTTGTAGCGGAGTTGATGGTGGACAATCCAAGCAAGTTAGGACTGTTCTTGCGTTTGCCCCATGAGGGTAGGTTAAGTTTGATTCGACGGCTACTGCAAAAAGATTGATGATTGGATCAAGAACTTGTTTTGATATTTTGCATCTAGGGCACTACATATTTTGTGTTTTGGAAAACATTATGTAAGCCATGGGTTCTATTGTCGAGCCGCTGTAGTGTCTATGCTTATGACTATGGTGTACTTGCGTTTGTGGTTAAAAACCTTTTATCGAGCGCAAGATTATATTACTTGTTCGAGCGCTTTTGTTGTAAGTACACCAGTTGATTTTTTGGTGATTGTCATGTTATAATATTATATGGTTTTATTCGTACAGTTCAGTATTTTCATAGTCTCCCTTAATTAATTAGATTATATATAATATGTTGTATTGAACTAGACATTTGGTGCTTATCATTAATGGAAATGCAGTACGAAGACAATATGTCAAAGTTAAAATAATTTTCGGATGTTTTTATATACTTGTGAAAATTTTCAATTAATGATCCACCTATTTGGTTTAGGATTGAACGAAACTATTGGTTTTATGTATTTTGTAACACAATATTTCTTTGCTATCAACATTGTTGGAATTTATGGTTTCTCATTCTTCTCCTTCTGTTATGTTCCTTAGAAAATGTGTGTGAGATTAAGAGATCATCTTAAAGAAAACAAATTTACAACACTGATATGTGTGGGAGAATGAGAGATCCTCTTAAACAAAGTAGGGAGACATATATTATGCATCAACATACATTTACAATAGTGCTTCATGTTTGGTTGATTGACCGATGAGTAGCCATCTTAAACAAAACATATATACCACTACTAGAGTACTTATGCCCAATACGGTAAGCAACATCTACTTACAACGGAAATAACTTAAGAGGAGTCATAACCGTGATCCAAAACCAATCAAAATGTGAGGCATGAAATATGAGTCTCATTAACCAAACACTATTTACTAGTACGGGACACCATAGTTTATCAGTAAACATCATCTACTGAGTTGGAAGACTGAGAGCTTTGTATGTAGGTGGAGTCACCACTGCTGTCATCTAGGATGGAAGCAGGGGTTTCGGTGGTTGCCTCATCTGAGGGACATGATTCCGATTCTTCTCCACCACAGTCGGTTGCGATCGAAACATCTGCATCTTTACAGCTTATTGCATTCTTGCCATCAGCCCGATCCAACACAGTTTTGTCACCATTTCCAGCATTTGTTTCACTTCCTGAATTAGCATTCTCACCTTCAGAAGATAGTAGGACAACTTCGACATCTTCGTCCTCCGAATCACTGGACAGAATTATGATTTCAGGAGGGAATTTATCAGTGTTGTTATTTGATGGTGCATTAGAGTCCGAATTACTTGGGGAGTCATCCATATTTTGTGGACAACAGATGTAGCTTTCAAGGGCCGGAACTAAGTTGGACTCTATTATTGTATAGTGCTGCACATATATATAACAAAAAGTAAGTCAAATAAATGTGTTCTCAACCACCAAAGCAATGTACAAATAGGTGGTTGTGCATCAAGTCAACAATACATCAATTAGATTTTTTTACTGTATTGTCTTACCATTTTCTATTCACATCCATGCCATCAATCCTCAAGCCTGCAGATTCATGATGAAAAAACATCAATGCCAAATAGTAGTTGTAAAAAAAAAAATTGATCAGATCTTTCGTATTGAATTTATAATATGCAATAACATTACCAATAATTAATACTAACCAACTAAATTAAAATAAGCCAGAAATCATAATTACTAGATATTTGTACTATAATTAAGGAACATGGTCTATAGACCATGGAACTTGCATACAACAGAATCAGATTCGACATACATTCCCCCTTAAAAATGTTTGTGGATTCATCTTGACGTACAAGACTTTATACAAAAAAGTACCATAGGTAGAGTCAAGATTTGTCACTGAATTCACATTCAAAAGAGTACATATTTATCTCACAACATTAATTAGAAATGGAAGCACCATCTACTTGGCATCTTCCTTTAAATTCATCGAGCGCAACTTCCTTTCTATTGCAGCACATATCTCAGCAGACCTTAAAGAAAGTTGTCTTTGCTCATTTGCCAACTATAACTGGGCTTCTATAAGTTGGCTTAAGCTACGAGATTCAGTGGCATTAAATGAACTGGAAGTATTTGTTGATCTTGCCCTGTTTGTTGAAGTCGAACTCTCGCTTCTCTGTGTATTCTGTGATTCGGATCTATGCCTCTTCTCGATGTAATTAGTATAAGCTTTCAGCGCTTCATCCCGACTATGAAAAGACCGGTGAACAGGTGATTGAAATTCGCAAACTTCCAACTCCGCTTCCTCCCATGTACTATACATTCCAGGGTTTCGTCCTTTGAATACAACGTAGGTCTTGCCCTGTCACGGATAACAAAATAGACAATACACGTACATTACAAATATGTTTTGTAATGTGAAGCAAGAAAATGCTAAATTTGAGAAAATCACCATTTTAGTTCCACGGTTCAGTTTCTTAATCTTCTAAACTGCAAGAAAAAAGTGAGTCAACACAAAGGATCTATACTGAAAACCATCAAAACAAGGTGCATCAAATAGGATATACAACATCATTACCACAAGCTTCAGCCGCTTCAATTCTACTTCAAACTTAAATTATATTTCTTCGTTTCATTATTAACATGAAACTACAACAAAAAAAATATGTATGGGAATCTTAGTAAAAACATCGATAGCTGCCTATAATTAAAAACAACCCAAAACACAAAAAGTTCACAATAATCATATAATATACGGAAAAACATTAAGCTCGACGTTTCATTCTTACTTGTCAATAAATTAATCATATAATTTATCAGCTAACTTATTTCACTTTGGAAATGCACCTAAAATTTGGAATGGAAATTTGAAGAAAAATTATTTACCCGAAATTATGAGAAAGAAATATACATTCTATAATCAAAGATGAAAGAAAAATTATATTCATTACCTCCAACAATCGTCGATATCTGGGCTATTATTGTATGAAGATCTTCGTTGGAAAAGGTAAGGGAAAGGGTTTGAGATTTAACCTATGTTGGAGGAGTAGTATGGGGTGAGAACTAACCTGGGGTGAGAAATTGTGGTCGATCATTTTGTTAACCTTTGGGAACTTTAATACAAAAGATCAAAATAAGGGTAGTATAGGAAATTTTTAGTTTGGAGGACATATCAGGGAAACTTTTTGTTAAAATAGGGACGTAATTGGGGACGAAAAAAGTGTTAGTATATTTTTGGGAAAGTTAGGAAAATTTGAGGACATATTCATTAATTATGCCACAAAAATATAATTTAAATAGATTCACTTATTTATGAGATTTCATATAAATAAAATCCTTCTAGTTCAAACTTTCGTTTGAATCCATGGTTTGTTGAAAATCTCTTCCTCAAAAAAGAAAAGTATGATTTAATGAATAATATAAAGTCTGAATAAAATTACCAGGCTCTGATACCCTATGAAGAGATTAAGAAATATGATTTCTATTTCTCAATTTCTAGAGATTACACCAGATTCATCTAAACTCTATGGAGATCTTAGAGAAATTCAGAAGACGGTACAATATTACAACAATCAACTGTATGAAATACCTCGGCAGATTGAAGAAAATTCTTAAGAAACAAGAAGAAATTCTTGGAAGTCTAAAGGATCTTCAAACTAAAATTATAAATCTAGAACACACCTCTAGTTCTAGAAAATGTAGTACAGGAGGAAGGTTACCACTCTCGTTTGGTACCAAACCTTTGTTACATCAGAAAGGTAAAAACAAAATGGTACAAAAACCTTTAACTGATGAATAAATGATGATTAATCTCATAAAAGCAGTATCAGAGAAAAACACTATATGATGACTACTTTAGAGATATTAAATCTCTAGGATCTACAAGATCTTGCAGATTCATTTGCAAATCTTAAAGTAGTAGATCTGAAAATGAATTCTCCTGAGGGTGAATAACCTATAGGGAATCCTCCAAGATATGTGGTTAAAACAGAAGAACCACATAGTGAGTTTTACGTTGGAGAAAATTCACATCCAGCAGGAACTAGGTAAAAAAGGAGTAAGATACCACTACATCAAACTCCTTATGGAAAAAATGTTTTAGATCCGATACATCCTTATGGGGTTATGTTAAACCTTGATGTTCTGGACTTCAAAAATAGAGAAGATCTCATAGATGATTGGACGTCAGCTATGAGAATAGCGGCAGGTGCTTTAGATCTCAATAAAGAAGGATTTATCAAGCTTCTAGAAATGAGTCTAATGGGATCTGTTAAGATAGCTTGGGAAATGACTATGCCAAAGACTAAAGAATCAGTCTTAGCAGGAGAATCTCTAAGAGAAATCGGAGGAAAAATAACCACCCTATTTAAGGCACAATTTATAGGAGTGGATTATTTTAATAATCAAGATAAAGATAAGAAAAGAAGATATACTCAAGCTCTGTATAGTCTCGAATTACATGATATCTGTTTAGTTGATGAATACATTATGTTATTCACTAAATATAGATGGAATTCGGGAGTCGAGAAAAATATATCTATTCAGCTATTTTTTGCAAAGATGCCAAGTCCTTGGAGAGAAATGTTGATAAAAGAATATGTTCCAGGAAATCCAAACACATTGGCAGGACGAGCCTCTTTTCTTAAAGGAAAGTTGGCAGAATGGTGTCATATGGCAGCATTACAAAAAGATAAAGGGTATTAATAAGCATACTCCTCTATGTTGTAGAGAAAATGATCTCCCTACGATTATTGAAAATAGATCGCAGGGATTTAAGAGAAAGAAATTTAGAAATAATTCCTACAATAAAAAATGAAAAGTTCTTGGAAACCAAGAACATTTTGGTCCAAACAAAAGACCAGTTCTTATAGATCGGGTAGAAAAAGTGGACCTATAAGAATATCTCCAGCAACAAGCTCATCACAAAGCAGGGGAAGAACACCATCTAGAAGAACTTTCAGAAGAACTCATACAAGAGCAAGTGAAAGTTTCAAAGATTGCAACTGCTGGACATGTGGAGCTAGAGGACATATATCTACAAACTGTCCAGAGAACGAGAAAAAGAGAGTTAAATTCTTTGAAGCAACACCAGATATGGATGATGCGGTCTTCTTTCAAGATCTAGTCCAAGTATATCAATTTGAGGATATCCCCTCAGATAAAATTATATACGAAGAAGAGATAATGTTTAGCCAAGAAGAATCTAAAGATGAATCAGAATCAGAATAAAGAAGAAGTGTTTCGACACGAAACACATAGGAGTTTGGCTGCGTTTTTTTAGTCAAACCACGATATATCATAATATGGTCCAAATGATTATGAGAGAAAATCCAATATTACAGAAGTACCAAGGATTTTCGGCAGGACAAGTAGAAAGAGTCTTAGGAAACCTAGGGCTTAGACAAAGAAGACATCATTTGATTTACAAAGTATCCAGAAGGGAAATGACAATTCCTATGGAGTTAACAAGTAATCAAATAGAGATGCAGTTAATTCCTTTTGAAGAAGTAAGAGAGGAATTGCAAAAGCTGAAAAACGAGGTAGCTAGAACGATGTATTGGATTCATATTGGAGCAATCCAAATAATGATCAAGGAAACTTTTAAATAAGGAATAGATTCACCCATAGATATCGTAGTATGTGATAAAAGAATGGGGAATATCCAAGATGCTGTTTTTGGAACGATCTCAGGAAATTTTTGTGCAAGAAAAATTGTAGGAGTTATTTATACTTGAATAGCCTACAATTTAGCTGACAGACACTTTAGTCGAGCCTTGACGTTGCATCAAAACTTCAAGGAAAAAATATTAATGAAGGAAGGTAATACCATATTCTATTACTTATCAAATTTAATATGCTCTTTCTAATACTCACCATTCTGAATTATTTATTAGAAACGAGTTTATTTAAATTCCAGAAATCTTTGGGAAAGTTGCTCAAGCAATATACCCGGAAAGAATCGAGTTTCCTTTAATTCAAGAAACAGACATTCAAATACAAGATAAGTCGGTTCTATATAGAAATCTTAAAATAGAACCCCGAAGGTAATCTTTCCAAGGTGACCGAATGAAAAGTCGAAGATGGGAAAAATCTCCTATTCAGGAAATTCCACTAGAAGAAAAGGAGTTTTTCATAATAGGAAAACTTAGATCTCCAGAAGGATGGAAAGAAGTCAAAATAGTATTTGAAATTACAAGTCACAGGAACCAATTTCCTTGTAAATCGATTTACTATTTAGAGCAGCAAGTAAAAGGAACTTACCAAGGATTAATAAATGTCGGTGAATTGGAAGTTCAAATTTCGGGGATACCAGGAAAAGAAACAGATCAACTAATTCTTGGCTTAGAATTTCTGGAAAATCATAAACCATGGAAACGCCTTGAAAAAGGAATATAGTTCATGGCAAAAGAAAAAACTTGGAGAATTCAATAAGAATCTTGCGAGATGGAAAAACAAGAGAATTGGATAAGGGACAATCCCTTAATCAGATTCGAAAACTCTGTTCACAAACAGAGTAAGAAGAAACTTCTGAAATTAGTAAGTCATGAGCATGATTTACTAGAACGCATTGAAGAAGTAGAAAGGAGTAACCATACTCTACCTTCTGAGGCCTTAGGAAAACTAAAGGTGAATAGTTTTAATCGGATTATTGAGTTACAACATAGTTTGTTACAGATGGCAGGGCCATTTAGTAATCCCTTAAAAAAATGACAACAAGTCCTTTCTCCATATACATTCCCATAGGGATGTTGTACGAACAATATAAGGCTGAATACTTTGCAGCCTATATTGATTCAGGAGTAAGAATTTGTACAGCAAAAAGAGGAGTCTTCCCTACAGACTGTGAGGAAGAATTGCCAAAAATTGCTGGACGAGATTTCTCGAAAAGAATTTTTATTCTTTGCAGAGGAATAAAACAAGCAGAAATCCTTATGGGAGGCGCAGATCAGACTTCTTGGTACAAGGTAAAGACACCGCCAATATATTTCCATGATACAGGAGCCGATATCTTATTGAGAAATAACTTTTTACAAATTTTTAAAAAGTACACACAAGATAACGAGTTAAGACGACTTATGTTTATTACCATTTGTGAATATAAGATTATCGTTCAACAACTCAAGATGTCCTTTTATCAACAAATGCCGATAATGTTCCGCAGCCAGCGTGGTGATAAAGGACAACTTTTTCACCCAAAAATGAAAGATTCAAGAAGGTTTGGAGAAACCATGTTGAAAATAACAACAGGACAAGAACTCCAAATAGAGGATATGAAATTTCTTAAGGTAACTCTAAATCACAGAGATATAGAGTTAGAAAACAAGGTATCCCTTGAAGATGTCAAAAAGAGGCTAAAAGAAAGTTATAACGAGCATCCTTAGCCAGTCTTACTCTAAAGGAAGGCAAAAAGTATGAATTTGTTAGGTATAAACCTATCCCTATGAACATAACAGATCAAAGGGATATGAGAATGATTATCAAGGAACATTTGGACCTTGGTTTAATTAAAGAAGAAGTTTCACCATATAGCAGCCCAGGCTTTCTGGTCAGAAATCATGGTGAAATAAAAAGAGGAAAACCCAGGTTAGTTATTAACTACCAAGGTATTAATAAAATCCTATAGTTTGATGGGTACTTCATACCCAGTAGAGAACATCTAATTAGCTGTGTACGAAATTTTAGTGTAATCAAAATTTGATTGTAAGTCTGGATTTTACCAGATTCGGATGGAAGAAGGCAGTAAAAAATTCACGGCCTTCTCTACACCACAAGGACATTATATTTGGGAAGTTATGCCTATGGGATTGGCTAATGCACCCCAAATATTTCAAAGAAAGATGGATAATCTTTTTAAAGATTATTTAAACTTCATGTTTGTTTATATTGATGATATTCTTATAGCATCAAAAAACATAGATGAACATGTTAAACATTTAGTGATTTTATCTTAAATTTGTAAACAAGAAGGAATGGTTTTATCTGAAAAGAAATCAGTCATAGCAACAAGGAAAATTGAATTCCTTGGAATTGAGATTGATGAAACTGGAATAATTCTACAACCCCATATTGTGGAAAAGGTAAATAATTTTCCAGATAAACTGAAAGATGTAAAACAACTCCAAAGTTTTCTAGTAGTAGTTAATTTTGCAAGAATGTTCATAAACAATCTGGCAATGTACAGAAAAGTGTTCAGTCCTTTGTTAAAAAAAGATGCAAGGTTTATATGGACCGATGACCATACCAAAAGGGTAAACCAATTAAAGGAGATATGTAAGAATCTTCCAAAAATGGCTATACCCGTGGATGAAGATGATCTGGTGTTATTTACGGATGTCAGTGACGAATGTTGGGCAGCAGTCCTTACTAAGATCACTCCGGATGGAGAAATATCATGCAGATACTGTAGCGGTCTTTTTTGAGAATCTAAGGCTATCAGATGTCATATCAACGAGAAGGAATTTTATGCAGTTAAAAGGACTTTCGAAAAATGACCATTATTTTTAATTGCTAAAAACTTTACTTTGATGGTTGATAACACTCAGGTAAAAGCTTTCCTAAGAAATAAGATTGAATCTAAATCTGAGAAAGCTAGGTAATGAAGATGGCAAGCTTTATGTCAAAATTATATTTTTGATATTGTTATTATTAAATCTCATGAAAATATTCTTGCAGATTTCTTAACAAGAGATGGAAGGTAGTGACGTGGATTCTATCATGAAAATGCAGATGCATCTCAGGGAACACCTTGGGTTACTTCAAATCGAGTTCAACCAGCTTATCATAAGTGCCAATATGGCGGGCATGTTACAACAAGCTGATCGGATCAAAGTATCCAATCGAATCACAGGATGTATGCAAGCTCAGTCTCAACTATGGGCTGCTATTCAAAGGCCAATTATGCGTGCCATAGAAAAACCACTGGTTTCTCAGAAACAAGAAATGTTAAAACCATTGGTTTTACAAGAACAAGAAATACAGCCACCGTTTGTAAAACAATATGTTGAGGATTTTAATACTCAAGAAACAAGCGCTAATCTATTATCAGCTTTTGATGATGTAGATAAAGCAACAATTGATGAGGATAACTCATCAAGTCAACCCTCCGCCTTTGGGTAAAAGAGGAAGAGATCAATATTAGCCCCAACACTGACAAGGAAAAATCTAAGATTGATACTAACCCAGCTGTCATTTCTCCATTTCAGGTTTATCAACAAAGATGGGAGAAATTAAGTACAAGAAGTGAAATCAACCTGATCACTTCCAGGGTTGATGTTGCAGGAATATATCCAAGGGTTTGACTAAAAAACAATGTAAATCCTAAGGATGTAAAGCTATGGTATGAATTCGGGGCTTTAGCCTCAGTTTATACAATTTCACCAGGCTTCTAGGAAATATCACAGCTACCAAAATGGATTCAGGAAGCATTCCAAGAAACATGGGCAAATAATGATCATTTTTCAAGAGGAGATGTGCTCGAGTTATACTTCTTTAGTGCAGTTCCAGAACCAACAGGGAAAAAATCACACGAGCCCTTTCATTTCATCAAGCTAAGGAGACCTGACATGAATAATCAAATATTTATCAAGGATCCTATATCTGAAAAAATACCATTGGTGTCCACTTTTGGAGAAAATGAAATCTCAACCAGAAGGGCATGGGGTATTTGGGTCTGTCTCACCGAGATGGACAAGGTCAAGTTTTCGTTCAAATTTTATCAGAATTCTGTGAATGGATCATTCCTGTTAAACACAATGACAGGAAAAACTATGGCTTTTGCGGAAGAACTCTTCGAAAAGAAGATGAACTTTTTGTGGAACAACAAGCTGCCAGGAGTAAAGAAACTCTCCAAAAATTTTGTAACATGACTCATATCGGAAGATGGCCAGAGAATATCTGCCCAGAATGTCCAAACCAAAAGGAGCCAGAATTTGGAAAAACCTTCAAACCCCGAACGGATCGAAAAGATTTTTACGAGACAAGCAAAGGTGGACAAAGACCACCAAAACTGCGTTTTCCCAGGGGCCCACTACAAAAGCAAAAGATGCCCCGACAACAATAAAGAATGCATGTGAGGAAAATAAATCCAAAAGAAAAAGTCAAGCATGTGACTCCTCCACCAGTAAAAGATGCCATCAGGCAAGTGACTCTCCCACTAGCAAAAGATGCCATCAATAATGACATAAATAATTCAAGACAGCTGTAAGATTCCCTGAAGTTTCTCGATGAAACGAGTGGAACTTCAGCTATAAATACAGGCTTTTGAGGAAGCTGAAGACATCGATCATTTCCTTCAGTTTTCTTACAAATAAAATCATTCTAATATTTCTCTTTCTACGTTTGTATTAATTTTCTGTAATTTCATGTATTTCAAGAACAAGGATACTATGAGTAGCTAAACTAGTTATCTCCTGCTCTTCAAAGGAGGTTGATTTATGTATTAATATGTTGTCTGAATAAATTTCCGAAGCTCTTCCATATCATGTTATTTTCATTTAAAAATTAAGATTTTACCATACACCTTAAGGTAGGAAATGAAATAAGGCTGTGCTAGCTGCTGCTGAAGGAGTCTGTGTCAGGAACCATCGGTTGCGATCGCGTGGTTCGGTTGTGAGGAACAACCTGTAAAACCCGTTGGACATAACCCGACAACAGTGTGGTCAAAGAGGTAATTTGCTTTAATTTACTTACGGAAGCATGATGGGCTAAAACTTATTATTAATAAATTTGGGAAATAAAGGGCAGAATAGGTATTATTTAGTTTCAAGGACATGTCCGAGATACTTTTTAATTAATAAGGGATATTTTCAGGATTCGAAAAACAAAAGGGATATAATTGGCTTGTTAACAAAACTATAGGGATATTTTTATGAATTATCCCGATTTATGTAGTTAGAATTTTGGGTAAAAGAAGTTTATGTTTGAAGTTTGAAATGTTGAAGATATGTTCGGTGGCACCGGATTGGCAGCACTTGTTACCATTTTGATGATTAAAGACTAGTGTACTAATCCAAATGATACGAGACTAATTTTATTTGTAAGCTATCTCATTTATCAACAACTTTCATGTTTTGAGTTTTGTCAAAATCATTCTGGAAGATTGGCCAAAATCGCCCCGAAGTGTGTCGAGTGTTTTGAATTTTTGGCAGTGACACATCTTGGTGGAATCAGCACAACGTTTTACTGAAAACTCCAATTAAGGTTAGGTTTTCGGCATTGGAAATCCAAGATCAAGGGATACAACTTTAATTTTTACCACTTTTCCAAATTCCGAAGGTAAAATAGAGTTTGAGAGCGAGCAAGCATACACATCTGCGCAGGGCATGCGCGGCTGCGCCGGAGAAGTGGCGCGGCCGCGCATGGCTTTCGAAATTCACAATTTTTTATATGTTATTTTAGGGTCCTAAATTCATGGTTATGATCTTTTAAGACTTCTAAAATATATTTAAGAGTTTATATGCAAAAAGTTTCATGTTTTAAGTCAAGAACAAAAAGAACGACTTATGTGGATCGATTACGTTATGTGATGTATGTACATGACTAAGTTTCATTCATGAAACTTATGTTCAATATGAAAATATGATTTTTTTATCATCTATGACATGCATGAAGTTATTGAGTAAAGTTTTATGTTCATGAAATGAAAGTTATGACGGAAGTTACGATGAAACAATGATGCTTCATAATGAATGAAATGATATATGATGAATGATGAAATTTATTAAGATTCCAAGAAAGGAGAGACATGGAATAAAACTAGATTGAATGAACAATGAATGGGAAACCAATCTAAGTTCAAGCAGTCGAGGTTTGAACCAAGTCAACCCAAGTACAGGAATCATCAGGTGACACAGAACCGGCACTTCAATTGCATGCCCGTTCAAAAATGATACAGGCTGGATAACAAAGATCAAAAGTTCAACCAGAACACTGTTAGATCCAGATCATACACAAGTACATATCGCACACCTCGACCGACTCACTTTATAGATGTACACACTGGTAAAACTATTAGATTAATTTAGGTGTTGGTCCCGAAAGGTCTAATACAGTTTGGACCCAAATAGATAAGGGTACCATGGTTATATATTTTTATTGCAGGTGCTATCAGTAAAATCAGTCGAGAAGAATAGTCCAATGGAAAAGACAACGTGGTATCGAGACAGCGGATGCTCTAAACACATGACTGGAAATAAAGATCTATTGTCCAAAATCATACGATACAAAGGGCCTAAAATCATTTTTGGTGATAATTCAAAGGGTAAGACTGTGGGTAAGGGTAAAATTACTCACGGTAACATTATTATTAATGACATATTGCTTGTTGATAACCTATGTTATAATCTGATCAACATCAATCAACTATGTGATAATGGTTACATTGTTAAATTTCACAAGCACACATGCATGATCAAATCTAGTAATGGTGATGTTATGTTAACCGAACTAAGAGAACAAAACACTTATTGGCTAAATTGGCAGAGTGAACAACCGTTAGTTCCTACTTGTTTTGTTGCTCAAAATGATAAGAAGTGGTTATGGCATAAACGACTCAACCATTTAAAATTTAAGTCCATTAAACATCCGAGTAAACATGATTTGGTTTTTGGCCTGCCCAAAGGTGATTTTAAAAAGAATAGAGTTTGTTCGGCTTGTCAGCAGGGCAAACAAGTGAGAGCTACTTTCAAAACCAAAGGGTGTATATCTTCTTCTAAATTCTTAGACCTATTACACATGGATCTATTTGTTCCTATACCGGCCAGGAGCTTAGGGAGAATGAGATATACCTTAATGATTGTGGATGATTACTCTCATTTCACTTGGGTAATTTTCTTATCGTCCAAAGATCAAACAGCTACTCACCTGATAAAGATTTTTAAACGTTTGAAAAATGAGAAGCGTACTGGGATAGACCGGATCAGGAGTGATAAAGGCACTGAATTTTTAAACAATACCCTTGAATCCTATCTAGATGACCAGAGAATCAAGCATGAGTTATCTGCTGCTCGAACCCCACAGCAAAATGGTATTGCTGAGAGAAGAAATCGAACACTCAAAGAAGCAGCTAGAACCATGATTGTTGATTCTAACGTATCTCAAAGACTCTGGGCAGAGGCAATTAACACATCATGTTACACTCAAAACAGATTTATGATTAACAAGAAGCACAATAAAACACCATATGAGATCTGGAATGACACAAAACCTGATATTTCTTATTTTAAAGTATTTAGTTGCACTTGTTTCATTCATGATAATGGAAAACACCGCTTAACAGCATTTGATGCTAAAGCAGAAGAATGCATATTCGTTGGATATTCCTCTGTCAGTAGAGCTTATCGTGTATTCAACAAAAGGTCACTGACAGTACAGGAATACATTCATGTTATTTTTAATGAAACTACTATATGTGCAGATAAGCCCCTAATCGATATCAAAGATCTAGCAAAAAGGCTGGAATCAACTGTTCTAGATAATGATAGTGACAGTGATAAATCTCATGTCACAAGAGATGAACCAGTAGAAGAGATCGTTCAACCCAATGAAGGATGAATAGATCAAGATCATGACGAACAGAGAATCGGAGAAAAAGTTATTGAACCTGATAACCTAGTCAGGAATGCGGACGACACTCCCACAGGAACAAATCCCCTTGGACCAAATATTCGGTGGAGTAAAAATCATCCACCTGAGCTGGACATCGGTAACCCTATTGCCCCTCTCCGTACACGTAATCAAATGATTAATGAACTATTGCATGCAACATTCATTTTGTAGATAGAGCCTAAACACATAGATGAAGCATTATAAGATGCTAGCTGGATTGAAGCAATGCAAGAGGAGCTAAATCAGTTCACAAGAAACAAAGTTTGGAATCTAGTTCCTCGACCGGAAAGTCAAAATATCATAGGCACCAGATGGGTATTTCGCAACAAATTAAATGAGGATGCATGGAACGGTGATTAAAAGTAAAGCCAGATTGGTTGCTCAAGGATTTAGAAAAGAGGAGGGTATTGACTTTGACGAATCATTCGCTCCAGTAGCAAGGCTTGAAGCCATCAAGATATTTCTCGCCTATGCTGCTTAAAAAAACTTTAAATTCTATCAAATGGATGTTAAGTCAGCTTTCCTCAATGGGCTACTTCAAGAAGAAGTATATGTTGAGCAACCACCAGGTTTTATCAGTTCCTCAATGCCTAATCATGTTTTTAAACTTGATAAGGCTCTTTATGGCCTAAAACAAGCACCACAAGCTTGGTATGACACATTATCACAGTTTCTGTTAGATCACAACTTTGTCATAGGAACAGTAGATAAAACTCTCTTTAAATTTGTCAAATGAGATCTATCTTACTTGTTCAAATCTATGTAGATGATATCATATTTGGATCAACTAATCCTCGTTTATGCGAGAAATTCTCTAAGTTGATGCAGGAACAATTTGAGATGAGCATGATGGGAGAATTAAATTTCTTCCTCGGATTACAAGTAAAGCAGCTGGACAATGGCTTCTTCATAAATCAGGCTAAGTATACCAAAGAACTTATCAAAAAGTTTGGCATGGAGAACTGCTCTGCCATCTCCACTCCTATGAGCGCTTCCATCAAGCTTGATAAGGACGAGGCAGGAGCACCAGTTGAGGTAACAATGTATCGAGGTCTCATAGGCTCATTACTCTATCTCACTGCTAGTAGGCCTGATATTATGTTCGCTGTTTGCCTATGTGCAAGATTTCAAGTAGAACCTAAACAATCTCATTACATTGCTGCCAAAAGAATTATTAAATACCTTAAGGGTACTACAAATGTGGGTCTTTGGTACTTTAAAGACTCAGAATTTAATATTTTTGGCTATTCAGATGCAGATTATGCAGGTAAAATTGACAGAAAAAGTACTAGTGGATCTTGTCAAGTTCTGGGAGACAGACTTATTTTATGGTTCAGTAAGAAGCAAACATCAATTGCCACCTCTACAGCTGAAGCAGAATACCTAGCAGCTGACAGTTGTTGTGCTCAAATACTTTGGATACAACAACATCTTCGAGACTATGGAATACAGTCAAGTGAAGCCCCTATATTTTGCGACAACACTAGTGCCATTGCAATCACTCAGAATCCAGTGATGCACTCAAGGACAAAACACATTGATGTGCGACATGTAGCGACCCGACCCGACCCGAATCCACTATCTAATCAGAGTTAAGAACATAATTAAGCATGCATTAAATCAAATTGTTGTGTAAGACTAAATACAAGTAGACCGGCAGAATACAACCGGCTAATCAAACTCGATTTATACAACCCAATCAAATTACTTTATATAAAACCTACAGCTAATCCTGCTGTCTTCAAGGTCACTGGCTACTCCAGTCTCCTGGTGCTCAATCCTGCACCTATACCTGCCCCATCGAATAGGGTATCCAGATACACAGAAAATACTGGACGTGAGCTCTAAGCTCAATACGAAAGCACGGATAAACATAAAAATATGATGCATGCAAATGATCGGGTATCCATATCTGGGATAATTGTATACAAACTGCTCAAACTGGCGCCTGGGATATAAGCTCATCACATCGGGGTAGCTAACCACTGTTGCGACCACTCATTCCCGAATCCCGGATGCGGACCGCGGAGTCCTCGAGGTATCAGATATCAAACGTCCTAACAGGGCTGAGCAACCCTAACTGGCTCATCTCGAAAGATATACAGATGTACAGGCACAAGATGATATGCACATGCCGCATAACAATAATAACATGCAAACACATAAATGCAACATATAAGCATGCATATCCGCTGGCAATCTCAGTCAGTACTTACGTACCTTTCTAAGGCAGTCCTAGTAGTTCCACTCTAGGTTCCAAGCCTATCATCACGTCTACAATGCAAATACCCATGCATCATTCAATAAGCGCTAAAAGTCTTAACTAAGCTATTGCATACTCCTAGATAATTAAAGGAGACCATAGCTATACCTGCGTCCGTTGTCAGCCCACTGATGGCAACTATCCTGCAACTAGGGCACTCCCCTGCTGCAAATCCACAGCCTCGAACACGACTCTACAACACGAGCGCTGCTCCGCTACTATGTCAGACACTGTCTGACTATACTAAAATATTTTCCCTACTCCAACTCTAAAATAAGAGTACCCAAATCCCTAAAATAGAGCCACGAGGGCGAAGGAAAGGAACTCGGAATTGGCAAGAAATGAATGCCTCGGTCCTTATGTTTATAGGCATCGATCGAAACCTCCGATCCTCGATCGGAACTTCCGATCCTTGATCGGAACGTCCGATCCTGCCATCGGAGCTTCCGAACATCCTTATCTGCCACATGTCAAAATCTCACTGGTTGACTTCGGATAGGGCGATCGGAGCTTCCGATCCCGATCGGAGTTTCCGATCCTGCCACACATCATGCATGACGTAATATCGATCAGAGCTTCCGATCCTGATCGGAGCTTCCGATCTCACCTTCGGAGTTTCCGATCCTTCAGATACCAAATTGGTTTAATTAACATAATTAATCTCTTAATTACCAATTTTGGTTACGGGGTACTACATTCTCCCCCACTTAAGATATTTCGTCCTCGAAAATAGATCTTAAGTACCGAATGCAATACAAGGTACAGAAACATTCCTTATTCCAATCAAACGTTACAACCGAATACAGCTCAAAACTGAAATCAAAACAACTCAGGATGGTCTTCACGCATCCTTTCTTCAAGCTCCCAAGTAGCTTCCTCAGTGCCTCGGCGATGCCACTGAACTAAAACCAAAGAAATGACTTTTGTTCCGTAAAACCTTATCCTTATAATCTAGGATACGAATAGGTTTCTCAGCATAGGTCAAATCCTTGCTCACTTGAACCTCAGACTGCTGTAGAATATGAGACTCATCCGCCACATACCATCGCAACAGTGATACATGGAACACGTCATGAATACTGGAAAGATGCGGTGGCAAAGCTAGTCGATAAGCGAAATCGCCAATGTTCTCCAAGATCTCAAATGGACCGATAAACCTGGAAGACAACTTGCCTTTAAGACTAAATCTGAGAATCTTACGAAAAAGTGACATTCTCAGAAATACTGTCTCCCCCACTTCTTTCTAGAAGAATGGAGTATGACAAGTCGCCCGTACAATGCCTCAACAGGTGTCCTCCCAATGCTACGATGGTACCTATGTACGCGAACTTAATCAATGACAACTGATCTGGCTAAACTAAACAAAAATCCATAGTACACGCCTAAAACATGTCCTCCAAGGTATGGATAGCGCTCTCCATCTGACCATCTATCTCTGGATGATATTCAGTATTTAAACTGAAAGCAGTGATCGTAGCACGCTGGACACTCCCCCAGAATATGGAAGTAAACCTGGGTCTCGATCGCTGACAATGCCCACCGGCATCCATGAAGTAGAACGATCTTTTGGATGTATAACCGAGCCTTACGATCAATAGAGTGCTCTCGACTGCTCTTCGAATACCCACTGTTCCTACGAACCTTAGCAGTGATAGTTCCTCGTCAAGTATACCACTTGATACCGACTATCCCTCTTACTAGAATCAGTTCGTACTAACGAGAAGACCAGATACAACCAACCTGTATCTCCACTGGTCTAACACTGACATCAAATCCCAAAGGTAATCGCAAGTGTTAACCAATCGATTCCCACTTGACGTCCTGCCACAGATAACAACCAATCCCGAAAGTTCCTAGCATCGTCAGACTTACATTCCGTACTTATTTTCTTCGATGCTGACTAATATTCTCAAAGAATGTCATCGCTATAATGCTGAACACATAGATGAGACCCTAACATCTACAACATTAGTAGTCTAGATTAAAGATCACCACTATCTCGTCACTCGAGATATCAATTCAATTCGCAACACTGGTTATCCAACCATAGATAACAATCCCAAGTCACACTTGACTTGCTACCAAGATGAACAAAACTAGTTCACCTCAACCCTTCGCGCAATCCATGACACATGCGGTAAACCAACGAATTTACCCGATAGATCTCGGTCGATCCCAACACCTCAATGGCATAGAACATCAGAACGTACTGGGAAATCACCGACAACAATCTCGCTAGACTCTGAACACAGTCTTAGCTGTCGTATCATCCCATGAACAAACAACTGATATTGGCCTGCTAATGCTCATTGAATTCCGCAACACTCGTCGAATCACAATTAACGAAAATCCTCCGAGAAAACTGCTGGAAATGCCTAAACAATTATTCGGCTATCAGTTCCCAAAACTGTAATCCAATAGCATGGAACAATTTTATTTCCAAAACTGGGTCAACCATTGCTAATACCAAGCAATGTTCAGATCAATTATGTCTTCTCTTACCGAGAAGATACTCTTCCTGAAATGTCACTAAGTCCAAATGTCTCTGCTTACCACTGATAGCTTTTACCCGAGTTATCGAACTAGCCATGACTTACCAAAGTCAAAACATGCAATCACCTCCCGTGATCTATCGAACTTGAAAGTCCAAACGACTGCACTCTGAAAATCTCAACCACCCGAGAATCCTGAATGCAAATAATTCTCTTACTGTTCCGAGACATTTACTTAGAGGATCCAAACTCATAAGCATGACGGCTTATAGTATCGTCCCAAGTATCTCTCGGTTCATGATATATTAATTACTGATCTGCTCAACCAATCGACCTCGTCGATAAGTGGTGACTATCACACAACTTGTCAGTACCAACCAAATTATGGCAACCATCCGCCAGGTCTTGGTCATTTGAAATCTCACATGGCTCGATCAATAATCATGATCTCACGGCCATACGTCCGCATATCCCAAATATTTGGAATCAAAAGAATCACAGCTGATTCAACTCACCTATTTCTGACAAAGTCAGACAATAGCTATTAGTAGTCACCAGTACCAATCTCGTATTGATACTGACTCACTACCAACTGTCGCTAAACTTGCTCCTGATAACTATATCTCTTGCTAAGACTGCAACAAATCAAGACTGAGGTTACTTGCCGCGGTGTCCCACCTGAAATCACCACCAAGTGTACACTGGCATAAATCACGGTATCCTCACGCCTCAAATAGTCATGTACAATCCTTAGCATCGGATATAATCTATCACTGAAGGAAACCATTAATGCGGAAAACTACTCATCTCCGAGTCAAATGTTTCAGGAAGTTCACAAACCATCTCCTGGATAGCCCCTATCACAAGAGCATCCAAGTACCGACTAGATCCACTAGTCTAGCAGTATTCAATAGACTAAAACTGTCTGCTCAGAGTACGCACTCGTCAAGGAATATCCTTCCAAGACTGGTCCTTATGATAAAACTGCAAACCAATATCTCTGACGACAGTCAGACGATATCTAAACCACTGACATCTAACCAGGCATCCAATCCAATGTTATACCCCGTCGTGACTGTTAACAAAATTCTAGACTAAGTAGCCTTCCCACCGCCAAATCCTGAAGCACGAAGGCTTCCAGGCATTCTCTGAAGTACGAAATACTCCCAAAGTAACACTGGCATAGGGTCGCGCTCCATCATGTCTAGTCATGGTTCTAGTCCACAACTCTCGGCATATACCTGTCTTGGTATCCCGATGAAATCCCATCATCACGAAGTCTCAACCTATGCAGGTCAATCAGACTACTGTCCTAAGGAAACAACTTAGAACAAAAACTCAAAATTCCAAACAAGATCGATATTTCCATGCTCCCAGATGAATTACCTCATCAATGGCACTAACTCAGTCAAACGACTAATTAGGTTAGCCCTAGGAAGAAACCTAGACTAAACCCATGTCAATCCGTTACCGTTGGCTTACTCAAAATCCATGAGCTATCCTAGTTGATTAGTCAACTAATCCCAAGCCATACTTTATAAAATTACTTGCAATCAATCACGAATTGCTGAATAAGTAACACATGTATCATTACTTCAAGTTATGTACAATTTCCTTTATTACAATCCCATGTAATACATACAGTATTCAAAATACAACAAAATGTACATCCAATAACTTGAACTGATACAACCAAATTCTGATGATTCATTACAACTGAAATACTGTTTACAAATACATCAATACAGTATTTAAAATCGTCGAACTTGTCTTCATTCCTTGAGCATGAAGCTTCCAATCGACACACGCATATCGATACAAGCATACTTTCGTCCAAGTCTGTCTACATGTCCTTCAGCAAAAAACTCCGGAGAAATGGCACGTGATAGCTAACCAGCTATGCTCTGCATCACTGCATGTCAGTCGACTTCTTCTGCTTACGATCTACCATCAGCGTTCTTCTTGTATCTAAATCATGCTTTTGAACATGAAGTTTTCCGTATGCCTACCAAAAGCATCGATACAAGCATACCGGCAAAACCATGTTCTGCACGAGGTTAAAGACCTCACTCTCGAAACCTGTCATGTTTTAGGCACTCGAGGCATTCTCTGGTGAAGGTCTATCTGAAAATCTCTCCAACTACGAGTGGAGAATCTTCAAGGACTGGAACCACATGGATTACTAAACACCATTCGTTCCAAAAAGCCCTCAGAGGTATCTGACGCGATATAACCGATCTTCTCTTCCAGTCTTCCCTGGCTGGAATCCATATGTTCTTCGATCAACATCCCAATGCATCGAATGATGAACCATCCACAGCAGTCAGTCTATCTATCGATATGCTACTACTGGTGTTCTCATCACTGTTGCATTCCTTATAGTAAAAACTTCTGCCGCAAACCTTGGCACTGAAGAACCAAATCTTCTTTCGCTAGCCTCAATCAATCCTACAAGGATAATCAAGAAGTCTTATTATCAATTTCCTAAGTCCCTTGCATGCAGTGCTCTGATACCATAAATGTAGCGACCCGACCCGAATCCACTACCTAATCAGATTTAAGAGCATAATTAAGCATGCATTAAATCAAATTGCTGGGGAAGACTAAATACAAGTAGACTGGCAGAATACAACCGGCTAATCAAACTCGATTTATACAACCCAATCGAATTACTTTATATAAAACCTACAGCTAATCCTGCTGTCTTCAAGGTCACTGGCTACTCCAGTCTCCTGGTGCTCAATCCTGCACCTATACCTGCCCCATCGAATAGGGTATCCAGATACACAGAAAATACTAGACGTGAGCTCTAAGCTCAATACGAAAGCACGGATAAACATACAAATATGATGCATGCAAATGATCGGGTATCCATATCTGGGATAACTGTATACAAACTGCTCAAACTGGCGCCTGGGATATAAGATCGTCACATCGGGGTAGCTAACCACTGTGTGCGACCACTCATTCCCGAATCCCGGAAACGGACCGCGGAGTCCTCGAGGTATCAGTACCTAAGGGTACTCGATATCAAACGTCCTAACAGGGCTGAGCAACCCTAACTGGCTCATATCGAAAGATATACAGATGTACAGGCACAAGATGATATGCACATGCCGCATAACAATAATAACATGCAAACACATAAATGCAATATATAAGCATGCATATCCGCTGGCAATCTCAGTCAGTACTTACGTACCTTTCTAAGGCAGTCCTAGTAGTTCCACTCTAGGTTCCAAGCCTATCATCACGTCTACAATGCAAATACCCATGCATCATTCAATAAGCGCTAAAAGTCTTAACTAAGCTATTGCATACTCCTAGATAATTAAAGGAGACCATAGCTATACCTGCGTCCGTTGTCAGCCCACTAATGGCGACTATCCTGCAACTAGGGCACTCCCCTGCTGCAAATCCACAGCCTCGAACACGGCTCTACAACACGAGCGCTGCTCCGCTACTATGTCAGACACTGTCTGACTATACTAAAATATGTTCCATACTCCAACTCTAAAATAAGAGTACCCAAAGCCCTAAAATAGAGCCACGAGGGCGAAGGAAAGGAACTCGGAATTGGCAAGAAATGAATGCCTCGGTCCTTATATTTATAGGCATCGATCGGAACCTCCGATCCTTGATCGGAACATCCGATCCTGCCATCGGAGCTTCCGAACATCCTTATCTGCCACATGTCAAAATCTCACTGGTTGACTTCGGATAGGGCGATCGGAGCTTCCGATCCCGATCGGAGTTTCCGATCCTGCCACACGTCATGCATGACGTAATATCGATCGAAGCTTCCAATCCTGATCGGAGCTTCCGATCTCACCTTCGGAGCTTTGGATCCTTCAGATACCAAATTGGTTTAATTAACATAATTAATCTCTTAATTACCAATTTCGGTTACGGGGTACTACACGACATCACTTTATACGAGAAAATGTGCTCAAGAAGGAGATTCAGATGATCTATGCATCTACTGACCAGCAAGCAGCAGACATCTTCACCAAGCCACTACCGGATGCTAAGTTTTATTATTTTCGTAATGTACTTGGTTTAATAGAGTTAAGTTAATGCAAGCATGAGTTTAGGGGGAATAATGCATTTCATTAGAATATTTTCATTACATTCGGCGTATACAGCCTTTTACATTCACCCCCTACTGCGCCTATACTCGTAATTAGCTGCAGAGATCCTGGCCCGCATTTCTCGACTCCACTCAATCATCCAGAGAGTGAGTGAACCTTGACCACTGCAGACATCATCCTCAAAAACAGATGTTCTGCATCTCGTCTCTCTCTGCCAAAAGCATCAAGAGTTTCACAGCAGAAGGTCTTAGCACATCTTGAGTTCTCTGGGTATGCAAGGTAAGTTTGCATCGCATCAAGCCCTCAGCAACTTGTGGATCCATCAAAGCTAATCCAGTCGGCAGGTTGCGACGTATCCCCTCCAGAAGAAGCCAGATACGCATGCCTCTTGCTATGACTCTACTTCTGTACAAAGCTTTTCTTCTTTCAAAATCAGACTCATCCATTGCTATTTGCTCTATATTTTGAACTTAGTTATGTTTTTCTTTTCTGATCAAAGGCACCGTATTTATAAGCGAGGAAATCAGAAGGCCAAAGGTTAAGTAGGCCAACAGTTACCTACACTGAATCATCGAGAATATCTTTTCAAGATATTGGCATAGACCTTGGATAAGCATACTTTATCGATAGTTGTGTACCATGCATTTATTGAAAGATTAAAGTAGTCACTATTTGCATCGTACTTCTTCTGATTATTATTATCTTTTCTCGACTTTCCCGATTGTAACTCATAATCATCTATCCGCCTCTTTTAGTCACATCGTTTTTAATGATAGAGACATCTGTTATGTGAATCGGCATGATAATTATATCTTCTACGATACTTATACGAATAATCAGCAGATAATTCTCAAAAGATTTTTTACTTCAAATTGAAATTTTTATAGGAGGTTTCAATTACATTAAAGCCTCGAAGGTTGCTATCGCCTTAGCTATCTCCATGTCCACTGCATTCTTGCATGAGAGAATGAAGAACGTAAGATCTCTAGTAGGAGAGAGAACGTAGCCGATGCCCTCCGAACGAATATGCTCTAGTCCGTTAAGCTCCTTAAAAAGAGAAAGAGCAAGAGCACGCCCTCAGGATTGAAGATCTTCACCGGATCAGTCGACCCAAGATTTTCTTCATACTGCCACATCTGGACAGCATAGTCTCTCTTTGGATTCATCAACTCTTGTGGATGCACAGCAGAAAGATAGAGACGCAACTCCTCAATCGCCTCCCATTCTTCAACAACTTGACCGAACACCATATCTTCATATTCGCAAGATCTCACCCTGGTCAAAGCAGCGTTGAACACTTCAACAAAATCTCCTCCTGGGCCCGACATCTTTTCATTCTATAAATTATGTGTGTATTTTGATGGACCGACTAAATTCTTTTTTTCATATTTATAAGCACCCAATGAATATGAAGAGTCGGCATATATCAATAACAATCATCCACTGATAAGCCTACAAGTCAAATCATATTTCTTGACCTGACGACATATTCGTAACGCCACAAATCCTGATGTCAGACAATCAAGAATAATTACAGACATTGGACTTTGGAACTAACCGCCTTTTATTTATTATATTATATTTATATTATATTTATCTTTATTTTACCGAATTTTGTGTTTTACTTTTCAAAATTCAAAATTCAAAATCTTCAGTGACATGTACAACACTCACAGCTGCTCTCTCACTCAACGCAAACTTATATGTTTTTGAAGCTAATCTTGTATCAACCCCTTAAGTCTTTCTTCCAAAAATATTGATTCTACTTTTTGATTACAGAACTCCTCAAGATGTCCATTCAGAAAAATTGCCTGGCAATCAACTTCGACGAAGTGAACTCCATCAAGAACTCTGAAATTTCCTCGATGTTCAACATGATTGAAGCTTCAGGACTTCGCAAATTTCTCAGTTCTGGATCTATGGTCAACTACGATCTAGTCAAAGAATTCTTTGAATACGCCGAATTGCATCATGGAAGCATTGTTTGCATAATCAAAGGGAGAAAGATAGAATTCAATCAACATTTCTTCGGTGATACATTTGACCTGCCCACCAGTGGTTTGATGAAATGCGCAGACCTACCGGATGGCAATACCAATCACTGGGCAGCTCAGTTCACGTTGGATGGAGCACCTATCAAATTCAACGGTCTCAAACAGAGCGTGAAGCCAGCATATCAACTGTTAGCCAACATCGTCGCAAAGACACTCTTAGCCAAGGCTGGATCTTATGACAAGATAACTCTCGAAAAACATCAGTACATGGTGAAACGACCCTAACTTATAACTTTTAAATAAATAAAGAAAATACGGAAAATTTTAAAAAAATTCGGCATGACCTATTTGTTTGAATAATAAACCATCTGTCACAAACATCAATTTAAGATAAACCTCAACCCGAGGCAAACGTCATGCATAAAGCATGCATAAACAGTAACTAATTCAACACCTGACAAAAAACATTAGAATAATGTTTACATGCCAAACATATTTGTAGGGAATAACACATCCTGCTACTAGAAAGGAAGCAACATACGATAGTGGTTACTTATTACAATAACATAATGCGAAAATAAAAGAGCGGCAACGGTCAGGGCGTGCCACCGAACACCTAGGGACCCTGGAAATCCTGCCCCAGAGCCTCGTCTGCATACTCACCTGCACCAAGTATAGTAGTGAGCCTAAAAGCCCAGCAAGATTTAAAATAGTACATCAAGGGTTAAAAATAATGCATCATACTAAAAATAGTACTAAATACACTTATGAATCTCACACGAAGAAGGAAAAGTCACAACATGCCCGAAGTAAGAACATTAGCAATATGCAATGAAAACATATTCATGAATCAATATTCCTTTACTTTACTATGAATTTAGCTCCTCGATTGTGACTATGAATTTGATCGATCAATGGCTATAGTATACAATGTCGGCAAGGAATCCAAGATTTCTCCGGACCCCACATTGCCCTTTATTGGTTGGGAAATCGAGATTGCTCCCGACCTCGTACTAAACGTCCATTTGGTAGGGAAATCGAGATTGCTCCCGACCTCGTACTACACGTCCATTTGGTAGGGAAACCGAGATGTCTCTCGACCTCGTACTACACGTCATTTGGCAAGTGAACCAGGGCATCCCCCGACCCATCATTGCACGTCCAAGTCACAACCAACTCACTTCATTCTTTAACTTTCCTTTCATTTTAACATTTTCTCATTTCAACTTTTACCTTCATAAGAATTCTTTAACATAAGACTTCGGGACTAGATCTTTAATTAACCTTGAAGTCACACACACAAATAAATGGCGTTGAATAATTTAGATGAAATGAAACTCAATATATAGTGTGAAAATAACATATATGGATGATTGGAGTGTAGGTGGACACCCTCAGCTTACGGGCCTTCTACTTACACTTAAGGTTACGCCCAAAAAGGGTCTATCTCAAGCGGTTAAACCGTATGATCCATAACTTATCCTATTTTAATTCAAAAGGCTTTCCATTCAAACCGGCACCTCAAACACACCTTAAAGTATACCTAGGAATAGTAGTAAACCTTAAATGGTAACCCAAACCACCCATATGATTTAAATTTCCGGACAGCCCCTAAGTAATAGAAAAATCTGCTCGCGACACCCCAGCTTAAAACGCCCTTAACCTAATTGATTCTTTTCCAAAATAAGACCAATTTGCACCGACACTACCCTAACATTCCATAAATTCAGAATATCATGGATAGCCCCTGACAAACCTCATAAACCAATCCAACCAGCCCTGTTTTCCCGAGACAAGACGAAGTGACAAAAATTCTGTTTTGGTCATCTTACAACTATGGCTACCCAAGCTCATCCCTCAAGCTATTAAACCTCAAAAACCCTCAAGGAAAACTATTAAAAATGCCCATAACACCAGCTAGGGCCCTTTTACAAAGCTTTAGCTCGACGCTAACTTACTTCTCCCCTTTTTCCCAAAAAATTAGCCCGACGCCTACAAAACTCCACTAGGCGACCATCCAACCTATTTGCCCCATGACCAGCCCTATAACTAATCTCTAAACCATCCAAATACACATGTTTACCCCAAAGAACATACCATGACAGCCCCTCAACTCCATTCATCCATTCACACAAAAATTTCCAATTCAACGCCGCAACTCAATTCGATTTACATCATTTCAAAGCATATGCATTAAATAACTTGCTCACCATATTGTGAGACTTAAAATCCAACAAACATACACAAATAAGGATCTAAATCAACATAACCATTTCTGATTTTCTAATCACATCATGAAAAAATTCATTTAATTGTATGTAAATCATTCATATGAGCTAAAAATGTGAGCTAGAATTTAAAATACACAAAGCCAACCCCAAGCCCTCTTGAACCCCTAAAAACCGAAAACATACACACACAATACCTACTGAAAATTTCGAAATACAGCTCCAACACCCAACCATTTTCTAAATATTAGCATTATATTACATTTAACATAATAACTATACTTGGGTTTTAAAGATAGGAAGGAGTTCTTGCCTCAAGCTTGAAACCAAACAACAATGGAGGACAAGGCTGCTGAAGGGCCATGACCAACAGCTACTTTGGCTTCCCACGGTGGCCCCGGGGTGTCTGCACGGCGGCTGATGGAGGGGAAGACGGCCGGAAAAGGAGAAGAGGGAAGAAAATGGTGAAAAACGTGAGAAAATGGCTAGGAGGGAGAGAAGGCGTGAAGTGAGAGAGAATGGGAGAGAGAGGCGGCTAGATGAGAATTAGAGAGCTAGGGTTTAAGTTGTGGTGTGCTATAATAAGTATATGTATGTATAGGTGTGAGTGTGTGAGAGTAGGGCAAGTCCAAAAGTGCTTTTTGTACTACATAAAGGTGCTAGTTTAAGTATTAAAACTTTAGCTTGTAGAATTGTCTCTATTTTAAATTTCTAAGTCTAGAATATTTAAATTTAAATGCCAAGAATGAAATTTCATTTGTTCGGGTCCAAAAAGGCTAATTTGATAAATTTAAAGAATTACGCGCGAAAATGTGTTTGCGCGATTTTTCTTAAATGATAAATCTAAAAATAAAGATTTTATTTTATTTTCTTCACCTCTCATAAAATTTAGGTCACCTATATATAAAATGAAGGATTTTCCCTGCCATGTCCGCCTTTGCCGCGCGCCGAAGCCGGAAGTCCCCAATACAAGCAATTTAAGCAATTAAATTTTTAATATCATACAAATTAAATTCTAAGGAGATTTAAATAATTTAAATTACCATAAATTTTAGAATTTTAAACATTAAAACTAATTTAGGCATGAAATTTAATTTATGGATTTTAGGCATCACACATGGCCTCCATTGTCTCCCAGTTGAACTTCAACTGGTCATCCATTCTCTACTCTACTCTCTGCGAAATGATTCGAGGCAAAGGACAATCCGAAGGCTTTGCACTGCAGATTTGTCATCTTCTTGCAGCATTAGGTGTGGACTCCTCAGATTTTGAAGCCCTACATGTCTCTAAATGGCTCAATGCAGTCACTATCCCCTTATTCTTGCAAAAGAATCAAGTGACTACTGATCAATTAAGAACTATCAAATGGGAGATCGGAGCAGAACAACAAGCTGCTATGAGTACTGCAGCTCTTCAACTTGAACATCCTTGACCTACCATACATACTATAACTGTGGATTCTGACCTTGATGATGAGGTTAGTGACAATGCTCCTCTGGTTTAGGTGTTTGCTAGCTCTTCTCCTTCTCCAAAGAAGAAAATGGCCTTCAAGCCATCCCAACCGAAACCAAAGAGGATCAAGCTGTTATCAACTGTTCACACTCCAACTTCTCAGCTGGAAACAACACTGGTTGAAGTCTCTGCATCAATGATACTTCCTAATCAAACAGTTTCTATTCCTCAGCCGACATCCAAGCTAGCTGAAAGAACCATAGTTACTGTTGTACCTCTTTCAGTGGAGATATCTATCTCATTGGTCGATGCAGTCTCCACGATCTATCAGCAAATTCTAAGGACTCAGGATCTGGTTGTAAGCACCCAAGCTCCTCCACTAAAAGGAAACACTCTCAATGAACCAACGTCCTCAGCACTCAACACAACCTCTACCGATCTTCAGGAAAAAGGAAAAGGAATCTTCATCCCACCTCCAAAAGCCCAATCAGTAGGCAAAATGGAGGTCCTTATCATCATTTTCAACATTCTCAGGGCTGTCCATTTCAGACTTCAGGAATTTGATGAATGGATGAAATATCACATCAACGCTTCATAGTCTCAGATTCTTCATGAGAACAAGCTGGAATACATCTCCAAGTTAGAGGATAAAATGGTTATTCTTATAGCTACCTCAAATCTTGAGACCGCCCTCAACAGATACAAATTGGTTGACGTCCAGCTCCGTGATAGCCTCGCCCGATACTCTTTCTAAAAGAGAAGAGAACTATCAACCAATGAGCAAAACTGCCAAGGATGACAGTGAAGTCATTTTACGTTTTAAGCAGTCAGTCGATGTCACTGACACCTTTTTACGGGAATATCGGCTAAAGCACTCCATTCCTTTACCAAACGATGAATATGAGCGCGCATATCGAGCAAAAGTTCAGGCGATAATTCCAATTCTGGATTCTCACGATAACTCAAAACCGTCTGACTTCATATTCACAGAAGAGGAACAGGACTTCATTGCGGCACAAGAAGAGTGTCCTTCGACATACTTCTCTTTTGCCTCCTCTTCTGCCGAACAGACAACATCAAGTACTGTACATGTTTCAGAACCTCATCTGATCGAACCAATTACATCAGTTGCTGATGATTCTCTTCCTAAAATCCCACTCACCTCAGTCTCAGACGTTATGAAGGCCATATTTGACGAAGTTCAGCCTACATCTCCTATTCATGAGAGTCACTCGACTGATTCCTCTCCAAACCCGACTGTTACAGCATCTCAGCCAACTAGTTCGGTCAGTCCAATTGACCAGGAGATTACGGTCGATGTACCATCATATTTGAACACAAAAACCGTCACACCTCCAAGCGCAAAGCATTTCATCTCATCCCCTGTCCAAACTGCTGCCGATGATCAAGAAATTACGCTCAATGCGTCAGGTGATGAATTAATAAAAAATGCTTCAGCTTCTATTGTTGAACCAGAATATACAACTTATGCTTTGGAACGCATCATAGACGAACTTTGCTCCACAACGCAGAGCCTTAGCAATCACATCCAAGGACAAGATGCTGGTATTGCAAGCTCCAGATCCGCGATCATGTCTCATCTAAATAGTCTATCTTTTGAGCTCGGCCGATGTGTTACTGAATTACGAAACTACAAAGAACAAAATCTTCGAGCTATGGATACCATTGCCGAATAAGTTTCACAAACTGTTCGTCGCACAAATGAGTACACCTTCGCTCAAATATCAGTTCTTCAAGCTGATTTGACTGCTCACATCGACTCCCGTATAGACTCCTTCCAAACCAGCGTCGGTGCTCAACTTGGCGAGATTATTTCTCATCTTAACCGTGGTGATGTCAAAAAGGGGGAAGCATCCAGAAAATCAGTTGATACCGAATGCCAAAGAAAATGAGGTATATTTACTTTGTTGCAGCAACGTGAAAGAGTGGGTGCCCGGTGAGCCAACTTGTGGCTAAGGGCTTTGATGACTCTTTGTATAAACAATCTTTTGTTTAATATAATTTACACTTTTATTAATGGCAATGACTTTATCTTTCTTCATATTGTTATATTGTGATATACTATTGTTGTTTTGATAAAGACCTTGAATATACTATAGTGTATGTAAGATGTGGTAGAACATGGGGATGTCTATCATGAAACACATCTTATAGTCACTGTATATTCTAAACTGTTCCTAGTCGATTGAGCCGTCCGATAATAAGGATAAGGATCGCTCGAGTTTGAGACTAGCATTTGCGATGCGGAGTACCACGTTTCATTGGTAAGGAACATAGAGATGTTCGAAGCATGCAAATGGATATTCATATGATGAATGATCGAACTACCCTATCCGGACTTTCCAAGTGGTTATCACTTATCGAGTGGATATAGTCCGCGGTTTTGGTTGTACACCATTAGTTCTTACTACTTGAAACATCATTGAGACTCTATATGCTAGTACTGTGCTTTGACTTGTTTACCGACTCTATTGGGGTCATCAGGTGTCGGGATTGGGTACAGTTACAACACATATAGGAGTCGATGCTTTGTTGTCAAGGATTCACCACATACTTGCGAGTGTGGATATCCTATGCGATCTGAGGAGATATTAGTGTGACGAATCTCTGGCCAGAGTACATGATGTGATTTAAGAAATGGTTTCTTAGTAGCACATACGATGTCACTATTTGATCTTCAAGATGCATTGCATAGTTATCGAATCTCGAGCGACTCTCGATATACCAATGGTTGTTGATTCGATCGGGATATATGGATGAAGGGACCGTACTGTACGCTAACCAAAATCTACTGGTTCTTGTAGGCACTATCAGTGATACCTAGGGAATCATGGGGCGATGTTGCTAGGCGCTCATACCATGATTCGATGGGCAAGTCGGAAATTGTTGTTCCGAGTCACAAGGAGTTGTGAGCCCACGGCTAGCTGTATCCCTGAACCATTGAGGGTCACACAGTGTAATGGATTTTTAATCCCCGTTGAGATAGTTAAATTTAAAGAGTTAAATTTAATGAACGAAGAAGTTGGACTTCTTATTTAAGAGTAGAGGAGTAAGATTTCCTAAAATGACATAGGGATGACCATTTTTGTAAATCACTGAATTCGGATTCAGAAAAATTTATCTTGACTTTAAAAGGTGCAGAAATGGTTTCTGTGCACATTGGTGAAATCGGTTTATCAATCGGAGTCACGATGAATTTTATATTAATTTCTGAACATGCGGGCTTTGCTTGTCGGGCTTGAACTTATGACTAATGGGCCCTAAGCTGTTAGTGGCCTACATTATAAATAAGTTATTGCAGTACAGAAATTACACACAACAGGTCACAATTTTCGAAAACCTAAGTATTTTCTAACAAGAGTGGCCGCCCCCTTCCCTGTCTACTCGAGAAAAATCCAGCCTGTGATTTTGAATTACAGTCTGGTTTAACGGATCAAATTCGTTAATCTCTTCGTAGAAATTTCTGATAGATTTTCTAGTGCAATCTATCAGAGGGATTAAATATCTATTCGTGGACCTGATTGAAGAACAGTTCGTCCATCAGTTCCAGGGATATACAACAAGAGCAGAGAAATCTGTTGGTGTCCAAAATCTCGATTCGAGATTAAAGGTAAAAATTTTATAATTGTTATTTAATTTTTACACACACAATTTAATCGTAAGGTTGATACCTATTATGAAATCGTTCCATATAAAAATTTTAAACTTCCGCTGCACCGGGTATTAATCATAATTCGATACTATTTTAAACTTCCCCGGGGCAGGGGCAGCGCACGGCGCTGCCCTGTGCGGCGCTGGGCGCTGCATAGGGCGGCGCTCGGCGCTGCCCAGGGCAGCGCTCGGCGCTGCCCATGGGCAGCGATGTGATCGCTGCCCAGGGCAGCGATCGTCGCTGCCCTAGGGGCAGCCGGGCTGCCCGGCCCGGGAATGTCCCGGGCGGCCCGCGGGAAAAATTATTTTTAATTTTTTAAATTAAATTTTAATATGTTAAAATTCTATTTTTGGTCCGATCGAAAATTGTTTTGATTGGTCCACGAGGCGTCGGATCGAATTTTTCGAGTCCGAAAATTTTAAAATTGATTTTTGGATAAATTTGAATTTTTGGAAAATTTTAATATTTTATCCTTTAATTGAATTTTGAAATTAATTATTTTTGGTACAATTGATGATAAGATATGATCTTATGGATATATTGATAAAATATGATTTTATGTATAAAATTAGATTTTATAGATAAAATATGATTTTATTTGATAAAAAGATAAAATATGATTTTATATGTAAAATAAGATTTTATGTATAAAATATGATTTTATCCTTTTAAATTTAAATTGCCATTGCATGTTATCCAATAAATTAATTTTGAATTAAATGTTATTGGATAAGGATGATCGATTGCCATGACCAATTTTGTAGGTGTATGTTAGGAATTTACATTTGTTTTATTGTTGTTGGTTTTATTAATGGGCCTGGTTTATGGCCCAATATGAATGTCATATGTAATAAAAGTGGGCTTGGTTTATGGCCCGTTCCCACCCCTTAAAAATGTATCCCCTACTTGTCATTGTTATTTATTGTAAATACATTAGATTTAGTGGGAGATCAAGATTTGAAGATGGAGGTGGGCCCAGCAGACAATAAAGACAGAAGAAATGTAAATTGGAAGCAAATGTAATAGGATTGCATTGCATACTGCATATTACCTAGGATTGGACTAAGACTCGTGATTGGCAACCACGGGTCGATTAGAAATGGAATCGATCATCCTATATAATATGTGATATTATAGTTGTATGCATGTTTTAGACAAAATTGTGTGAATCCGACAAGCATACAAAATTTTAAAAATGATGAGACAAATTTTTATAATTAAAAATCCCTCATTTTAAATATGATTTAAAATTGATATCAAGATAAATAAAGGAAATTTAAATTTGTTTAAATGTTCCTACCTTCCATCAACGATCAATGTATGAGATGCTACCCGCGGATACGGTCCGGCTCATATTATTGGGGGGGCCCGTTCGTCGGAAAGCTGTACATTGGATCGACACATGTTGTAAGTTGGGTGGAACTCCCATGGGATCGGCTCATATTATTGGGGGATCCACATGGCGACCGTCCATCACAACTTAATATTGATGGGTAATCTTGACATGTCACAATAAACGGCGTCATATTATTGGGCCCTTATTGGACATGAGGTAAAAACGTGGAGGTTGCTTTGGAAGCAATTGGGCTCTACCTTTTGAAAATTATGGTTGGCTGATATTATTCGGGACCATAAGTTTTTCAATTGGACTCCATGTTCTCACTAAGGAAAACAGTTTCCCGTTTTCACTAGAGGGTAGTGAAATCGTTAAAATGGTGGGAGTGAGATTCATAAAATAAATTTCGCCTATTTTATGTCTTAGTAAATTGCTTAAACAATCACTGATATTTGTCTGTTTCTTTTCAGTATTTCATAAGATGAATTCGCGTAATCCACTTTTCTCGATCCTCGAACAAAATAAGTTGACTGGCGCAAACTATACGGAATGGTTCCGTAAGTTGAAGATTGTCTTGACTTCGGAGAAGATGCTCTACGTGTTAGAAAAATCTCCTCCGAAGGAAGCACCAGCTGGCGTAAGTCCGGAGGAGTTAGCCAAACTTGATACATGGTGGGACCATGATATCAAGACCAAATGCTATATGCAAGCCTCGATGTCTGATGAACTCCAGAGGTGATTTGAGGACACCGTGAATGCTGCTGACATTCACGTTCAACTCAAGGAACTTTTTGGGGCTCAATCGAGGGCTGAAAGGTTCGCTACTGTAAAGGAGCTAATGACGTGTCGCATGCGTGAAGGGACTTCGGTCCGTGATCATGGGGTACGAGTGATTTGGCTCATACAGAAGTTGGTAACCCTTGATTTGGTGTTGGAGCATGAACTCAACGTGGACTTACTACTTCTGTCTCTTCCTTCTTCGTTTGACGGATTTGTGGTAAATTTCAATATGAACAAGATAGAGGCCTCCCTTGAAGAGATGGTCAATATGCTTGTGACATATGAATCCACATTAAAGAAGGATAAACCGGCTTTCTTGGTGGGCTCCTCTTCTTCAGCTAAGAAGGGGCCAAGTACAAAGGGTAAGAAACGTTCTGCCCCACCCAAGAAAATCGAACCCGAGAAGAAGTACAAGACAAAGGCTTCAAACATGGAAAAATCCAAGGATGTTTACCATTACTGCAAGAAGCCCAGTCATTGGAAGCGTAACTGCAAGGAATATCTAGAGCAGTTGCGAACTGCAAAGGGTATGTTCTATATTGAAATAAATGTTTCACTTAATACTACTTCTTGGGTATTGGATACCGGATGTGGATCTCACATTTGCAATGATTTGCAGGTGATGACAAGAAGTCGCAGGCTTAGGATGGGTGAGACCCAGCTGAGGCTCGGGAATGGTTCCAGAGTTGAAGCTAAAGCTGTGGGAGATGTTTATTTATTTTTGCAGAACGGTTTTAAGTTACTTTTAAGAGATGTTTTATTTGTTCCGGATTTGATTAAAAACATTATTTCTGTTTCTATGCTTGATAGAGATGGTTATTTTTGCAATTTTGTGAATGGGATTTGCAATATTTACAAGAATGAATGTTTGATTGGAAATGGACAACTTGAAAACGATCTATACAACTTAAAACTAAAAGACGTTCCAATAAATTATGTTGATAAACCGGCAACAACAAACAAAAGAAAAATCGATAGCCAAAACCCGGCAAACCTTTGGCACGCTAGGCTAGGTCATATTTCCTCAAGGAGGATGAACAAGCTAGTGGGAGAGGGCATGTTTGATATGTCTGATATTAACTCTCTACCTACTTGTGAATCCTGCCTGAAAGGAAAAATGACTAAATCTCCTTTTAAGGGGAAACCTGAGCGTAGTCAAAATCTGTTGGATTTGATCCATACAGATGTTTGTGGTCCATTTAGAGTTGGGACTCAATATGGCCACACCTACTTCATTACCTTTACTGATGATTATTCAAGGTATGGGTATTTATATTTAATGAAATATAAGTCTGAAGCATTTGAAAAGTTCAAAGAATTCAAGGTTGAAGTAGAAAACAAGCTAGGTAAAAGTATTAAAGCACTTCGATCGGATCGAGGTGGAGAATACTTGAGTACCGAGTTTTTGGACTATCTAAAAGAGAATGGGATTCTCTCTCAGTGGACTCCTCCTATGACACCACAACTTAATGGTGTATCGGAGCGTCGTAATCGAAC
This sequence comes from Henckelia pumila, assembly GCF_033568475.1. NCBI lineage: Eukaryota > Viridiplantae > Streptophyta > Magnoliopsida > Lamiales > Gesneriaceae > Henckelia > Henckelia pumila. Next base: position 135,194,400 of record NC_133122.1, on the reverse strand, counting down.
TTTGTTGGATATGGTTCGATCCATGATGAGCTTCACTGAGCTTCCACCTTCGTTTTGGGGCTATGCGCTTGAAACGGCGGTATTGTTGTTGAACAACGTCCACACTAAAGCAGTGGACAAAACACCATACGAGTTATGGAATGACAAAGCTCCTAAGTATTCGTACTTCAGGATTTGGGGATGTCCTGCTTACGTGAAGCGGACAGTGGGAGATAAGTTGGATAGTCGATCCAGCTTATGTTATTTTGTAGGGTATCCAAAGAATTCAATCGGATATTATTTCTATTATCCTGCTGAAACAAAGGTGTTTGTTTCAAGGAATGCCACCTTCTTGGAGAAGGAGTTCTTATTGGATAAGAAAGGCGAGATGATGGAACTCGAAGAAATTCGAGAAGAACCCGAAATACAAAATAACGATCCTACACCTCAGGAACCATTGCTGGACACGCCTATACCTAGAAGATCCGAGAGGACTTCTAGACCTCCTATTCGATATGGTCTTCTTCTTGAAGGGGATCAAGATGAACCCGATGTTGGATGTGATCCAAGGAACTTCAAGGAAGCAATTTCTGATGCGGATTCAAATTTATGGCTTGAAGCTATGCAGTCGAAAATATATTCGATGCATACAAACCAAGTTTGGTCTTTAGTAGATCCTCCCGATGGAATTGTTCCAATAGGGTGTAAATGGATCTACAAGAGAAAGCTTGGGCCTGATGGTAAGGTATTGACCTACAAGGCGCGATTGGTGGCAAAAGGTTATACTCAAAGACAAGGAGTTGACTATGATGAAACCTTTTCACCAGTTGCAATGTTCAAGTCCATAAGAATCCTTATTGCCATAGTTGCATGGTATGACTATGAGATATGACAAATGGATGTGAAGACTACTTTTCTTAATGGAGACATTAAGGAAGAAATCTATATGAAGCAGCCTGAGGGGTACACATCCATGGGAGGCGAGCATAAGGTATGCAAGCTTCAGAGATCAATTTATGGTCTAAAACAAGCATCAAGAAGTTGGAACCAGAAATTTGATGAAACAATAAAAGATTTTGGTTTCATCAAGAATCCGGAAGAACCATGCGTGTACAAGAAAGTAGTTAAGGATGCTGTGACATTCTTAGTACTTTATGTTGATGACATCTTACTCATTGGGAATGATGTAGGGATGTTGCAGTCAACAAAGATATGGTTATCAGGTAGATTCTCGATGAAGGATTTGGGTGAGGCATCCTATATTCTTGGGATACAGATCTATAGAGATAGATCTAAGAGAATGATAGGACTCACTCAATCAACCTACATCGACACCATATTGAAACGGTTTTCAATGGATGGGTCCAAGAGAGGACATCTACCCATGTGTCATGGAGTTTCTCTATCCAAGTCTATGTGTCCCAAGACTGATGAAGAGATAGAGAAAATGACACATGTACCATATGCGTCAGCCATAGGTAGTATCATGTATGGGATGATATCTACCAGACCAGATGTAGCATTTGCTCTGAGTGTCACGAGCAGATATCAAGCTAATCCCGGTCAAATGCATTGGAAAGCCGTGAAGGACATTCTTAAGTACTTACGAAGGACTAAGAATATGTTCATGGTATATGGAGGAAGAGAACTAAAATTGGAAGGCTATACCGACTCTAGCTTCCAAAGTGACATGGATGACTCGAAGTCAACCTCTGGATTTGTGTTCATGCTCAATGGCGGTGCTGTCTCTTGGAAGAGTTCCAAGCAGGACACCACAGCGGATTCCACCACTGAAGCTGAATACATTGCAGCATCAGCTGCTGCTAAAGAGGCCGTTTGGATGAGGAATTTCGTCCAAGAGTTGGGCGTCATTCCTGAAGTTGTTGGTCCAGTCCCGGTGTACTGTGACAACACGGGTGCCGTTGCTCAGGCAAAGGAACCAAGGTCTCATCAAAGATCCAAACACGTACTGAGGAAATACCACATCATCCAGGAGATTGTGGAAAGAGGAGACATCACTGTCGAAAGAGTGGCCTCTGCAGACAATATCGCTGATCCACTTACTAAGCCCTTGCCAGGACCATTATTTGACAAACATCGCGAAGCAATGGGTCTACGTAGTATGACTAGTTGGCTATAGGGCAAGTGGGAGATTGAAAGAGTGGGTGCCCGGTGAGCCAACTTGTGGCTAAGGGCTTTGATGACTCTTTGTATAAACAATCTTTTGTTTAATATAATTTACACTTTTATTAATGGCAATGACTTTATCTTTCTTCATATTGTTATATTGTGATATACTATTGTTGTTTTGATAAAGACCTTGAATATACTATAGTGTATGTAAGATGTGGTAGAACATGGGGATGTCTATCATGAAACACATCTTATAGTCACTGTATATTCTAAACTGTTCCTAGTCGATTGAGCCGTCCGATAATAAGGATAAGGATCGCTCGAGTTTGAGACTAGCATTTGCGATGCGGAGTACCACGTTTCATTGGTAAGGAACATAGAGATGTTCGAAGCATGCAAATGGATATTCATATGAATGATCGAACTACCCTATCCGGACTTTCCAAGTGGTTATCACTTATCGAGTGGATATAGTCCGCGGTTTTGGTTGTACACCATTAGTCCTTACTACTTGAAACATCATTGAGACTCTATATGCTAGTACTGTGCTTTGACTCGTTTACCGACTCTATTGGGGTCATCAGGTGTCGGGATTGGGTACAGTTACAACACATATAGGAGTCGATGCTTTGTTGTCAAGGATTCACCACATACTTGCGAGTGTGGATATCCTATGCGATCTGAGGAGATATTAGTGTGACGAATCTCTGGCCAGAGTACATGATGTGATTTAAGAAATGGTTTCTTAGTAGCACATGCGATGTCACTATTTGATCTTCAAGATGCATTGCATAGTTATCGAATCTCGAGCGACTCTCGATATACCAATGGTTGTTGATTCGATCGGGATATATGGATGAAGGAACCGTACTGTACGCTAACCAAAATCTACTGGTTCTTGTAGGCACTATCAGTGATACCTAGGGAATCATGGGGCGATGTTGCTAGGCGCTCATACCATGATTCGATGGGCAAGTCGGAAATTGTTGTTCCGAGTCAAAAGGAGTTGTGAGCCCACGGCTAGCTGTATCCCTGAACCATTGAGGGTCACACAGTGTAATGGATTTTTAATCCCCGTTGAGATAGTTAAATTTATAGAGTTAAATTTAATGAACGAAGAAGTTGGACTTCTTATTTAAGAGTAGAGGAGTAAGATTTCCTAAAATGACATAGGGATGGCCATTTTTGGAAATCACTGAATTCGGATTCAGAAAAATTTATCTTGACTTTAAAAGGTGCAGAAATGGTTTCTGTGCACATTGGTGAAATCGGTTTATCAATCGGAGTCACGATTAATTTTATATTAATTTCTGAACATGCGGGCTTTGCTTGTCGGGCTTGAACTTATGACTAATGGGCCCTAAGCTGTTAGTGGCCTACATTACAAATAAGTTACTGCAGTACAGAAATTACACACAACAGGTCACAATTTTCGAAAACCTAAGTATTTTCTAACAAGAGTGGCCGCCCCCCTCCCTGTCTACTCGAGAAAAATCCAGCCTGTGATTTTGAATTACAGTCTGGTTTAACGGATCAAATTCGTTAATCTCTTCGTAGAAACTTCTGATAGATTTTCTAGTGCAATCTATCAGAGGGATTAAATATCTATTCGTGGACCTGATTGAAGAACAGTTCGTCCATCAGTTCCAGGGATATACAACAAGGGCAGAGAAATCTGTTGGTGTCCAAAATCTCGATTCGAGATTAAAGGTAAAAATTTTATAATTGTTATTTAATTTTTACACACACAATTTAATCGTAAGGTTGATACCTATTATGGAATCGTTCCATATAAAAATTTTAAACTTCCGCTGCACCGGGTATCAATCATAATTGATTTGATCGCCGCGTTCTCCAACACAATGTAGGTGTAATAAGTTTTTATTGCATTTTATCAATTTTTGCTTGTAAACATAAACATGTATCAATGCAATTCATCTTCGCAATGAATTCATTTCGTAAATTCTTCCAATAAATGATTTTTGGGGCCTAGGTTTTTTCATCACTAAAAAGGGGGAAATTGTTGAATCCTGACTTTTGGTGATAACAAAACAATACATCGTTGTTTTAGAACGGCCGCCATTTTACATGTATGCATAAGTAATCTACCGACGTCAAGACATCAGCTGACCAAGAGATATCAACTGAAATAAGCAGTATTAGCTGATCAAAGCATGTCAACCGTTACTTGTCAACCGAGCGAGACATATCTACCGACTAAGATATCTACTGAACTTCGAAGGTGGTCAGCTACACGCTATATTTAGAAGTCACAGATTCCCAGTTCTCGAAAAGTTGACAAGACAACTTTAAATGCAAAGGACGAAGCATTTAAGGAGCCATCTGATAAAGTGAGAAAGCCATAAATAGCATTTAATGTGAGAGACACATTGAATAGACAATTAAAGGCGCTCCTAGTACAAGATATTCAAAAGATATTATTAATATCTGACATCAGATGCTTTCCTACCGTTGAACAGAAGAGAAAGACGTTGGAGAAAATTGATATAAATATCAGAGTCTTTCTACAAAGAGATAGACCACGATTACAAAGAATTTTCATACTTGAGCTCTTGAATATACTTGGAATACTCGACCGCTCATTCAACCCTTAGCTAAGAAGCATATCCGATCTACAAGGAGATCTCTTCAAGGGTCACTAAAATCCAGCTGTTGTTTGAAGAACACCATCTGCTACAATTTGAGAGTATAAGTCCTCAAGAAACTTAGACGTTTATCATCATCAACTAAAGAAAGAGATTGATAAGAACTTTAAATCTTATCACTGTGAATGTAGGAGTTCCATCTTGGGCATTGGATAAGTCCTAACTTGGATCGGGTGCATTGCAGACATTGTAATAACAAAAGTCTTCTAGTAAATCCTTTCGAGGTGGAAGAAGGGTTGACGTAGGAGATTGAGCTCCGAACATCCAGAAACATATTTGTGTCTATTTATGTTACTGCATTACAATATTCCATTACTATCATCTAGCATGTTAAGAGCTGTTTCCGCACTATCATAAGTAGCTCTTATACTTCTAGAAAGCTAACAGAAAATCGATTGAGTAAACTAACATTTTCTCAATCACATTGCAATAGAGTTAAATATTTTAAAAGTGTGTATTCACCCCCCCTCTACACACACTACCGATCCCCAACAAATGATGACAAATGTCTATGTGCTTTGTCCTAGAGTGTTGAACTGGATTTTTAGAGATATCTATTGCACTCATATTGTCACAATAAACTATTAAAATACCTTGTAAAATACCATAGTCTTCTAGAATTTGTTTCATCCAAAGTAACTGTGTGCAGCAAATTCCAGCAGCAATATATTCAGCCTTAGCAGTTGACAGAGAGATGAAAATTTTTTTCTTGCTATGACAAGAGATGAGGTTGCATCCCATATAAAATCATCCTCCCGTTGTGCTCTTTCTGTCATCCGAATTACCATCCCAATCTGTATCACTAAATCCTACAAGACAAATATTAGTATACTTTGAAAACAAAATTCCATAGCTAGCTATACCATTAATATAGCGAATAATCTTCTTGACAACCTTCCGATGTGTTTCCTTTGGATTGGCTTGATATCTTGCACGGACATCTACAGAAAAACATATGTCAGGATGACTTGCTATGAGATATAACAAACTACCAATAATGATTCTAAACAATTTTGTATCTACTGAGACTCCACTTTCATCCTTGGTCAACTTTTCAGTTGATACCATTGGTGTTTTCATGTGTTTTTCATTTTCGAGACCAAATTTCTTCACCATATTTCTAGCATATTTCGTTTGGGAAATGAAGATCCCATCCTCGCATTGTTTCACTTGTAAGCCTAAAAAATAATTTAATTCGCCAACCATGCTCATTTCAAAATCAACTTTCATTTGATTCACAAATTCATCAGTTTCAACCTGCAAAGTAGATCCAAAAACTATGTCATCTACATATATTTGATCAATAATAATATCAGAATGAAGATGTTTTATAAACAGAGTTTTGTCTACTCCCCCTCTCTTGTAGCCCTTTCTGGTGAGAAACTGAGTCAGTCTCTCGTACCAAGCTCTTGGAGCTTGCTTCAACCCATACAAAGCTCGCTTGAGTTTATACACGTGATCAGGATGATACGAGTCCTCAAATACTTTTGGCTGCTCAACATAAACTTCTTCATTTAGAAAACCATTCAGAAATGCACTTTTGACGTCCATTTGATATAATTTTAAATGAAGTGAGCATGCAATTTCAAGAAGTAATCTGATGGACTCAAGTCTAGCTACAGGCGCAAAAATTTCTTCAAAGTCAACTCCCTCAATCTGAGAGTAACCTTGAGCAACAAGTCTAGCCTTGTTTGTAATAACTGTTCCAAATTTATAAGATTTATTCTTATATATCCATTTTGTTCCAACAACATTAAAGTCTTTCGGCCTAGGAACCAAGATTCAAACATCATTTCTAGCAAACTGTTCCAATTCTTCATGCATTGCATTTATCCAATTATCATCAAGCAAAGCTTCCTTGACATTTTTCGGTTCAATTTGAGTAATAAAGGATACATACCTGACCATGTTATCATACCTTCGTCTAGGCACATCTCTAGTACGTATACCTTCTTCGAGATTACCTATTATTTTTTAGTGGGGATGGTTCTTTTTTATTTTGGACGAAGGCTCCTTTTCAGAGATGACTGGTTGCTCTGGGAATGATTCTTCAGGTTTGTTTGTATTCTGCAAGGTCTCTGTCTCTTCTTCGAAAGCGCATTTCTGAATGGTTTTCTAAATGAAGAAGTTTATGTTTAGCAGCCAAAAGGATTTGAGGACCCGTATCATCCTGATCACGTGTATAAACTCTAAGGACTCAAGTCTAGCTACAGGCGCAAAAGTTTTTTCAAAGTCAACTCCCTCAATCTGAGAGTAACCTTGAGCAACAAGTCTAGCCTTGTTTCTAATAACTGTTCCGAATTCATAAGATTTATTCTTACATATCCATTTTGTTCCAACAACATTGAAGTCTTTCGGCCTAAGAACCAAGATCCAAACATCATTTTAGCAAACTGTTCCAATTCTTCATGCATTGCATTTATCCAATTATCATCAAGCAAAGCTTCCTTCACATTTTTCGGTTAAATTTGAGTAATAAAGGATACATACCTGACCATGTTATCATACATTCGTCTAGGCACATCTCTAGTACGTATACCTTCTTCGAGATTACCTATTATTGTTGAGTGGTTATGGTTCTTTTTTATTTTGGATGAAGGCTCCTTTTCAGAGATGACTGGTTGCTCTGGGAATGATTCTTCAGGTTCATTTGTATTCTGCAAGGTCTCTGTCTCATCTTTTGTCCCGACAAGTTCTGAAACATCTTCCTGATCAGAAGATTTTCTATTGTTTTCCAGCGAATTTACCATGAACTCTCTTATTTGATCCTAAGTGGAGAATCTACTCAAGTCATTCCTGTCATCAAACACAACATTAGTCGATTCCATGATGGTTTGAGTCCTTAGATTGGAAATACGGTAAGCACGAATATTTAAGAAGTATCCAATAAATACACATTGATCACTTTTAGCTTGAAACTTACCTCGATGTTCTCGATCATTAAGAATGTAGCATACACATCCAAACACATGAAAGTAGTTAAGATTTGGCTTCTTACCTTTCCAAATTTCATACGGATTTTTTGTGGTACCTGGCCTCAAGTAAACTCTATTTATTGTATAGCATGATGTATTCACAGCTTCAGCCCACAGACATTGAGAGATTTTTGGAATTTAGCATGACTCGAGCCATTTCTTGAAGTGTCCTATTTTTACATTCAACAATCCCATTTTGTTGTGGAGTCTTTGGGGCTGAAAATTCATGACTAATTCATTGCTCATTGCAAAAATTAGCAAACATAATATTAATTTTCAAATTCCCTCCCATGGTCACTTCTAATTCTACCAACGATGCACTGTTTGTCATTCATTATCTTGAGACACAACTTTTTGAAGAAATCAAAAGTATCAGATTTTTCTTTAATGAACTCCACCAAGGTAAATCTAGAATAATCATTAACACACACAAAAAAACATATCTTTGACCTCCAATACTTTCTACCTGCATGGGTCCCATTAGATCCATGTGAATGAGTTCAAGAAGTCTGGTTGTAGTGAAGTTTTGTATAGCATTATGTGAAGATCTCGTTTGTTTTCCGAACTGACACGATCCACATATTCCATAGATTTTCTTCCGATTTGGAATTCCTCGAACAACTCCTGCATTCACAATTTTGATCAGATTGTCATTGTTTATATGTCCCAATTTTTGGTGCCAAATATCAATATCATTGGCACTAGTCTTGTAGTAAGTCGTATCCAAATAAGGTGATTAGGGGATTAATCAATGTTAATTATACAATTAACGTCAGGACAGATCGAAAGCTCCGATGGGGCAAATCGGACGCTCCGATCCAATCGGATGCTCCGTCGGCAGGATCGGACGCTTCGATCTAGCTAGGGATGGTGTCATCATCGACATCAGCAGAGTGACGTCATTGCTTATGTCTGGATGGGACATCGGAGGCTCCAATGATGCTGATCGGACGCTCCGTTCACGATAGGATGTTTTGATCCGGGATCGGACGTTCCGATCTCCATTTATAAATATGGGATCCGAGGCTCATTCCAACTCGCTCATTCCTCTCTCTATCTCGATCCTTGGCCTTTATAGTCAGATCTAGGGAGTTATAGATGTCCTATTGGGAATCCGGAAGTAGCGGAGCGATCTCGGCGTCGTAGCGGAGCTGTGCCTAAGTTTTGAGGCAATCAACAGCAAAGGGCTGAAGATGGACGAATGTATAGATTTTGTTTCCTAAAAATATTTAGGAGTATGGAATAGCTTAGTTAAGGCTTTTAGAGCTTAAATATTGATGCATGGGTATTTTCATAGTAGAGCTGATGATAGGCTTGGAACCTAGAGTGGGACTGCTAGGACCGCCTTTAGTGAGGTACGTAAGTACTGACTGAGATGTCCAGTATGATATATGATATATGTGTTGCATAGGTATGTGGTATGCATTTTCCATGTTTTATTGATTGAGCACTTCCATGTTTTTATACAGAAACTGCATCTCGTGAGATGTGAGTCATGACAGTTTCCATCGGTGATGAGTTACTCTTTATGGATTCGTGTCTGGGGAGGCTCAGCCCCTAGTTTTGCTATCACTAGGAGCAACCATGATGGTGGAGTAGACGGTATAGTTGATGGGTGAATATACGAGTGCCCCACGGACTAGCTATCCAGCACGGCGCTGTATATTCATGGCGCCCCTGAGCAGATTGATTTACCCTTGTTTTAAAGTCATTTATATGTCGCATATATTTTATATATCATTGCTTCCGTATTGAGCGTAGTTGCTCACGTCCAGTATTTTTTGTATGTCTGGACACCCCATTCGACGGGGCAGGTGCAGATGCAGGTAGTGCGCCCAGTAGCTTGGAGAGGCTAGCGACCAGTAAAGACAACAAGTGTAGCTGTAGGTTTTATTTTGCCTTTAGGATTAATTTATTTGATTGGGTTGTATAATAGAATTTGTTTAACCAGTTGTATTCTGCCATTCAGCGTTTATTTTAAGCCTTCCGCAACGAATTTATGTTTTTATTTTAAGTGCATGCTTAATTATGCTCTAACTCTGATTAGGTAGTGGTTCCGGATAAGATATCACAATAGAAGCAGATTTAGATATTAGACCGGATAAGATATAACAATTATCCCCAGATCTGGATCCCTGCAAAACACAAGTGTTATTTGAATTAAGCACTTCACAGCCATTTTTATTGAACTTCACGCATAGGTCTTGGTCACAAAGTTGATTGGTACTTATGAGATTTGCTTTGAGGCCTTCAACATGCAACACATTTTTGAATTTAGGACACCCTGGAACATTAATCAATCCTTTTCCTAATACTCTTCCTTTCATTCCATCACCAAAAGTAACAATCCCTTCTTTGCATTCCCTGTAGTTTGTAAGAATTGAGATATCACCTGTCATGTGCCTAGATGAGCCACTATCAAAATACCAAAAATTGTTAGAATCGCATTGCACAGAGGTGTATGCTATATGACAGTTCACATCAGATTTTTTAACCCAAATCTTCTTACCTGAGTTCTGAGGGAGGACGATTTTGTTTCTGGAATGCTTTTTACATGCTTGATATACAGTGAACCTGGGTTTTCCTCTTCCAAAGTTTCTGATGTATTCATAATAGCTTGGTTTGATATGACCAGGTTTTCCACAATAGTGACATATGGAAATGAAAGCCTTACCTATGTATCCATGAGGTTGACTCATCCTTGTTTCTTTCACAAATTTAGTTCCTGCCATGTTGGTAATGTTTCCTTGATATCCCAGTCCGGTTCTATCTCACTATTTCTCTGCAAAGATAGTACATGATCAATATTAGTAGTTCCTACATTAAACAATTTAATGCGCTCTTTCAAACAATTGAGTTCATTTAAAGTATTTGTTAATTTGAGTTACTCTTTGCAGCATTCTGTTCATGTTCATGAGCCATCCTCTTCCATTCTTCTTTTTCATGATCAAGTGATTCCGTTTTTTCCAACAGCTCTGAGTTCTTTTTACATACAACCTTTCACATACAGTACATTTTCGAGTAAGCAGTCAAAACTTCATTTTCTTCTATTTCATTTCCACTACCTTCATCATTTTGTGATTCAATTTTAGAATCTGAATCGACTAATTCTTCCTTTGTTTTACTGCTGGTTTCGACATCTAGTAGAACATGTTCTAGACGTTGAGTTCCCAAAAACTCTTTCCCTGAAAAACTGGTATGAGCTGTCAGTGAAACATGATTGCTCAAGTGTCTGTCAGTATCATCTTGGCTTTCTTCTCATTCATCATCACTCCAGGTAGAGTTCATGACTTTATTTTTCTCTTTAATGGTATTTGCACATTCAACTTGAATGTGTCCAAAACCATTGCATTCCCTGCACTGGATTCCTTTGAATTTGTTCTTCTCTTCCGTGCTACCAGCATCCTCCTTGTTTTTCCTGAAATTTCAAGAATTATAAAACTTTTTAAGTTTAGATGGATTCCAGGTTTTTCTTTGATATTTCATTCTTTTCAGTACTTTCATAAAATTTTTGGTAAGTAAAGAAAGTGACTCAACCAAATCATTTCCATTTTCAGATATATCATTTCCCTCGACAATTTGAGTTTCGGCTTTCAAGGCAATCCCTTTGTCCTTTCTTTTCTGCTTAAACTTCAGTTCGAATGTGAGCAATGATCCCATTAGCTCATCCAAACGCATGGATTCAATATCTTTGGCTTCCTCGATTGCTGCTACTTTCATGTCAAATCTTTTTGGAAGCGAACGAAGTGTTTTTCGAACGAGTTTTGCATCTGAGTATTTTTCTCCCAGAGCAAATGATTCGTTATAAATATCACACAATTTCGTGTTGAAATCGTTGAGAGTCTCATCCTCATCCAACTTCAGCTCTTCAAACCTGGCAGTTAGAATTTGTAGTTTCGAAATTTTGACAGCTGTTGTCCCTTCATATGCTGTCTCCAAAATATTCCAAGCATCCCTAGCATATTCTCAAGTAGAAATTAGTTTAAACTGATTAATATCAATAACAATAAAAATGGCATATAAAGCTTTTGCATTAGCCATTCCAAGTCGTTCTTCATTTGCAGCCCACTTGTCTTCTTTCTTCAGTTTTATTTTTTTTCTTCACCTTATTTCTCCATTTGAGGAGTCCATCCCATCACAATAGATCTCCAGGCTTTTTCATCAACAGATTTAATGAAGGCTTTCATTCTTGCTTTCCAAAATGGGTAATTAGTCCCATCCAAGAGTGGGGGTTTGTTCATAGAACCTCTTCCTCTTCCAGAATCCATCTTTGCAATTAAAAAAACACAGAATAATTATTCGGATCTCACTTAGTAGTAAAGTAAACCTCTCTGATGCCAATTGAAGCATGTGCTACTAATTGCAGTTGTTTAATTTATATAATTGAAAATATATATATTGTACGAAGCAGGAAATATAATAAATAATGACACGAGATTTATTTTTAACGTAGTTTGGTCAAAAGACCTACATCTACGAGGCCACACCCATATTTCAAATGATTTCACTAAAATTTAATAGTGTTACAGTAAAAATAAGGACTTAATAAAAATATGCAAAACTCCCTCTTGTCAATGATTCCTCAGTACAGAACACTTTTAGTGAAGTCATTTGGCGAGCACCACTCATCTTTTGAATCCGCTATGTTTGAACTCCCTTCAAAATTGCGGATTGTTATCTCCCGAGAACTACACCTTCCTTTCCCAAGGAATGACTCACAATCTTCAATTGTAGACTTATATCACCATGTAACTCGAATGAAAACCTTAGAATATCTTTTCGGTGATACTTTCCTCAACTTGTCTTACTAAATTTTGGGACGTGCAGTAAGACAAGACTCTCAGTATTTGCATACGTTCTGCACACCCAAAAACTGACATTCCACTCATCACATATATGTTGCTGACCTGTAGATATCTTATCCATATAATTCAAAATATAACAAACTCAAGAATCAACAAAGATATTATCATTTAAACTTAAAGCCAAAATACTTCAAAAGATAAGTCTATCATGATATGATAATAATGGCACCAAAACAGAATTGTGTTCCAAATCAATCCAAAATAACCTATACCAACAAAACCAACGATCAACATATGCAAATCTCCATAGCACCTGAGGATCAACATTAAACTAATTTTACGTGTTCATATGGTACTTTTGCATATAAAAGAATGTCGTTTGGTTTGTGTAATGCCCCTGCTATTTTCCAGCATTGCGTGATAGCTATTTTTCATGACATGGTAGAAAAATTCATTGAAGTTTTCATGGGTGATTTCTCTATGTTTGGTTCTTCTTTTGATGATTGTTTATGTATTTTGGAGAGAGTGTTGAAAAGATGCGAGGAGAGTAATCTAAAGGGAAGGGATTGTTTTAGGGCATTATAAGGTGTCTGAAAAAGGTGTGGAGGTGGATCGGGCAAAAATTGAGGTAATAGACAAACTTCCACCACCCACGAATCTAAAGGGAAAAAGAAGTTTTCTAGGGCATGCATGATTTTATAGAAGATTCTTCAAGGATTTTTCCTATGTTGCTAAACCCCTTACTAATTTATTGATACAAGAGGTGCCTTTTAACTTTTCTGCTGAGTGTTTACAGGCATTCCAGATATTAAAGCAGAAGTTGACAAGCGCACCGATAATAGTAGCACCAGACTGGAGTCTTCCATGTGAATTGATGTGCAATGCTAGTGACACAACGTTGGGGGCCGTCCTTGGGCAGAAAAGGGTTAAAGTGCTACACATGATCTACTACGCCAGCATTACCTTGTTAGCCGCCCAATTGAACTATGCCACCACTGAAAAAGAGCTACTTGCGGTTTTGTTTTCACTTGACAAGTTCAGATCATATTTGGTGGGAAGCAAAGTCATTGTCCATACTGACCACTCGGCCCTGAAATACTTGATGAGCAAAAAGGATGCTAAACTCAGGTTAATTCACTGGGTATTACTTTTACAAGAATTTGATTTGAAAATTGTTGACAGGAAAGGCTCAGAGAATCAAGTGGTGGATCATCTATCTCGTCTGGAGAATCTGTTGGAGAACACGGCGATCAGATCAATCAGGATTGATACCCGGTGCAGCGGAAGTTTAAAAATTTTATATGGAACGATTCCATAGTGGGTATCAAAACCTTACGATTAAATTGTGTGTGTAAAAATTAAATAACAATTATAAATTTTTACCTCCAATCTCGAAGCGAGATTATGGACACCAACAGATTGCTCTGCTCTTGTTGTATATCCCTGGAACTGATGGACGAACTATTCTTCAATCAGGTCCACGAATGGATATTTAATCCCTCTGATAGATTGCACTAGAAAATATATTAGAAGTTTCTACGAATAGATTAACGAATTTGATCCGTTAAACCAGACTGTAATTCAAAATTCACAGACTGGATTTTCCGAGCAGAGGGGAGAAAGGGGGCGGCCACTACTGAGAGAAAAATAGGGTTTTTTCGAAAATTGTGACCTGTTGTGTTTAATTTCTGTACTGCAATAACTTATTTATAATGTAGGCCACTAACAGCTTAGGGCCCATTAGTCATAAGTTCAAGCCCGACAAGCAAAGCCCGCATGTTCAGAAATTAATATAAAATTCATCATGACTCCGATTGATAAACCTATTTCACCAATGTGTACAGAAACCATTTCTACACCTTTTAAAGTCAAGATAAATTTTTCTGAATCCGAATTCAGTGATTTCCAAAAATGCCCATCCCTATGTCATTTTAGGAAATCTTACTTCTCTACTCATAATTAAGAAGTCCAACAATCTTTGTTCATTAAAGTTAACTCTTTAAATTTAACTATCTCAACGGGGATTAAAAATCCATTACTCTGTGTGACCCTCAATGGTTCAGGGATACAGCTAGCCGTGGGCTCACAACTCCTTGTGACTCGGAACAACAATTTCCGACTTGCCCAACGAATCATGGTAAGAGCGCCTAGCAACATCGCCCCATGATTCCCTAGGTATCACTGATAGTGCCTGCAAGAACCAATAGATTTTGGTTAGCGTACAGTACGGTCCCTTCATCCATATATCCCGATCGAATCAACAACCATTGGTATATCGAGAGTCGTTCGAGATTCGATAACTATGCAATACATCTTGAAGCTCAAATAGTGACATCGCATGTGTTACTAAGAAACCATTTCTTAAAACACATCATGTACTCTGGCCAGAGATTCGTCACACTAATATCTCCTCAGATCGCATAGGATATCCACACTCGCAAGTATGTGGTGAATCCTTGACAACAAAGCATCGACTCCTATATGTGTTGTAACTGTACCCAATTCCGACACCTGATGACCCCAATAGAGTCGGTAAACGAGTCAAAGCACAATACTAGCATATAGAGTCTCAATGATGTTTCAAGTAGTAAGGACTAATGGTGTACAACCAAAACCGCGGACTTTATCCACTCGATAAGTGATAACCACTTGGAAAGTCCGGATAGGGTAGTTCGATCATTCATCATATGAATATCCATTTGCATGCTTCGAACATCTCTATGTTCCTTACCAATGAAACGTGGTACTCTGCATCGCAAATGCTAGTCTCAAACTCGAGCGATCCTTATCCTTATTATCGGACGGCTCAATCGACTAGGAACAGTTTAGAATATATAGTGACTATAAGATGTGTTTCATGATAGACATCCCCATGTTCTACCACATCTTACATACACTATAGTATATTCAAGGTCTTTATCAAAACAACAATAGTATATCACAATATAACAATATGAAGAAAGATAAAGTCATTGCCATTAATAAAAGTATAAATTATATTAAACAAAAGATTGTTTATACAAAGAGTCATCAAAGCCCTTAGCCACAAGTTGGCTCACCGGGCACCCACTCTTTCGGAATCAAGGAACTGAAACACAAGTAATTCATGATGAATTCCCAGATGAACAGCTTTTTGAGGTAACGAAATTACCATGGTATGCAGACATTGTCAATTACCTATCAAGTAAGTTTCTTCCCCCGAACATGAATTATCAACAGAAAAAGAAATTTTTCTCTGAGTTGAAGTATTTTTTGTGGGAAGATCCATTGCTTTTTAAGATTTGTGCAGATGGTGTAATTCGTATATGTATTCCAGCAAAAGAGGTAAGCTCTATACTCTCACACTGTAACACGGGCCCAACTGGAGGACACTTCGGCGCGGGTAGGACCGCTGCTAAAGTATTGTAGTCAGGATTTTATTGGCCGTCACTTTTTAAAGATGCTTAATCTTATTTGATTGCGTGTGATGAATGTCAAAGAGTAGGATATATTTCTAGGTGGCATGAGATTCCTTTGAATAATATCATGGTGTGTGAAGTTTGGCATTGATTTTATGGGGCCGTTTCCCGCATCTGAAGGGAATAAATACATTCTAGTAGTGGTGGATTATGTGTCTAAATGGGTTGATGCACTAGCTTGTAGAACTAATGACTCTAGGGTGGTGGTGAAATTTTTGAAAAAAATTTTCTTTGCTAGATATGGTACACCTAGAGCTATTATTAGTGATGGAGGAACCCATTTTTGTAACCAACATTTTGACACATTGCTGTGTAAATACGGGGTCACTCACAAGGTGACAACACCTTATCATCTCCAAACTATTGGCCAAGTTGAAATTTCAAATAGAGAATTGAAAATAATTTTGGGAAAAAATGTAAATTCCAATAGGAAAGAGTGGTCCAATAAATTAGATGACGCGTTATGGGATTATCGTACGGAATTTAAGACACCTATAGGCACTTCTCCCTTTAGGTTGTTATATGCCAAAGCGTGTCATCTTCCTATTGAACTTGAGCATAAAGCGTTATGGGCTACGAAATTTTTAAATTTTGATGCTAATGCTACAGGTGCGGAGCGGATGCTGAAATTAAATGAGCTTGAAGAGTTAAGATTGGATGCATATGAGAATGCCAGGATTTACAAATAAAAAACCAAAAGATGGCATGTTCAACACATCGTCTCTCGTGAGTTTGAGGTAGGTCAAAAAATTTTATTATTCAACTCATGTTTGAAGCTCATGCCAGGTAAGTTGCGATCAAGGTGGTCCGGCCCGTTCACTATTACGCAAGTGCTACCTTATGGTACGGTGGAGATTTCTAGTCCTGCAACCGGAGCATTCAAGGTTAATGGTCAGAGGGTAAAAATTTATCGAGGTGGAAATGTGGATAAAACCTAGACCACAATCGATCTGCAGGACCCAACCACTTGAAAGGGAAGTATAGTCGGGCTATAGACTATAAATTTAGCGCTGACTGAGAGGCAATCCAGTGTTCTTTCCCTTGTTTCATTTTATTAGTTTTTCATTTATAGTATTTTCTTGTTGGTATTTTGTTTCACTTTCGAAAAATTTTGAAAAATTTAAAAAAGGACGCAGTCTTGAACTTGCTCGAGCGACAAGTAATTACCGCTCGAGCGAGAAACTTTCTGGCATGCGGGAAAATTTTTTATCGCGCTCGAGCTGTGTCATTTTATCGCTCGAGCGAAAACTTCTATGACAGAAATTTTTTTTCCACCCGCTCGAGCGGCAACTTTTTACCGCTCGAGCGAGAATGTTTCGGGGCCCGATTTAAATCAGATTCCTCCTCGCCCCTTGTAAGGCCCGAGATTAATTAGAAATTAATCCGAATTTAATTTGATTTTAATCCGAGTATATTTAATTTGGAAATATTTAGAGTTTTGATTTAAATTCTAATATTCTTAAATTATTTAGGATTGAAATTGAATTAAAATAGGGGTCGAGGACCAAATTGCAATTATTGAAAAGTTGAGGGACTAAAGTGCAATTTTGGTTGAAAGTTATCAGATTTTAATTCTAACACTCAGCATGTGCACGTGTAACTTGAATTTAAATTCAGAAAAAAAATAAGAACAGAGAAAGCGAGATCCTTTCTTTTCTTTTGGATTTGCAATCTTCAAAATCTCGTAACTTTTGTTCCGGTTATCCGATTTCGATTCCGTAAAGTGTTCTGGAATCCTTACGATGAGGGCTTCGATCTCGTGTAAGTTTTATGTTGTGTTATTTGGATTTCGAAATCAGTATGGAGCAGATATCAGATTTTGAGTTCTTGATTATGTTTATTAACGTATATGCGATTCTATGTCGAAACCGGATTGAGAAGTTTGTATTACATGTATCCAATCTTGATTCCAGCATGTTAATCAATTTTTATAGCTATTGAGATGAGGATTTGAATGATTTATCAGCTAGTTATTGACTTGAATATACGTATGATTGGGTTTTGAAGTTAGAAATGGTTTCGGGATTACGTCGGTTACCGATTTTGAATCGCTATGCCGTTTAATCGAGTTTTTGTACTGTTTTGTTATTCGATAGCTAAGCTGAAACACTTATCTTGATGATGTGAATGTTATGGAATTTTATTCTTCCATTTCAGTCGAGTTTGGAAGGCCAACAACTCGAGACAACGACTTTGAACCGAAGAAGTTGGATTGAGGTTTGAAATGAGTTTGATCGATGATCTTATGTTGTTTTCGACTCGATTTTGATATGATAGATTGAAATGAAGTTGATATATGTATTTTGGTTATATCTTTCAGATTTGAAGAGTTCAGAATCAAAATAAACGAAGGTATAATGACGACATCACAAAGTAGGGACTTTGAAACTCAAAAATGACTATTTTGAGTTGGCCGCAAAAACCACATACTTGTTTATGTTTTTGATTTGATTGTGATGTTGTCGATCCATCTCAGGTAGTGGATCTTTATATTCGAGTTGATATGATGGTATATTGAATTGATTCTATGCTAAGGTTGCTGTTAACCTTATTTGCGAGTCGGTTACGAACTCATTAGATGGATATCCATGTCAAGATCAGTTATGAATCTTGATGGCTTTGAAGTTATGTGAATCAATTCGTATGTAAAGCGTTTACGTACTCTATTTGTTGAGTCGAGATTAAATAGAGTCAAGATGATTTATTTAACGCTTTCTATATGTTGGTTATAATGAGAATGTTTTCTCACCGGAGTTTATCCGGCTGTTGTCTTGTTTTGTATGTGTGCATGACAACAGATGGGGCAGGAGCTGGTCATCAATGTCATTGACAGCTGGGAGAGAGTCTAGCACATGAGGACTCGGGTTGTAGATGATGTCTTGAACTTTAGAAGCACTAAAATTTAGTTATGTTGGTTTTGGATTACATGTATGACACTTAAGATAATTTGTGTCGTTAATCGATCTTTAGCGACTTGTTTGATGTAATAAATGCATGTATTGATGTTCAAGATTTCGATTATGTATGTATGCATATTTCCAGATTTTATAGCATGTGTAGAATCCATGTTGTTGAAAATTTATGCTTTGAACCAAGCCTTGACAGCAAAAAAACTCTTCTGCAGAATTTTTGGAAATTGGAGGCCGCTCGATCTGCAGAAGTTGACGGATCGAGCGAGCCCTGTAATTTGCGGACAGAACTTTTGAGTTTTTGGCTCGCTCCATCCGCAGAAGTTGACGGATCGAGCGAGGCCAATTTGTGTTCCATCCAAGAGTTGAGCAATTGTGCTCGCTCGATCGGGTTTTTTCACCGATCGAGCGAGACACTGAATTTTAAAAAAAAAAAATTTTGCTTTACTTTGCTCTTGGTTTCTTAATTGATATTTAATGAATGTTAATTGTTCATTAATTGCCCTAAGATGAGATTAGCAACCCGAGGTCCCCACAACAGGTGGTATCAGAGCGATAAGTTTCTTGGACTGAGATTAGATGAGCGGGGTAGATCGAGTCTTCTATTCTGTTTTATTTATTGCTTTCATAATTTTATGGTATATGATTGATTGATTACAGATATTAAATTGTCACATGATGCTGTGATAATTTGCGAAGAATATGCTATACAATGGTTTGAATTACATGTTATCTGGTTATTTGATTGACGTACTAGCATGTATTATGAGGATGAATCGAAACTCGATCTTTTATGAAGGCAATGTGGACTGCAATAGACTTGTTGTAATTGAGATTGAACTGTACACTAATCTGTTTGATTATCAGATATGCCTCCCCGACCAGCACCGAGAGTTAGACAGACGTTGGCTACGAATCAGCCTGAACAGACAAATGCTGCAAAGGTCCCAGTGACAGTGTCTGAACATGGACAGGGTAGTACTTATACTGATGAGTTTAGTGATGCTAATCCGATGGAGAAACTTCTGAAATGATTCCAGTCATTCCAACCACCGAAGTTGCAAGGAACTAAGAATGCTATAGAGTGCGAGAACTGGTTGGAAGATATTGAGCAGTTATTCGAGTCTATTGATTATTCAGATGATCTTCGTGTGAGACTGATTATTCATCAACTGCATGGCCTTGCCAAGAGTTGGTGGATAGCGACGAAGAAAGCATTGGAAAACCAAAGTACTGTTATTACCTGGTCTTTATTTCGAACTGATTTCTATTAGCGTTTCTTTCCTGTGTATTATCGTAAGGATAAAGGAGCAGAGTTTGCAAGTCTGCAACAGGGGCAGTTGAATATCGAAGAATATGTTGCAAAATTCACTAGCCTGTTGAAGTTTGCTCCACATATCGCTGTTAATGATGAAGCTCAAGCCGATCAATTCATCAATGGCTTGAATCCTGATGTATTTACACTTGTGAATTCAGGAAGACCGAATACCTTTGCTGATGCTCTGAATCGAGCAAAGGGTGCAGAAGCAGGGATACTAAAATAACGAGGAGCACAGTTTGTGCCACAGCCAGTGAGACAGTCCCAAGAGCAGCCACAGATTCCACCGCCACCTCGATTTGAAGTTGGAGGTAGTAGTAGTGGAAAGAAAAGTTTCTTCAAGGGCAAGAGCAAGCAATTAAATAGATCTGGTGGTATTAGCTCTTCAAGTTCAGGTAGCTCCCGACAGTCTAGAGCTGGACAGAGGTCTGATGTGTATTGCACCAAGTGTGGTGGACGCCATACCAATGAACAATGCCGAGATGTATTTGGAAGCTGCCACATTTGCAACAAGATGGGACACTTTGCGAGGGTGTGTCCACAACGAGGTTCTGAAGGTGCACAGGGTATGGGATCATCGAGACCGGTAGGTCAATCTACATCTTCTGTTCACTCTTTTCAACCACAGCCTGCAGCACCGAGTAGAGGAGGAGGTCAGACAATGAATCAACCTCCCAGGCAACAAGCACGAGTGTTTGCATTGATAGAAGAGCAAGCACAAGAAGCACCGGACGATGTGATTGCAGGTAACTATTTTCTTTCTGGTTATCCTGCCTATGTCTTATTCGATACTGGTGAGTCGCATACCTTCATATCTGAACAATTTGTTACGTTGTATTCATTTCCTGTCGAGTCATTAACTACTGTAGTGTCAATATCTTCACCGTTGGGAAAAGGTATAGTATCAGTGAAGTCTATTAAAAATTGTGTACTACAGTACGAAGGTAATGAAGTTGAGCTTGACTGTATCGTTCTTGGTTTATCTGATTTTGATTGCATAATCGGTATCGATATGCTAACCAAGTACAGAGCAACAGTGGACTATTTTCAGAAGATTGTGAAGTTCAGACCTGATATGACTGATGAGTGGAAATTCTATGGTAAGGGATCACGAGCCAGAATTCCTTTGATATCTGTTCTTTCTATGACTGACTTGTTACAGAAAGGGGCGGAAGGATTCCTTATTTATGCAGTCGATATACTGAAGACTAGTCTGACATTGACGGATATATCGGTGGTGAATGAGTTTGCAGATGTATTCCCTGATGAGATTCCAGGATTGCCACCGTACAGAGAGGTAGATTTCAGTATTGAATTAATGCCAGGTACACAACCGATATCGAAAGCACCTTACCGTATGGCACCAATTGAACTGAAAGAACTAAAAGACCAACTCGAAGATTTGTTGGCCAAAGGATATATCAGACCGAGTGTATCCCCTTGGGGTGCTCCGGTATTATTTGTTCGAAAGAAAGACTGATCGATGAGATTGTGTATTGACTACCGGCAATTGAACAAAGCAACGGTAAAGAATCGTTATCCTTTACCTTGTATCGATGATTTATTTGATCAATTGCAGGGATCGTCAGTATATTTGAAGATTGATCTATGATCCGGATATCATCAACTGAGGGTTGGAGACAAAGACATTCCTAAGACTGCGTTTAGAACCAGGTATGGCCATTATGAATTCATCGTCATGCCTTTTGGTCTAACGAATGCACCAGCAGTTTTTATGGGATTGATGAATAGAGTATTTCAAAGATATTTAGATGATTTTGTGATTATATTTATCGATGATATTTTGATATAATCTAAGAATCTGTGTGAACATGCTGATCATCTCCGAACAATATTGAGAATATTAAGAGAAAAGAAATTGTATGCCAAGTTATCCAAATGTGAGTTTTGGTTGCAGCGAGTTGTTTTTCTTGGTCATATAATTTCAGGAGATGGCATTTCAGTAGATCCGAGTAAGGTTGAAGCTGTGATCAGTTGGCAGAGACCGACATCTGTGCCAGAAATTCGAAGTTTTATGGGCTTGGCAGGTTATTACCGTCGATTCATTCGAGATTTTTCATCAATAGCGAAGCCTATTACATAGCTTACACAGAAGAATGCACCATTTATTTGGTCTGAAGCATGTGAAAGGAGTTTTATCGAACTTAAGAAGAGATTGACTACAACGCCGATTTTGAAAATCCCTACAGGTACTGGTGATTTTATTGTTTATTGTGATGCTTCTCACTAGGGTTTGGGATGTATTTTAATGCAGAAAGGGCATGTTGTCGCTTATGCTTCTCGACAACTGAAACCACATGAAGTCAGGTATCCGATTCATGATCTTGAATTGGCTGCAATTGTCTTTGCATTGAAGATCTGGAGACATTACTTATATGGCTAGAAGTTTGAAATCTTTTCTGATCACAAAAGTCTGAAGTATCTGTTCTCACAATCTGAATTGAATATGAGACAACAACGATGGCTTGATATGTTGAAGGATTTTGATTGTGAAATCAAATACTATCCGGGAAAATCTAATGCAGCAGCGGATGCCCTAAGTAGAAAGGTATGTGCTTTATCCTTGTCTACGATAGGTGTATCTAATTTGATTGAAGATTGTTGTATTTCGGGGTATGTATTTGAGACAGATAGAAGGCCGATGAGAGTGTATGCAATCAGTGCTAAGCCAGAGTTATTGATTCGTATCAAAGAAGCACAAAAAGCCGATCAGAATGTGCAGAAATCGATTGAAATGATTCGATCAGGACATCAGTCTGAGTACAAGGTTAGTGACGATGATATCTTGTATGTGAATGACCGAATAGTTGTTCCCAATATTGCAGATTTGAGACTAAATATTTTGAAAGAAGCCCATTGCAGTCGCTATAGTGTTTACCCTGGAGGTAGAAAGATGTACAACGACTTGAAGAGTCAGTACTGGTGGAAACAAATGAAGTCTGATGTTACTGAATTTGTATCTAAATGTTTGAATTGCCAACAGGTGAAGGCTGAAAGAAAGAAACCAGGTGGCTTATTACAGAGTTTATCGATTCCTGAATGGAAATGGGACCGCATTTCCATGGACTTTGTAACGAAGTTGCCACGATCATCTCGAGGATATGATGTTGTTTGGGTGATCATCGACAGATTGACGAAATCTGCATGCTTTATTCCTTACCGAATGACTTATCGTCATGATCAAATGGCGGATCTCTATATTCGAGAAGTGGTAAGACTACATGGTGTGCCAAAGTCGATTGTATCTGATCGAGATCCGAGGTTTACTTCGCACTTTTGGCATAGCCTACAGGAAGCTCTAGGTACGCGCTTACATTTGAGTACTGCTTACCATCCTCAAACTGACGGTCAATCCGAACGAACTATTCAGACGCTTGAGGATATGCTTAGAGCTGTAGTACTTGATTTTGGTGTTACATGGCAAAATTCTATACCACTTGTGGAATTTTCTTATAACAACAGTTATCAGACGAGTATAGAGATGGCACCATTCGAAGCATTATATGGAAAGAAGTGTCGATCGCCTTTGTATTGGGATGATTTTTCTGAGGTACCTGAGTTAGGGCCAGATATGATCAGACAGATGACTTAGAAAGTGAAATTGATACAGCAGAGAATGAGAACAACGCAGCATAGACAGATGAGATATGCAAATGTACGACGACTGCCGTTATCTTTTGATCAGGGAGATAGAGTGTTTCTGAAGATTTCACCGTTCAGGGGCACAGTTCGATTTGGCAAACAAGGAAAATTATCTCCGAGGTATATTGGGCCGTATGAGATTCACGAGAAGATAGGCAATCTAGCTTATCGATTCGCTCTTACTATGTCTTTATCTGGGATACATGATGTCTTTCATGTATCGATGTTGAGGAAGTATATATCTGATGCGTCTCATGTGATTCGATCTGATGAAGCTGAGTTGGATGATACTCTTTGCTATTTCGAGCGACCTATTCAGATTCTTGATAGGAAGAAAAAACAACTCCGAACAAAGACCATTCCATTGGTAAAGATTCAATGGAATCGACACGGAGTTGAAGAAGCGACGTGGGAAGTCGAAGATGATATGAAGCAACATTTTCCTTATCTATTCCACTGATGTGAGTTCTTATTCAGTTTTCAGTTATTCTTTATTCTTATGAGCATGCAGTCTGTATATCTATACTGTTTATGAATTCGAGGACGAACTCATGTCTTAGTGGGGGAGAAATGTAAGGCCCGAGATTAATTAGAAATTAATCCAAATTTAATTTGATTTTAATCCGAGTATATTTAATTTGGGAATATTTAGAGTTTTGATTTAAATTCTAATATTCTTAAATTATTTAGGATTGAAATTGAATTAAAATTGGGGTCGAGGACCAAATTGCAATTATTGAAAAGTTGAGGGACTAAAGTGCAATTTTTGTTGAAAGTTATCAGATTTTAATTCTAACACTCAGCATGTGCACGTGTAACTTGAAGTTCAATTCAGAAAAAAATAAGAACAGAGAAGCCGAGATCCTTTCTTTTCTTTTGGATTTGCAATCTTCAAAGTCTCGTAACTTTTGTTCCGGTTATCCGATTTCGATTCCGTAAATTGTTCTGGAATCCTTACAACGAGGGCTTCGATCTCGTGTAAGTTTTATGTTGTGTTATTTGGATTTCAAAATCAGTATGGAGCAGATATCAGATTTTGAGTTCTTGATTATGTTTATTAACGTATATGCGATTCTATGTCGAAACCGGATTGAGAAGTTTGTATTACATGTATCCAATCTTGATTCCAGCATGTTAATCGATTTTTATAGCTATTGAGATGAGGATTTGAATGATTTATCAGCTGGTTATTGACTTGAATATACGTATGATTGGGTTTTGAAGTTAGAAATGGTTTCGGGATTACGTCGGTTACCGATTTTGAATCGCTACGCCATTTAATCGAGTTTTTGGACTGTTTTGTTATTCGATAGCTAAGCTAAAACACTTATCTTGATGATGTGAATGTTTTGGAATTTTATTCTTCCGTTTCAGTCGAGTTTGGAAGGCCAACAACTCGAGACAACGACTTTGAACCGAAGAAGTTGGATTGAGGTTTGAAATGAGTTTGATCGATGATCTTATGTTGTTTTCGACTCGATTTTGATATGATAGATTGGAATGAAGTTGATATATGTATTTTGGTTGTATCTTTCAGATTTGAAGAGTTCAGAATCAAAATAAATGAAGGTATAATGACGACATCGCGAAGTAGGGACTTTGAAACTCAAAAACGACTATTTTGAGTTGGCCGCAAAAACCACATACTTGTTTATGTTTTTGATTTGATTGTGATGTTGTCGATCCATCTCAGGTAGTGGATCTTTATATTCGATTTGATATGATGCTATATTGAATTGATTCTATGCCAAGGTTGCTGTTAACCTTATTTGCGAGTCAGTTACGAACTCGTTAGATGGATATCCATGTCAAGATCAGTTATGAATCTTGATGGCTTTGAAGTTATGTGAATCAATTCGTATGTAAAGCATTTACGTACTCTATTTGTTGAGTCGAGATTAAATAGAGTCAAGATGATTTATTTAACGCTTTCTATATGTTGGTTATACTGAGAATGTTTTCTCACCGGAGTTTATCCGGCTGTTGTCTTGTTTTGTATGTGTGCATGACAACAGATGGGGCAGGAGCTGGTCATCGACGTCATTGATAGCTGGGAGAGAGTCTAGCACGTGAGGACTCGGGTTGTAGATGATGTCTTGAACTTTAGAAGCACTAAAATTTAGTTATGTTGGTTTTGGATTACATGTATGACACTTGAGATAATTTGTGTCGTTTATCGATCTTTAGCGACTTGTTTGATGTAATAAATGCATGTATTGATGTTCAAGATTTCAATTATGTATGTATGCATATTTCCAATTTTTATAGCATGCGTAGAATCCATGTTGTTGAAGATTTATGCTTTGAACCAAGCCTTGACAGCAAAAAAACTCTTTTGCAGAATTTCTTGAAATTGGAGGCCGCTCGATCCGCAGAAGTTGACAGATCGAGCGAGCCCTATAATTTGCGGACAGAAATTTTGAGTTTTTGGCTCACTCGATCCACAGAAGTTGACGGATCGAGCGAGGCCAATTTGTGTTCCATCCGAGAGTTGAGCAATTGTGCTCGCTCGATCGAGTGTTTTTCACCGATCGAGCGAGACACTGAATTTTAAAAAAAAAAAATTTTGCTTTACTTTGCTCTTGGTTTCTTAATTGATATTTAATGAATGTTAATTGTTCATTAATTTCCCTAAGATGAGATTAGCAACCCGAGGTCCCCACACCCCTCACTTTTTCTCCTCCCCTCCCGTTTACCCTAAACCCCAATTCCAAAAATCCTTCACTTTCACTATCTTCACCAATTTTTTTCTCAAATTTATGGGGAATATCAGGAGTAAATCATTACCGTCCAGCTTCCGTGCAAAACCTCAGTTCGGCACCCCTCTCAGAACGCCGTCGGCTGCCATCCCTGCGCCCAATACCATCAACTTCAGACGTCGACGTAGCCCCTATTTCTGTATTCTCACCAGCATATCTGATCCCTGCACCTCCTCTGTAGCTCCTGCCTGCCTCTGTTTTCGATCTCCCCTGCTGCTCCCAGCTGCCACAGTTGTCGTCGTACCTCCGCCAAGAATCATCTTCTTCACAATAGTGGTGCACTTCTGTTCGCCTCCTAGTCCAGCCATCGTGAACCACCACCGTCAATAGTTCATCTCCCGTGCATCACCACCACCACCCGCCACCAAGCAATACACCAGCCACCTTGTTCGCCGGCCATCCCTGTTAACCGTTGCTGCCAAACTCCTCCATCTATCTCCGATCGCTATGCCGCCCAAACGAGTTCGGTTATCCGGGGAGTCCTCCAGTCAAGCCACGACACCTGCTTTGTTGAGGAGTCTTGCCGGAAAATTCGTCAATCAAGAGACTAAGGAGAGGCATGACCATGATAAACTTCACCGATCACCCATACCCAAGCGTGGTGTCGAACTCACTTTTAGAGATAGTGGAGTCGCGATTTCTATAGGGTATCGACATTGGCTTACTTTTTGTCAACAACCTAAAGCTACTATTTTCCATCTCGTCCGCAAATTTTATGCCAATGCTGTGGAGCGTGAGGATGTGAAAGCTTATGTTCGAGGAAATTTTGTCTCGTTTGAAGAGAATATGATTAATGCCCTTCTTGAAACTCCGGCGGTGGATGATAGTCTTTATCAAAGTCTTAAGGCCGACCCGGATCGTCACGAGGTTCTTGCCCAATTGTGCTATGACGGGGCATCATGGCACGATCCTTTCACTTACCAGTTCTTCCCGGAGCGCTACCTCCAAGTGGAGCCGGCTAATTGGTATGCTTTCCTCACCAAACAGTTGATGCCCATTTTTCATACCAATGACATCACAATTGATCGAGCCTTTCTTCTCTATGAACTTGATTTAGATTGGCCGATTAATGTGGGCCGGGTGATTCACAACGAGATTCGGTGGTCGATCTACACTCCTTCGTTGGGCCTTTTCTCTACCACTATTATTTCCGAGCTGTGTATCCAGGCTGGTGTCCAAAGTCGATGGGACGAAGAGTTGCTCCAGCCGATGCGTCCCGTGGATAGGGCCATAGTCAACAACAAGAAAGCCAAGAGGGCCAAAGATTTTACTCCCGGTGGAGCATCTTCTAACACTGCTCCTACACAACCATCTCAACCTCCTCGCCGCCTAACCACAGATTCTATTTGGGAGCTGACTGCGTTTTCTCATTATCAGAATGAGTACATGGCTGCTACGACTGCACATCTTTAGGCCATGGATGCCATGATTAGAGGCATGAATACGCAGCTTGGTCTGGATGCCTATACTTTTCCGGCCACTCCTCAAAACCCGACGCCGTTCCAGTTCCAGTTCCAGTTCCAGTATGTCGCACCAATGCCACCACCTGAGTTTGAAGAGGATGCAAAATACGACGCATAAACTAGGGGAGTCTTTGTTTTTCATTTGCATTTCGTTTTCATTATTTGCATATGTTTCTGTGTTTATGTGTTTTGTGTTTCTTAAGCATTGAGGGAAATGCTTTCGATAAGTATGGGGGGGGGGGTAGTCTAGTTATGCATCGTTTGCCATTCTGTGTTGCATACATATGGTCATATGGTCTAGTTAAATGCTTATAGTTCGTGCTCATTTCATGTCATTGTGTTTAGTGATTGTTTTGTCTTGCATAAGTAGGATGATTATTGATAGCCTATGATGATGAAGTTGTTGTGAAAATAGTTTTTGTGAAAATTTTTGCTCTGGATTTAACATGAGAAACCGTAGGTTGAGTAGTGAATATTTTTAAGCACGTATGTTAGACCGGTGAAGTATAGAGATATCATTGATGATGTTCGAGTCTGTTTGACCATTGCATGGAAATAGGTGGTTGTTGATCTTGATTTTGTTCTTTGAGTTCCAATGATTTTCTAGCATTGCAATTATGATCTTGGGCGCACCTAATAAAAGTTTTTATGAAAATTTTTTGTGAAAAATTCTAACTTCATCCGGGTTATGATCAAGGGATTGAAATCCTAATCACCTTGTTTTTGACTAAGTATGCGGATTAAATGGGGTTACAAAACATAAAAAATTTAAATTTTGAAATGAAATCAATAGCAATTCCATCTGGGCCTGGAAAGTGATTGAAATCCTAATCAATATCCATGGCCAAGTTTGCGGGTTCAATGATATTGTAGCTCCATCCAGGCTATAGATGAGGGGATTGAAATTCGAATCCTATCATAGTTATAGCTAAGTTTGCGGGTAATTATTAGGGCTAAAGAAAACCGGGTGCAAAATCTGGAGGTGCGTAATCTATCTCAAGGGAGTTGTGTTTTTTTTTTTGTAAGAGATTGTTGGAAGGAGGGAGCACTTGATTGTGGTACTTGAACTGATTTGTCATAGGTCACTAAGCAGTCATAGAACGAGTTCTTTTGAAGTTTCATGTAGTTGGAATAACATTGCACACACACGTTCATGCTAAAATGACAGTGTATTTTGGAAAATCGAGAGCATTTATGGATTTTAT
Organism: Henckelia pumila; assembly: GCF_033568475.1. Classification (NCBI taxonomy): domain Eukaryota; kingdom Viridiplantae; phylum Streptophyta; class Magnoliopsida; order Lamiales; family Gesneriaceae; genus Henckelia; species Henckelia pumila. The sequence goes on along the minus strand of NC_133122.1, from coordinate 135,165,067 downwards.
TTTGTTGATAGTGGAAATTCTCTGAGGCTTGATTTCCATGACTCGTCTTTACTTATGTTTGTGTTTGCATATTGTTTTTGTATTGTCTTGCTCGAGGGCGAGCAAAGTTTAAGTATGGGGGAATTGATAATCGTGTTTTGTGTGCATATTTTGGTGTTGTTTTATTATTCTTTTGCATGCATTTATGTTGAATTGTTTATAATTTTAGTTAGTTTTTTTCATATATCATGCATCATGTCTACATAACATTCTCCAGGGTTTTTGTGTAGGAAATGGCAAAATAAGGAAGATTTTGGATCAGAATGAAGCCTGCTCGAGCGAGAGAAAGACACTTTCACGGGCAGAACCCGGTCGAGCGGAGAGAGAGTAAATTTCTGGATAGAGAATTTCCCGCTCGAGCGGGACTTTTCTACCGCTCGAGCGGGACGGGCGTGCAGACTCCATATTTTTGGAAATTCCTTGGCCGAGTAGGATTTTATTTCTTGAAGATTTGGGCATATAAATAGCTAACTTATCATCAGATTAAGGGTTGGGGACGCGTATTCTACCCTAGAGTCGACGGCTACAACATTCGGAGTGAAGATTTTCTTCATTCTTCTTCTTCTTTTCTTATTTTTTGATTTTTTGGTTCATGTTTTGGATTAAAAGACTTGAATTTTAGACTATGTTTTATTTAGAGTAGTCGTTTTCTTTCGATCAAAGCCACGTGATTGGGCCGAAAAAATTCATGTTGAAGACTTGAATGTTTGTTTGGTATTTTCAGTTTTATTTTAATATTATTGGTTTTTGAATTTAAATTTTTCTCGTGAATGATCTGGCCAATTGTTTGCTTGCATGTTAATAGATTCCGAGTCGACAGGTTAGGAATTGATTTTGATCACTCCATTAATCAACACAAGGCTAAATTGACTAGAAATAATATTCAATTTTATTGTGCGGCTTTAGGTGAGAACTGAATTTTCACAATTCCTTAATGAGTTTGAATTTGATTAGAATTAATTAGAAATAATTAATCCGTCAATATTGAATAGGTTTAACTTTTCTAGAAATACACTGTTAAATATTTTAGGAGAATTTGCGTAACTTAAGATTTACTCTGGATCCTGAATTTACTACTTGTTGCATGATTTATTCGGTACCTATGTGTGTCCTTGATCGAATTTTTTGTCATTTGATTTTAATCAAAAGTTATTGCTACGTTTTTATTTCAATCCATTTTCTTCATATTTTAATTTCTAGTTAATTCTCAAAAATCACTTTTATTGCTTAGTCTAGATTAAGTTAAGATAATTTTTAATTTTTGTAATTACAAAATATCAGTCTCAGAAGGTCGACATTTGGACTTAAATCCACTTACTATTACTTGACCTAATATACTTGCTGTAGACACCGAATTTAGCGGTCATCTATCCATCCAAACAAGGGCTGAGTGACCCTACTCAACTGGATCCTATCGAAAGAGACACATATTCAATATGATCTATGCACATGCAACATAATATATCAAATCAATAACATGAAATCATGGCATATAAATGCAACACATAAGCATGCATACTTGCTGAAAATATCAGTCAGTACTTACGTACCTCAAAACCAGAATCTCTAGAATCACAAGTCTAGATCCAAGCCTACAAGACAATATTATCCGAGTCACTAATATTGGTCTAAAGACCTTAACTAAGCTAAATGATACTCCCTAAAGCTACTAGGGATCCAAATTTATACATACGTCCGTCGTCAGCCCGCCGATGGCGATGGCCTCACAACTTGGGCACAATTAAACTACCACCTCGGAGACCCCTAGCAAACTTGCAGACTCCACCTGGATGGCTAAAAATACCATAAATACACTAATATGGAAATAAAGGAATTGGAAATGAGCAATAATGATGGCTCTCAAACCCTCTATAAATAAGCCGCGATCGGACGATCCGATCTGCACCTTTGGATCGTCCGATCTCCCTCGATCGCCACGTGTAATCAATACTTGACATATGTCCAAACAACACATCGGGCGGTACGATCTCGCACTTCGGATCGTCCGATCTTTCCAACTGATGTCATCTTGATGATCTCATCTTGGACACCTGGCTGAGAGAGTTTGGCTCATCCGATCCCTCGATCGGATCATTCGATCTCTTACTACATGTGTTCACTAAGTTCCATGCACACTGCACACCTGTCCCTTGCTAAGTTTGGATCGTCTGATCTGGAGTTCGGATTGTCCAATCCCTTCGTAGCTTCCGAACCCAAATCAACCTTCCGAACTCCACCTCTTTGGATCCTTCAATCCAGGAGTTCGGACCATCCGATCTCCCCGAGGGCTTAAGACCTTCTGACCAATTTTCGAGTGTTTTGAATCCATTTTTCAACTCCTTAGACCTATCTGAAAATCCCTTAATCATATTTTACTCATTCTAAACATGATGACTTCATTAATTGCCAATTAATTGCTAATTTGGGATTCGGGTCACTACAAGGATGATGGCAATTAACCAGGGGATTATTTATTTATTTTATTATTTTTCTTTCGTTCATTCTTATTTTTTTCATTGTGTTTCGTCTTTATTGCATTTTTTTCTTTTGTGGTCACTTTATGCATTGATTTTGTGTTTATAACATTGGGGACAATGCTTCAGTCTAATATGAGGATGGGGTTTAATTACTTTTGAGTTCATCTGTTTAGTTTAGTCTTCGTGCATGCGTCAAATTATGTCAAATTCGGATGATAAAATGGTAGCATACGCCTATGATGAATATGAAGAATGCACACATATATTGAGATTGGATATACATTTTTGTGTGCCCTTGAGTTGAATTGAGAAGCCTCTAGTTGTACCGTGATTACTTCTATGAACAATTGTTAAACTGGTGAATTATACCAAAAGTGATGAATTTGTGCTTACTTGACTATTGCATGGTACTAGGTGTTTAGTGTACTCAAAATGTAATCATGTGATTTCTTATAACACACTAGTAACACTTATGTGATCTCGGCACATTTCCTTGGTTCTACTATATTTGTTCCAAAATTTCAGAGACTAAAATTTGTTGTGACACCATCATTAAGCCCTACGCTGCTATTAACCCTTCGAATTCAAAAATTACAAAAAGAGATTTATCCATATGTGCACCTATTGAAACGTGGTTTCTTGCAAAAAGAAATCCGAAAAAAAGAATAAAAGAAAAGAAAGAGACCGTAAGGTGAGGGGAGGCCTTAGAAATAGGGATTGAAATCCTAATCCAACCAAATTCAAGGCTAAATATCAGGGGGAATGTATGGAGTTGAAGAAAGTTGGGTGCAAAATACGGCGGTGCACGCAAAATATGGATCACTTATACATCCTTGCCAGTCATAGTATTTGACCTTGAAACACACTAAGCCATATTTTATTTGAAACGTTCGAGGGATTCGTGAATGCTAGATATAACTAGGAGGGTGGCGTACATGAGAGGGATACTTGCACCAAAGTGTTAATTAAGTCATCTTGCATTCGTGAAACGGATTCAGCTTGAGGTACATGTCACCGGAATAACATCTCAAAAACACATGTTCACGCTAAGTCATGAGATATATTGTGAAAATCTTGAGGGTTTATAACAATCATGATTTTAACTATTGGAAAGTGTGTCTGAATTCACTGAGGCTCGAACAATATCCATGGAATCATCCCTAATTTGGTTTTTATTCATTATGTGTCTTAGTTTTGTGTTATTTTGTAACCTACCTTGCTCGAGGTTGAGCAAAAGGTTAGTATGGGAAAGTTGATAGGTGTCGTTTTTATTTATTATTTTGTGATATTTTTAGTCCATTTTTCATGGTTTTTACGTGTTAGGTTCACTCAAGTTTATTTATTTTGCTATTCATGCATTCAGTTTACTCCTTTACTATTTTGGTTAAATTGTAGGTATAAAGAAGAATATTTAGAGTTTGAGGCAGAAGATTGCGCGCTCCAGCGGGCATATTTGTGTGCCCCAGCTCAAAAATGAGAAATTTCGGAGGAATTTATAAAGTCATGTGCTTCAGCGGGCAGATTCTCGCATTCAAGCGCGTTCGGTGGAAAATTTACAACCGAGATAGAAATTTGCGCACTCAAGCCGTTAATTCCACCAGCTCAAGCGTGCATGAAGAAATATTAAGTTCGCAGATCAAAAATTTGTGTGCTCGAGCATGCATTTCTGGCCAGTTCAGTGCATTCGAGATAAGGAAAGTCATATTGTTGGCGGATTTTGAAAGGAAAGAGAAAAAAGAAGGATTCTAAGGAGAATAAATAAGTGAATTTACGCAGATTGGAAACACTTTTTAACGCATCTTGTCATGCCCCGAAACTAGGACTAGTTGGCATCTACGTTATTTAACGTTTTCACATTAAACAACTAGCCTTGCAATACAGATTTAAAAAATAACCAGTATTTTCATTCATAAACTGAAGATATCATCTTTTACAAAGCTTGATCAAATAAAAAACTAAACTGAAACATCAAAGTCTAATGCAGTGACTTATTACAACTAAATAAAAGTTGAACTAAACATGACTAAATATCAACAGTTTGTTGGTCTTCTTCACCAACCCCAGAACTGGTTTAGCTCATCATCTTGAGTTCTTCCTCGTTCTTATCTGAGATGGGTGATTCGGGTGAGTGAGTGATATGAGTGTCACTCAATAAATGGGGTAATTTCCCAGCAATTTGTTTAAAATCATTTTAACAGGATTTCTTATTCATATACATACAAAATATAACAGAGTACAGAGACAAAAACTTATTCTTTCAGAAATTCAGAAACATAAACTTCAGGTAGTGTACCAAGTTGCTTGAAAATTTTGTGGCTAACTGATATCAGCCCCTTATATGTTTATCCTCTAAAGGGTGAGGAATCAGAACAGAACAGAAAATTATTATTCAGAATATATATTTCTACCACTAGTTCACAAGTTTTGGTACAACAAAAAATCATAGTGCTTATTTGTAATATCCCGGTTCCATTTTATAAGATTAATTTGCTAATCATGTTTAGATTTAATAAAACATGTTTAAGGGATTTTAATATAATCTAACGGACCAAGGTATTAGGTCCAAAACACCCAAAAAATGCTTAATGGGATTAATTGGTCTTGAGAAGTTCGGAGGGTCCAAAGCAGATCGGAGCCAACGTTGGAGTTCGGAAGCTACAGGATGATCAGAGCGTCCGAACCAAAGATCGGAGCGTCCGATCGTAGTTCCATGCACGTGTCAACAGGAATTGAACAAGTAGCTGAATGCATGGGATCAGTGCCTACGAAGTGAGATCGGAGCGTCCGAACAAGGCTGATCGGAACATGGCATGCATGCGCAGATCAAAGAGTCCGATCTAGGGATCGTAGCGTCCGATCGTGCTCTATAAATAGGAGATCCGAGGCTCTCATTTGATTGTCAATTCCGAAACCTCTCCTCTCCCGTATGGCTCTATTTTAAGGGTTTCGTAACTCTTTATTTAATAGTTGGAATAGCTAGTAGCATTTTTATAGTTAACAGACAGTGTCCGTAATACTGGCCAAGCAGCGAAGCTTTGGAGAGATGTCTGGGGGTTGTAGAAAGGATGTGCCCAAGCTCTAGGGCATTCGACATCAGCGGGATGACGACGAACGAAGGTATAGCTCTGGCTCCTTATAGTAAATAGGGAGTATGTTATAGTTTAATTAATGTTTTTAGATCATGTTAGATGATGTTTAGAATTTTAGATAATGCATGGTTATTATGTATTGTAGTGCTGCGTAGTAGGCTTGAAACCTAGATGAGAGCTTCTAAGATCTGCCTTAGAAAGGTACGATAGTACTGTTTGAGATACCCTGACTGAGTATGAATGTATTATGTGTTGCATGGTTTACTTGATTATATGACATGATTTTATCTACATATATTATGACATGTTATTATGATGCATGCATGTTCATCTTGAGTTTGTATCCTTGTGATATCCTGTAATATGGTGTTTACCCTATCTTGTCAGTAGATGGTTGGACACATGGACTTGTGTCAAGTACTCACCATCAGTTGGGTATGTAGGTCACCTCCTTAAGCGACGGCACAACGTGCTACCTACGCAGGGCCCAAGTCTGTTCTTTATCAGATATTATTGACCTCTATGTCTTGGTACCCATACATTTCCATACATGCACATATAATATTGTATACTCATACTTTCGTACAGAGCTTTTTATGCTCACGTCCTTGTACTGTTGTTTTTGGACACCCCATTCGATGGAGCAGTTGTAGGTAGTTTTCCTAAAGCTCTGGAGATTAATTATTTGGTGACCAAGGAAGGATTGCGGGGTCAGCCACTAGATTTTACCATGCTGGTATTAGTTATTTTAGTTTCAATAGTTTATCTCTGATTTTGATTATTTATTGTTTAAATGCATGCCTAAGGTTTTTATTAGTAGGTGATCACGGTGTGGGTCACTACATTTATGATATCAAAATATGCAATAAGATTCTATGGGACATAGTGTTGATATTCGGGTTACCCTTGTAGGTTACGAGTTGGTTACAATGACAATGACAATAGCAGTATCAGGAATTGGAATTGCAAGATACCTAGGCTTTTCCAAGATCGTCATTTCCAATGTTGGCATCATATTTTTGCCTTATGTGGATCCCAACAGGATGTAACTGGATTAGAAGATCCAGTTTTCAACTCCAGGCAGTTCTCGAATTATTTGGAGCGCATGGAACGATGAAGTCCATCCAGTTTTGACCCAAGAGGATATTCTAAAGACTCTCCACTAGTAGTTGGAGAGATTGTCAAAAGGATCTTATCTCATCTACCAGATAAGGAACCCAACAATATTGGAAAGATCCGGTAGATTAGTAATATCTTTTAGATCTTGCGAGGAAGAGGTTTACTGACATACTAGTATTGATGTTTTCGTGTGTAGTAGACGGAAAACCTCATGTTTAAGATAAGAAGACAGAATGAAAGATTTCCGCATATAGTCAATTTGTAAGATTTCAGTTGTATTAGGTTTTAAATACTGTATTAAGTTTTGTTGTAAACAGTATTTCAGTTGTAAGCATTTGAATCGGATGTATTAATGATTTTAGACATTTTTATGTATCAGTTATCATTTCATTGTACATCTTTCAATGTAATTGGATGTAGTTGTTTATTACATGAGATTGTAATAAAGATTGTATGGAACTTGGAATAGTGGTTCAAGTATTGTAATTGTAATATTTGGTATTATCTTGATTATATTGAATAAAAGATCAGAAATTTGTTTAAACATGTGTATAATTAGGATTGAATTATACATGTTTTCAGTTGAATAGTTCGAGATGTATTTCTTAGAATATTCTATCGAGACATAGTGTTTGCCAAGGATGATGTGTTTTCATCAGGGGCACAGTGATGAATTATATAAAGTACCGTGGACTGTGTGGGTATTTGACTTGACGGAGAGGAAGTACGGCCCCATGCATGTATTACTCTGGAAGCCTTTCATGCTTCAGAGGTGTCTGGGATCTTTTCTTGATTCAGATGGATATTCTGGAGGAGGTTACATCGGTCTAGTAATGTTGACAACAGTCATAGTAAAGGGATATAGTGTTTCGACATTTGTATTAATATAGTTTGATACCGGAGTTAGTATCTAAAGAATTAGTTATCGTCTGACTTTGTCAGAGATAAAGATCGATAATTTATGTTGTCAGAATAGTCTTAAAAGGGATTTTCATTGACAAGTGATCGTTCTGAGCAGATAGGTTTTGCCTTTGATTTAGGATTTCAAGATTTAATTCCAATTGTAAATCGGTATTCACTGGGTTGATTTATCAGATGTTTGCAGGATCGGGATTTGAGTTGTGCTTCTTTTCAGATAAATTAATTATAGGGGTTTTCCTAGAACAGTAATGAGACTTTGAATCGGATAGGGGTGTTGCTCTGTAATGATATATTTTTATTTCATTAGAGACTCAGAGGTGAGTTATATCAGGTGCTGAGGACTGTGCTGGATTATTCGAGACAGGAAGGGAAGCGCGACCTACGCCAGTGTTCTCTGGAAGAATTGTTTCAGATAGGTTATTGGGGAAGGCTACTTCAGTCTTTATTGCGCAGTCTTAGAAAAGAATATAACCATCAGAAGGATGTTTAACGATAGTTGGAATCCTTTGAATTTGGTTTGGGTACTGGAATAGTGCCAAGGGATTTGAATTATTATTTTTTGATTCTGTAAGAAATGGGAATGTTGAGTTCAGTGCGAACTTTGTAATTCCAAGTGTTAGGAATTAGTGGACATATGGAAACGAGATCAGAGTTGTTGATTAAGCTATGTAAATTATCAGTGATCATTAGATCATCGTCTGACTTGGTCAGAGATATGTAATGGAATTTCCATGATAATGAAGGTTGCCCAAGATAGAGGATGATCATTTGAATTGAAATTAGTCCAGAGATTAGTAAAACTTATATATATGGTTTGGACAGAAATAGTTTGGTGGTAGATCCAGATTGGTGCAGTAATTGTACCAGTGACTACTTTTGATTATTGTCTGACATCGTCGGAGATAAAAATTAGTAAACTCATAAGAATTCTGTTATTCCAAGAATTTTGGCTTCAGATATTTCTTGTTGAACAGAACCACAGAGATCAAAGTGGCTGATCATCAGTGTAAGGTTCTAGTAATCGAGAAATTAGTAAGTGATAATTATAATGATTGATTCTTTTGGGCTAAGTGTACGCTACAGTGAATCAACGATGCAGTCGTTTAGACTAAATCAGTGTTTATTATACTTATTGTTGACTATAAAGTGTTCGAGACAGTTTTTTAAGCTCACATGCTTAAGAATATGGGCTGTGATTTATATTCAGAATTTCTCAGTGTTTGGGAAATTTCCAAAAATATGCTAGTTTAGCTTTTGGGTTTTCTTCTGCTTAAGAAGAGTTGATAAGAAGTTTTTACTTCTAAATTATTTGTGGCTGATGCAGATGTTGTAACTCAATAATTGGGGGGGGGGGGGGGGTTATTGTTCTTTTGTAGAAAGGACAATTTGAATGGTTCATTGCTTGGTGATTAAGAACTAAACTAAGAGATTGTTAATCATTGGAAGAAACTGATAGGATGAGTACAGCACTCTGGTATTCAGTTCTCAGGAATGTTTTTGCAGTATTTCTGGGATTTCATTGTCAGAATTTTATCTAGCAAGTGATTGAATTTCAATAGGTACTAACAAAATAACATCAAGTGTTTAGACGTGGAAAAAGGACAGCATCTGAGATCTAAAGTTACCAGGTCTAGCGGGATTGTTGTCATTGATTTTTTGGGATGTCTATTGGATGCACTAGACCATTGATGTGTATAGGATCGAGTCAGGATTTAGCTAGATTGTATTGATTTGAGGACTTTTCCAAAGATGGATGAAACAGTTTTGTTCATCTAGTAGCGCAAGTCAGAATTCAGCAAGGAATTATGATTATCCGTGGCAGGATAATCAGTATTCTCATTTTCAGGAGTTATCTCAAGTTTTGAGTTATATGTCACTATTCAACTTGGAATATTAGTACTAGGGATTGTACTAATCGACTTTTGAGTCAACAGAATAAATATTGATATTTCCAAGAAGAGAACCTGAAGGGTTCAGAAAATCAAGAATTGTGGACAACGATGTTGTCACATGTGTGATGACAAAGTGTTAGTCATTAGTACGAGAATCCTTTTGGTGTACAAAAGAATTGTGTACTCAGTTCTAGTGCAAAGGTATGAAGCGCATTGTGTATCAGTATGTTTCCTAGTAATTGGGTGTGTCAACCGATTTAGACTGAACATTTACAACCTGAAAGTATGTATCATAAGTTATCGATTCTTGAGTAGAAATGAGAGTTATCACGATGAACATTGTGACCCATTTGCTAGTATTCTCGAGGAATTACGATACTATCAGGGTTGTGATGTATCGGCTCACCGAGAAATCACGTTTCGTTTTGTGTAATCGAGACTTCACTTTTGACAGTAGTGATTGATTACACATTCAGGAAATTGCAAGTTTTCATGGCATACCGGTAAGCATTGTCAGGGAATGGGATTCCAAATGTGTTCCCAGATTCTGGGGAAGTTTCAAGTATGACTCAAGGAATATTCTCAATGTGAGTACAGCCTATCATTCGGAGAATGATGACCAGTCAGAACATAAATATCTGTATTTTGAGAATATATTATGAACTTGCACTATGGGTTTTTTCCAGCTTGGTAAAATCAGGTTTCATTGATTGAGTTCACGTACAACAAACAGTTTTCACATCATTAATGGTATGACATCAATTGAGGCATTGTACGGACGATGAAGTCATACTCCACTGTTCTCGGAGAAAGTGGGGGAAACAACATATTGAAGGACCACAATTAATTCAACCGGGGGGTTGATATAGTTGATTTACCAGAAAGATATCTCTAGAGTTTATTGGTCCAATTGGGATGCTGGACAATAAATGAGATATAGTACAGACTAGCATTACTGCTATATGGGTCTAGTATCCTCGATGTGTTCCACGTATCACTGTGGTGATGATTTGTGGTAGATAAGTCTTAAATCTTGCAATCATCCAAGATACATTGGATACAGATTTGACACATATGGAGAGACCATGTTGATTACTGAATTATAAGAAACAATATTTTAGAATAAGATATTCCTTTTATGGTCCAGTTTCAGTATTGAGACATTACTGGAAATTAATTGAATTATAGAGAGAGCTTGTAAAATGATATGAGGGTTCTTATTCAAGTTCATTCGGTACTTAAGATATGATTTCGAGGAAGAAATCTCTTAAGTGGGGGATAACGTAATAGCTCAGTTCCATTTTATAAGATTAACTTGCTAATCTTGTTTAGATATAATAAAACATGGTTAAGGGATTATAAATGGACCAAGGTATTAGGTCCAAAACACCCAAAAAATGCTTGATGAGCTTAATTGGGCTCGAGAAGTTCGGAGGGTCCGAACCAGATCGGAGCCAACGTTGGAGTTCGGAAGCTACGGGACGATCGAAGCCTTCGAACCAGAGATCAGATTGTCCGATCATAGTGCCATGCACGTGTCAATAGGAAATGAACACGTAGCTGCATGCATGGGATCAGAGCCTCCGAAGTGAGATCGGAGCATCCGATCGTGTTCTATAAATAGGGGGTCTGAGGCTCTCATTTGATTTCCAATTCCGAAACCTCTCCTATACTGTATGGCTCTATTTTAAGGGCTTCGGAACACTTTATTTAAGAGTTGGAGTAGGTAGTATTATTTTTATAGTTAACGGATAGAGTCCATAGTAGTGGCCAAGCAGCGGAGCTTTGGCGAGTTCTCCAGGGGTCGTAGCAAGGTTGTGCCCAAGATGTAGGGCATTCGACATCTGCAGGCTGACAACGGACGAAGATATAGCTCTGGATCCTTATTGTAAATAGGAAGTATGCTATAGTTAATTAAGGCTTTTAGAGTATGTTAGATGATGTTTAGCATTTTAGATAATGCATGGTTATTATGTACTTTAGTGCTGCATAGTAGGCTTGGAACCTAGATGGGAGCTTCTAGGATCTGCCTTAGAAAGGTACGATTGTACTATTCGAGATACCCTGATTGAGTATGTATGTATTATGTGTTGCACGGTTTACTTGATTATATGGCATGATTTTATCTGCATATATTATGACATGTTATTATGCTGCATGCATGTTCATCTTGAGCTTGTATCCTTGTGATATCTTGTAGTAGAGTGTTTACCCTATCTTGTTAGTAGATGGTTGGGCACATGGACTTGTGTCAAGTCACCATCAGTTGGGTATATTGGTCACCTCTTGAAGCAACGGCACAACGTGCTACCTACCCAAGGCCCAAGTCTATTCTTTATCAGATATTCTAGACCTTTGTGTCTTGATACCCGTACACTTGCATACATGAACATATAATATTGTATAGTCATACTCTCGTACTGAGCATTTTATGCTCACTTCCTCGTACTATTGTTTTTGGACACCCCATTCGATGGGACAGTTGTAGGTAGTTTTCCTAGAGGTCTGAAGATTAATTAGGTGGTGACCAAGGAAGGATTGCGGGGCCAGCGACTAGATTTTACCATGCTGGTATTAGTTATTTTAGTTTCCACAATTTATCTCTGATTTTGATTATTTATTGTTTAATTGCATGCCTAAGTTTTGAAAGAGTGGGTGCCCGGTGAGCCAACTTGTGGCTAAGGGCTTTGATGACTCTATGTATAAACAATCTTTTGTTTAATATAATTTACACTTTTATAATGGCGTTTACTTTATCTTTTATCATATTATTATGTTGTGACATACTATAAGATGTTTAGATGAAGACCTTGAATATACTATAGTGTATGTAAGATGTGGTGGCACATGGGGATGGCTATCATGAAACACATATTATAGTCACTGTATATTCTAAACAGTTCCTAGTCGATTGAGCCGTCCGTTAATAAGGATAAGGATTGCTCGAGATTGAGACTAGCATTTGCGATGCCGAGTACCACGTTTCATTGGTATGGAACATAGAGATGTTCAAAGCATGCAAATGGATATTCATATGATGAATGATCGAACTACCCTATCCCGACTTTCCAAGTGGTTATCACTTATCGAGTGGATAAAGTCCGCGGTTTTGGTTGTACACCATTAGTCCTTACTACTTGAAACATCATTGAGACTCTATATGCTAGTACTGTACTTTGACTCGTTTACCGACTCTATTGGGGTCATCAGGTGTCGGGATTGGGTACAGTTACGACACATATAGGAGTCGATGCTTTGTTGTCAAGGATTCACCACATACTTGCGAGTGTGGATATCCTATGAAATCTGAGGAGATATTAGTGTGACGAATCTCTGGCCAGAGTACATGATGTGTTTTAAGAAATGGTTTCTTAGTAGCACATGCGATGTCACTATTTGATCTTCAAGATGCATTGCATAGTTATCGAATCTCGAACGACTCTCGATTTACCAATGCTTGTTGATTCGATCGGGATATATGGATGAAGGGACCGTACTGTACGCTAACCAAAATCTATTGGTTCTTGCAGGCACTATCAGTGATACCTAGGGAATCATGGGGCGATGTTGCTAGGCGCTCTTACCATGATTCGATGGGCAAGTCGGAAATTGTTGTTCCGAGTCACAAGGAGTTGTGAGCCCACGGCTAGCTGTATCCCTGAACCATTGAGGGTCACACAAGTAATGGATTTTTAATCCCCGTTGAGATAATTAAATTTAAAGAGTTAAATTTAATGAATAAAGAAGTGGGACTTTTTATTTAAGAGTAGAGGGAGTAAGATTTCCTAAAATGACATAGTGATGGACATTTTTGAAAACCACTGAATTCGGATTCAGAAAATTTATCTTGACTTTAAAAGATGCAGAAATGGTTTCTGTGCACATTGGTGAAATTGGTTTATCAATCTGGGTCACGATGAATTTTATATTAATTTTCGAACATGCGGGCTTTGCTTGTGAGGCTTGAACTTATGACTAATGGGCCCTAAGCTGTTAGCAGCCCACATTATAAATAAGTTATTGCAGAACAGAAATTAGATAACAGAGGTCACAAAATTTCAAAAAACCCTAGTTTTTTCTCCTAGTGGCCACCGCCCCCTCCCCTCTCTGCTCAAAAAATTCCAGCCTGTGAATTTTGAATTTGCAGTCTGGTTTAACGGATCAAATTCGTTAATTCTCTTCGTAGAAACTTCTGATAGATTTTCTAGTGCAATCTATCAGAGGGATTAAACTTCTGTTCGTGGACCTGATTGAAGAATTGTTCGTCCATCAGTTCCTGGGATATACAACAAGAGCAGAGTAATCTGTTGGTGTCCATAATCTCGTTTCGAGATTTCAAGGTAAAAATTTATAATTTTTATTTAATTTTTACACGCACAATTTAATCGTAAAGTTTTGATACCCATGATATGGAATCGTTCCATATAAAATTTTTAAACTTCCGCTGCACCGGGTATCAATTCTGATTGATCTGAACACCATTTTCCAACAGTGGTATCAGAGACAGGTTGCTCAGATCAAGCGATTAAATTAATCAATTGTACAAAAAAAAATTTTAAGCCTCGGTTTTGAAACAAAATTAAAATTAAAATTTTTGACGGGCAAAAACACGGGCAGCGATGGTCGCTGCCCAGGGCTCAATGTAATAGGATTGCATTGCATACCTGCATATTACCTAGGATTGGACTTAGACTCGTGATTGGCAACCACGGGTCGATTAGAAATGGAATCGATCATCCTAAATAATATATGATATTATCGTTGTATGCATGTTTAGACTAAATTGTATGAATCCCGCAAGCATACAAATTTTAAATGATGAGACAAATTTTCAAAATTAAAATCCCACATTTTAAATATGATTTAAAATTGATATCAAGATTAAAAGGAAATTTAAATATTGTTTAAATGTTCCTACCTTCCATCAACGATCAATGTATGAGATGCTACCCGCGGATACGGTCCGGCTCATATTATTGGGGGGGCCCGTTCGACGGAAAGCTGTACATTGGATCGACACATGTTGTAAGTTGGGTGGAACTCCCATGGGATCGGCTCATATTATTGGGGGATCCACATGGCGACCGTCCATCACAACTTAATATTGATGGGTCATCTTGACATGTCACAATAAACGGCGTCATATTATTGGGCCCTTATTGGACATGAGGTAAAAACGTGGAGGTTTCTTTGGAAGCAATTGGGCTCTACCTTTTGAAAATTATGGTTGGCTGATATTATTCGGGACCATAGTTTGTCAATTGGACTCCATGTTCCCACTAAGGAAAACAGTTTCCCGTTTTCACTAGAGGGTAGTGAAATCGTTAAAATAGTGGGAGTGAGATTCATAAAATAAATTTCGCCTATTTTATGTCTTAGTAAATTAATTAAACAATCACTGATTATTGTCTGTTTCTTTTCAGTATTTCATTAAGATGAATTCGCGCAATCCACTATTCTCTATTCTCGAACAAAATAAACTGACTGGCGCAAACTATACGGAATGGTTCCGTAAGTTGAAGATTGTCTTGACCTCGGAGAAGATGCTCTACGTGTTAAAAAAATCTCCTCCGAAGGAAGCACCAGCTGACATAAGTCCGGAAGAGTTGGCCAAACTTGATACATGGTGGGACCATGATATCAAGGCCAAATGCTATACGCAAGCCTCGATGTCTGATGAACTCCAGAGGCGATTTGAGGATACCGTGAATGCTGCTGACATTCACGTACAACTCAAGGAACTTTTTGGGGCTCAATCGAGAGCTGAAAGGTTCGCTACTGTAAAATAGTTAATGACGTGTCGCATGCGTGAAGGGACTTCGGTCCGTGATCATGGGGTACGAGTGATTTGGGTCATTCAGAAGTTGGTAACGCTTGATTTGGTGTTGGAGCATGAACTCAACGTGGACTTATTACTTCTCTCTCTTCCTTCTTCGTTTGACGGATTTGTGGTGAATTTCAATATGAACAAGATAGAGGCCTCCCTTGAAGAGATGGTCAATATGCTTGTAACATATGAAGCCACTTTAAAGAAGGATAAACCAGTTCTCTTGGTGGGCTCCTCTTCTTCAGCTAAGAAGGGGACAAGTACAAAGGATAAGAAACGTTCTGCCCCACCCAAAAAAACCGGACCCGAGAAGAAGAACAAGACAAAGGCTTCAAATATGTAAAAGTCCAAGGATGTTTGCCATCACTGCAAGAAACCCGGTCATTGGAAACGTAACTGCAAGGAATATCTAGAGCAGTTGCGAACTGCGAAGGGTATGTTCTATATTGAAATAAATGTTTCACTTAATACTACTTCTTGGGTATTGGATACCGGATGTGGATCTCACATTTGCAATGATTTGCAGGTGATGACAAGAAGTCGCAAGCTTAGAATGGGTGAGACCCAGCTGAGGCTCGGAAATGGTTCCAGAGTTGAAGCCAAAGCTGTGGGAGACGTTTATTTAATATTGCAGAACGATTTTAAGTTACTTTTGAGAGATGTTTTATTTGTTTCAGATTTGATTAAAAACATTATTTCTGTTTCTATGCTTGATAGAGATGGTTTTTCTTGCAATTTTGTGAATGGGATTTGCAATATTTACAAGAATGAATGTTTGATTGGAAATGGACAACTTGAAAACAATCTATATAACTTAAAATTAAAAGACGTTCCAATAAATTATGTTGATAAACCGGTAACAACGAACAAAAGGAAAATCGATAGTCAAAACCCGGCAAACCTTTGGCATGCTAGGCTAGGTCATATTTCCTCAAGGTGCATGAACAAGCTAGTGGGAGAGGGCATGTTTGATATGTCTGATATTAACTCTCTATCTACTTGTGAATCCTGCCTGAAAGGAAAAATGACTAAATCTCCATTCAAGGGAAAACCTGAGCGTAGTCAAAATCTGTTGGATTTGATCCATACAGATGTTTGTGGTCCATTTAGAATTGATACTCAATTTGGCCACACCTACTTCATTACCTTTACTGATGATTATTCAAGGTATGGGTATTTATATTTAATGAAATATAAGTCTGAAGCATTTGAAAATTTCAAAGAATTCAAGGCTGAAGTAGAAAACAAGCTAGGTAAAAGTATTAATGCACTTCGATCGGATCGAGGTGGAGAATACTTAAGTACCGAGTTTTTGGACTATCTGAAAGAGAATGGGATTCTCTCTCAGTGGACTCCTCCTATGACACCTCAACTTAATGGTGTATCGGAGCGTCGTAATCGAACTTTGTTGGACATGGTTCGATCCATGATGAGCTTCACTGAGCTTCCACCTTCGTTTTGGGGCTACGCGCTTGAAACGGCGGTGTTGTTGTTGAACAACGTCCACACCAAAGCAGTGGATAAAACACCATACGAGTTATGGAATGACAAAGCTCCTAAGTATTCGTACTTGAGGATTTGGGGATGTTCTGCTTACGTGAAGCAGACAGTAGGAGATAAGTTGGATAGTCGATCCACCTTATGTTATTTTGTAGGGTATCCGAAGAATTCAATCGGATATTATTTCTATCATCCTACTGAAACAAAAGTGTATTTTTCAAGGAATGCCACCTTCTTGGAGAAGGAGTTCTTATTGGATAAGAAAGGCGAGATGATGGAACTCGAAGAAATTCGAGAAGAACCCAAGATACAAAATAATGATCCTTTACCTCAGGAACCATTGATGGACATGCCTATACCTAGAAGATCCGAGAGGACTTATAGACCTCCTATTCGATATGGTCTTCTTCTTGAAGGGGATCAAGATGAACCCGACGTTGGATGTGATCCAAGAAACTTCAAGGAAGCAATTTTTGATGCGGATTCAAATTTATGGCTTGAAGCTATGCAGTCGGAAATAGATTCGATGCATACAAACCAAGTTTGGTCTTTAGTAGATCCTCCCGATGGAATTGTTCCAATAGGGTGTAAATGGATCTACAAGAGAAAGCTTGGGCCTGATGGTAAGGTATTGACCTACAAGGCACGATTGGTGGCGAAAGGTTATACTCAAAGACAAGGAGTTGACTATGATGAAACCTTTTCACCAGTTGAAATTTTCAAGTCCATAAGAATCCTTATTGCCATAGCTGCTTGGTATGACTATGAGATATGGCAAATGGATGTGAATACTGCATTTCTTAATGGAAACATTAAGGAAGAGATCTATATGACGCATCCTAAGGGATACACATCCATGGGAAGCGAGCATAAGGTATGCAAGCTTCAGAGATCAATCTATGGTCTCAAACAAGCATCAAGAAGTTGGAACCAGAAATTTGATGAAACAATAAAGGATTTTGGTTTCATCAAGAACCCGAAGGAACCGTGCGTGTACAAGAAAGTAGTTAAGGATGCTGTGACATTCTTAGTACTTTATGTTGATGACATCCTACTCATTGGGAATGACGTAGGGATGTTGCAGTCAACAAAGATATGGTTATCAGGTAGATTCTCGATGAAGGATTTGGGTGAGGCATCCTATATTCTAGGGATACAGATCTACAGAGATAGATCTAAGAGAATGATAGGACATACTCAAGCTACTTACATCGAAACCATATTGAAAAGGTTTTCAATGGATGGGTCCAAGAGAGGACATCTACCTATGTGTCATGGAGTTTCTCTATCCAAGTCCATGTGTCCCAAGACTGATGAAGAGATAGAGAAAATGACACATGTACCATATGCGTCAGCCATAGGTAGTATCATGTATGAGATGATATCTACCAGACTGGATGTAGCATTTGCTCTGAGTGTCACGAGCAGATATCAAGCTAATCCCGGTCAAATGCATTGGAAAGCCGTGAAGGACATTCTTAAGTACTTACGAAGGACTAAGAATATGTTCATGGTATATGGAGGAAGAGAACTAAAATTGGAAGGCTATACCGACTCTAGCTTCCAAAGTGACGTTGATGACTCGAAGTCAACCTCTGGATTTGTGTTCATGCTCAATGGCGGTGCTGTCTCTTGGAAGAGTTCCAAGCAGGACACCACAACGGATTCCACCACTGAGGCAGAATACATTGCGGCATCAGCTGCTGCTAAAGAGGCCGTTTGGATGAGGAATTTTGTCCAAGAGTTGGGCGTTATTCCTGAAGTTGTTGGTCCAGTCCCGGTGTACTGTGACAACACGGGTGCCATTGCTCAGGCAAAGGAACCAAGGTCTCATCAAAGATCCAAACACGTACTGAGGAAATACCACATCATCCGGGAGATCGTGGAAAGAGGAGACATCACTGTCGAGAGAGTGGCCTCTGCAGACAATATCGCTGATCCACTTACTAAGCCCTTGCCAGGACCATTATTTGACAAACATCGCGAAGCAATGGGACTTCGTAGTATGACTAGTTGGCTTTAGGGCAAGTGGAAGATTGAAAGAGTGGGTGCCCGGTGAGCCAACTTGTGGCTAAGGGCTTTGATGACTCTATGTATAAACAATCTTTTGTTTAATATAATTTACACATTTATAATGGCGTTTACTTTATCTTTTATCATATTATTATGTTGTGACATACTATAAGATGTTTAGATGAAGACCTTGAATATACTATAGTGTATGTAAGATGTGGTGGCACATGGAGATGGCTATCATGAAACACATCTTATAGTCACTGTATATTCTAAACAGTTCCTAGTCGATTGAGCCGTCCGTTAATAAGGATAAGGATCGCTCGAGATCGAGACTAGCATTTGCGATGCCGAGTACCACGTTTCATTGGTATGGAACATAGAGATGTTCAAAGCATGCAAATGGATATTTATATGATGAATGATCGAACTACCCTATCCGGACTTTCCAAGTGGTTATCACTTATCGAGTGGATAAAGTCCGCGGTTTTGGTTGTACACCATTAGTCCTTACTACTTGAAACATCATTGAGACTTAATATGCTAGTACTGTACTTTGACTCGTTTACCGACTCTATTGGGGTCATCAGGTGTCGGGATTGGGTACAGTTATGACACACATAGGAGTCGATGCTTTGTTGTCAAGGATTCACCACATACTTGCGGGTGTGGATATCCTATGCAATCTGAGGAGATATTAGTGTGACGAATCTTTGGCCAGAGTACATGATTAGTTTTAAGAAATGGTTTCTTAGTAGCACATGCGATGTCACTATTTGATCTTCAAGATGCATTGCATAGTTATCGAATCTCGAACGACTCTCGATTTACCATTGGTTGTTGATTCGATCGGGATATATGGATGAAGGGACCGTACTGTACGCTAACCAAAATCTATTGGTTCTTGCAGGCACTATCAGTGATACCTAGGGAATCATGGGGCGATGTTGCTAGGCGCTCTTACCATGATTCGATGGGCAAGTCGGAAATTGTTGTTCCGAGTCACAAGGAGTTGTGAGCCCATGGCTAGCTGTATCCCTGAACCATTGAGGGTCACACAAGTAATGGATTTTTAATCCCCGTTGAGATAATTAAATTTAAAGAGTTAAATTTAATGAATAAAGAAGTGGAACTTCTTATTTAAGAGTAGAGGGAGTAAGATTTCCTAAAATGACATAGTGATGGACATTTTTGGAAACCACTGAATTCGGATTCAGAAAATTTATATTGACTTTAAAAGATGCAGAAATGGTTTCTGTGCACATTGGTGAAATTGGTTTATCAATCTGGGTCACGATGAATTTTATATTAATTTCTGAACATGCGGGCTTTGCTTGTCAGACTTGAACTTATGACTAATGGACCCTAAGCTGTTAGCAGCCCACATTATAAATAAGTTATTGCAGTACAGAAATTAGATAACAGAGGTCACAAATTTTCGAAAAACCCTAGTTTTTTCTCCTAGTGGCCGCCGCCCCCTCCCCTCTCTGCTCGGAAAATTCCAGCCTGTGAATTTTGAATTTGCAGTCTGGTTTAACGGATCAAATTCTTTAATTCTCTTCGTAGAAACTTATGATAGATTTTCTAGTGCAATCTATCAGAGGGATTAAAATTCTGTTCGTGGACCTGATTGAAGAATTGTTCGTCCATCAGTTCCTGGGATATACAACAAGAGCAGAATAATCTGTTGGTGTCCATAATCTCGTTTCGAGATTTCAAGTTAAAAATTTATAATTGTTATTTAATTTTTACACGCACAATTTAATCGTAAAGTTTTGATACCCATGATATGGAATCGTTCCATATAAAATTTTAAACTTCCGCTGCACCGGGTATCAATTCTGATTGATCTGAACACCGTTTTCCAACAAGTTTTTTATTAGTAGGTGATCACGGTGCGGGTCACTACATTATTCATGAAACAAATCATGCTGGAATCGAAAATAAAACAGAGTTTTATTACTTTAAAACAAAACTCCCACTTACTATACATTTTCTAATAAACAGAGTTTTGATTGCCTTGTTCAAATTCTTGCTTTCGGTTTGCTCAACTGACTGCTACTATTAGACTAAACTCCTCACTCACTCTATAGGTGTAAAACTCAGAATTTTGTGTAACCATTATTAGATATTTAATTGATATTTATATGGAATATTATGACTGTTAGGCTCCTTCTTAAATGCTATTATTTTCCATGATTTCTGATTTAATGCATCAGTTATGATTTCTTGAGCAGATATATGTCAGTCTTGATACTGGACAGATCTTGGCCAACTGATCAACTCAGTTTACCTCTAAGCAGTTTACCTCAAGTTAAATTTACCTCCGCATCAGTTTACCTAAGTTCAATTTACCTCCAAGTAGTTTACCTCAAGTTCAGTTTACCTTCAAGAAGTTTATTGATTTCATTTTACCATGTTTTAGTCTACATTCTGCCATTATTTCGGGTTCCCACATAGCTTTATAAGAACATGCTTTGGCGGCTAAGGCAAGGAATAGGGAAGGATTTCGAAGAACACACTAATATTTCTTTCATCTTTCACTCTTTAATTATTCTTTGGATGTTAAAAGCTATTGCGAGAATTATGTTTATGTTTATGGAGTAGACTTTTTTTCGACTAAGACCGCGAGATTGAGCCGAGACTGATTTATGTTGGACACGTGGTTTCATGTTTAAGATGTTTTGATTATTTGCAATCATTAATTGTTGAACTTTCATATTGTTCTTGTGAATGATTTCACCAATTATTTCTATGATTTTCTGATTGATTCTAAGTTGAAATATTAGGAATTTATTTTAGTCTCACTTCAACAATTAACACGTGGTTAAATCGATTAGAAATAGTATTCGATTTCATTGTGAAGTTTCGCGTGAAAAACTGAATTTCTCATAGATATTGAATGCATTTGAGTTTGATTAGAATTAATTATAAATATATAATTAGTCCAACTTGAATGTGTTTAACAAAATCTGGAAATAGTTTGTTAAATAAAATAGGAAAATTTACCGTGATAGAAATATGCAAACTTCTTAACTTTTGCCATGTGTATGCATGAATCAACTCGGTACCTCCATGTGTCTTTGGTCGTTTTGTCAAATTGAATTCCTCTTTAAGCCCTAGTTGCAAGATATTTTCCTAGTTATTTAATCATTTAAATTATACTTGTAGTGACCCGTACCGTAATCACCTACTAATCAGAAGCTTAAGCATGTAATTAATCAATAAATAATCTTAATCAAAGAAACTTGCGGAACTTAAATAAATCAATACAAGAAAAGCAAAACCTAGTGGTCAACTTTGTCATCCAGCCTTGGTCACCAACTAATATCCTCATCCATAGGAGAACTACCTGCAATCTGCCCCATTGAATGGGGTATCTAGACAACAGAAAATAACCAGAAGTGAGCCTAACATGCTCAGTACGAGAGTATGAGTATACACTAATGTGTGCATGTATGCAAGTGAACTGGGTACCAAGACACTGAGGTTAAGAAATAAGCTCATAGACCGGGCCTAGGGTATATAGCACGCTGCGCCGTCGCCTCATAAGGTGGCTCCTACACCAAGTGGATAATGGTGACCTGATACTAGTACAAGTGTCAAACCTAAATGGTGAACTGACACAGGACTTACGTATCTAACCATCCACAAACTCGTAAGGTGAGCGCCCTACTACAGGATATCTCAAGGATATGAAATCAATATGCTCATGTATGCAACATAAAGTCATGACATGCTGTTTCATATAAATCATGCAATCACATAATACATGCATACTTAATCTGGATATCTCGAATAATACTTTCGTACATTACTAAAGCAGATCCTAGAAGCTTCCCTCTAGGTCCAATCCTACCATGCAGCACTACAATACATAAATACCATGTATTATCTAGCATGCCGAACATCACCTATCATGCTTTAAAATCCTTATTTCAACTATAGCATACTCCCTATTTCCTATAAAGATATAGAACCATACCTTAGTCCGTCGTCAACCCTCTGATGTCGCATTCCATAGATCCTGGGCATAGCCTAGCTACGACTCCTTGACACCTCGACAAAGCTCAGCCGCTTGGCCGCTACTACAGACACCTTGCTACAGCTCCGCCACCTGGCCACTACTACGGACACTATCCATTATATAAAAATATACTATTTCCTACTCCAAATCTTAAAGTAAGAGTCCTGAAGCCCTTAAAATAGAGCCATTACGGAAGAGGAGAGGAAATTTGGCAATTCAAAAGTGAGCCCTCGGACCCCTATTTATAGGCATCGATCGGACGGTCCGATCTTTGCATGGTTACCACATTGCGTGCAGTCCAAGTTCGGACGGTCCGATTCCTCTTCGGATCATCCGATCTCATACGTCCGAAACACTTGTACAATCCTTCTTTCCACATGTCCCGGTGACACATCGGACGGTCCGATCCGACTATGTGATGTCAGTAATGACATAATCTCTTACCCGAGATCTGGACACCTGTCTCTAGGTGAGTTCGGACCGTCCGATGCCTTGATTGGATCGTCCGATCTCACTCTGAATCCAAACCCAAATCGTGCCTCCGAACCATCCTGGTTCGGACCCTCTGAACCCAGTTCGGATCCTCCGAACTGCCCGAGCCCAATAATCCCATAACCATTTTTTGGGCAATTCTGGACCCAATTCCTTGGTGTGTTAGATCTTATTCAATTCCCTTAATCATGTTTTATTAAATCTAAACATGATTAGCAACTTAATCTTGTAAAATGGAACTGGACTAATACATTCTCCCTCTACTTAAGATATTTCTTCCTCGAACAATCTCAAGTATTGAATGCAGTTAACACTGGATAAATATCTTTTATTCAATCTGAATATTTTACAAGATACAACTTAAATACAACATTTTCAAAACAAAATATAGTTCCCAAGTGGCTTATTCAGTGCTTGAAGCTGCCACTGAACTAGAACAAGAGAATGATTTTGTGCGTAATACCTTAGCCTAATGACCTGCGATATGCACAGATCTATCCGTATAAGTCACATATGTATCCACTGTACCTTGGATAATCATATGAAGTACAAGTTATCTATCACAAATTATCTTAACGGTGATACATAGAACATACTGTGGATACTATCCCACTAAACAACCATATTTGCTTGAACTATATCTCATGTTATTGTTCAATAACCCAATTAACCAATAAACATTAGAGATATCTTTCCTGGCTAAACATCTCTAACAATACTCTAGGAATTAACTCTTGTTTTCTCAATTGTTTCTCAAAATTTCAGATAATATACCCTGACTGATCATCAATATCCAGATGATCGACTGAACTCTTACTGAGACATGCTGAGAAACTCCCCCAGAATCTGAGAACAAATTCTAAACTTTCCATCTTTGGAAATGCTTAAAGATAAGCCATGAAAATTCACGATCTCTCAGATGTATAATCAATCACTACTGTCAAAATTGATATCTCGATTACACAAAAGAAACATATCTCCTTGGTGAGTCAATACATCACAACCTTAATTGTATCATAATTTCTCGAGAATATCGGAAATTGGTTCATAACTTCATTGTGAAAATCCCTATTTCCACTCAGGAATTAATACTTGTGATACAAACCTCCGGATTGTCGATGTTCAGTCGAAATCTGTTGACTAACTTAACATCAAGAAAAATTCTAATACTCAAATGATTCTTTTCTTTTTATCAGAGCCTGTACAACAATTCCTCATACTAAGGATTTGTACTAAGTCATAACTCTTGTGACAACGTTATTGTCCACACTTCTCGATTTTCTGAACTACTCAGATTCTCTATTGACTAACTCTTTCCGGATATTGTAATCCACAAGTGACGTCATTTGATAATTACAAAATTTGTAACTCTGTATGTAATATCCAATCATATGATGATCTAATGCATCCAATAGACAATCCTGGAGAACTAGTGACAAAAATCCTGCCATACCAGATAATATATATTTAAATATTTCTCGGCTGTTGTCTTTCCCTATGTCTAAAACACTTGATGCAATACTACTAGATTCCATGATCAGTCATAAAGTCATCAGATATCTCAACTGATATCACTGTTTCTAGATCATCACTGTTTGCAACAAGCATAAGAAACTTAATCATTTCCTCGCAGTGACCTCTATTGATCCAAACACTGGTTAGCATCACTGGAGTTATTTTTGATACTCAAATCCTGAGTCAAATCTCTAAATATTAGACTGTCAATTGTATCCTCATATCTCAAAACCAGATATATCTCTTAACCACTATACTAGATCTTAAATACTTGATAACACAAGTTTGTTCATATAGATGTAATTATCAGAATAAACCATCTTGACAACTCTATTACATCTTAATCATTATCTCGGAACACATACTTGCTCCATAATATCTGATATTAATCCTGAAATCAATCCCATCTATCTTTAAATGCATCAGACGATAGTTACTTAATAGTTACTGGGTATTAATCTTGCACCTGTCTATCTAACTATTTCAAAACCAAACATGAACACCTAAGTGCTCAAATTTCACTATCTAAGTGAATTTTCATACAGTCGAATCCATGCTGTAACTTAGCAGCCTCATGACATCCGTCAAACACTAACTAGATCAATCATCCGATAGATTTCAAACTCTTCTGGTGCAAAATGTTCCTAATCAGGATACACTTTTCCCAACATAGTTCTATCCACCAAAAAGGTCAAGTATCTTTTCAAGGTTATCAAACTGACACTAAGTTATACTTTAACGTAACTGCTGCGAGGATCTCTAGACTGGGTAAATTTTCCATAACCCTCTGAAGTATAAAAGACTTCCAGAGTAACATTGGAAATGTATTCTATCATGTCTAGCCTTGATCACATTTCACGTCTCCCAGTATAAGTCATCTCGGTGTCCTGATGAGAAATTGTCATTACTTGACAATCTCATCAATAATATTTCTTACAGGGAAACTTACGTAAGTAAACCCATCACTTAGAATCCTAATTTATCATGATGATCAAGACCCTTATCACTAGTTATGTCATTGATAGAATAAGACAATACTGGTCAAACCTCTTGGTTCTCCCCCAGTATCACGTGCAAGAAATATCCGTCCAGAATAAACACTTTTCAAGGAATTCTTTCCAAGACTATTCTATTAACGGAATCAAAATATGTAACTCTGATGAGATCAGATGATATCACGACCCTTGACACTAATCAATCATCAAGAATAATTTCTTGAACACTCAAATAAATCCTGAATATTCTCCTGATAGTTATACCCATTTTTATGATTGTGCATACATCGAGACTGAGGTAAGTCTTCCAAAATGACAAACTGGAACAGAACAATCCTTCCAGAGTATGCCAACATAAGGTCGCACTTACTATACCATCTCAAAATCCGATAGTCATCAACATCCTGGCATAACTCATCCTTGAGTCTCTGATGAATTCTATTTTTACTGAGCACCATTCCTATCTGAACCAAAATCATTGGTCAAGGAGAACTTGCTTAAATTTACAGAAGCACAACTCAAATCCTGAGTCTTCAAGCATCTGAAAATTCAATTCTGTTGAATACCAATTCAACTAAACTCTTGGATTAAATCCTGAAATCACAAGTCAAAACCAAAACTTATCTGCTTAGAACGATTACTTGTCAAGGAAAAATCCATTCCAAGACTGTTCTGACAACGGAACATCTGTATCTCTAACAAAAAATAGACGATAACTAAACCCTGATACCACACCTGGTATCTATCCAATCCAAATTCATACCCTGCTGTGACTATTGCAAAGTACTAGACTAAGGTAGCCTCCCCCTAAATAACCATCTGAAGCAAGAAAACTTCCAGATTAATACAAGCCTAGGGTCGCGCTCCCTTCTCAGTCTAATCATTTATTCACACAGTACTCAGTATAATTTCTCATTATATCCCTGATGCTACACATCATCCCTGACAAACACTGGAATATTCTAGGTAAAACATCTAGAACTATTCTGAAACATGCACAATTGAAACTCAATTATACATGTTAAACAAAACACCAAAATCGAATAACTGATCAATCCAAACAATCCAGATATTCCCAAAGATTCTATTACTTGAACCACAAATCCAGGTTCTAATACAATCTTTATTACAATCCCATGTAATACATAACTTAATCAAAAGATTACACTGAAAGATGTACAATACAACAATAACTGAGTACATCAAAAAACTGAAATCTTTTAATACATCTGATTCAACTGATTACAATTGAAATACTGTTTATAATAAAATTTAATTCAGTATTTAAATTCTTGCGAAATTTTTTCATTCCGTCTATTTATCTTGAACATGATGTTTCCCTTCTGCGACTTCATGTCAGCAGACCTTCTTCCTCACAAGATCTAAAAGATTAAATCCCGCTAATCTACCAGATCCTTCCAATATTGTTGGGTTCTTTATCTGGTAGATGAAACAAGATTTTTCTGACAATTTCTCCAACTACTAGTGAAGAGTCTTCAGGGGTGGCTTCCTTGGTCGAAGCTGAATGGATGACTACATGTCACACATTCCATTCAACCTTGAGAAGTACCTAACGTTGAAAACTAGATCTCCTCTACTAGCTATATCCTGCTGGAATCCACATAATACAAAACTCTGATGCCAACCATGGCAATGACGATCTTGGAAAAGCTTAGATATCCTGCTATTCCAAATCCTGATACTGCTATCGTCATTGAATCCAACTTATAATCCTACAAAGGATAACCCAAAATCAATACTATGTCCCAAAAGAATCTTATTGCATGCTCTGATAACATAAATTTAGTGACCCGCACCATGATCACCTACTAATCAGAATCTTAAGCATGCAATTAATCAATAAATAATCTTAATCCGAAAAACTTGCGGAACTTAAATAAATCAATATCAGAAAAGAAAAACCTAGTAGTCAACCCTGCCATCCAGCCTTGTCCACCACCTAATCTCTTCATCCTTAGGAGAACTACCTGCAATCTGCCCCATTGAATGAGGTATCTAGAGAACAAAAAATAACCAGAAGTGAGCCTAACATGCTCAGTGTGTGCATGTATGCAAGTGAACTGGGTACTGACCGCTTAATTCGGTATTTACTAGCAAGTGCACTGGGTCAAGTAATAGTAAAGTTGACAGAGATTCTAAGTATCGATCTCATAGGGACTGTAGTCAATTCTCAAGAATTATTTATTTTAATTAATCTAGAAAAAATCATAAAGAGGGATTTGATTTAAATAAAATAAAAATTTAAAATAAAAACTACTTAAGAAATAAGAATTAAAATATTTGAAAGGAAAATTTAAATATAACGAGACAACCAAGACACCCGCATGTACCGAACAAATCATGTAACATGTAGTTAACTCAGGACTCAGATTTAAATCTTAAATTACAGTGAATTATCCTAACTTATTTAAAGGTCTATTTCTAGAATAATTAAACCTATTCAAATACTGACGGATTAATTTTCATAATTCCAATCAAACTCAAATGCATTAGGAACTGTGAGAATTCAGTTAACACCTAAAATCGTACGATGAAATCGAATACTATTTCTAGTCAATTTTACCTCGTGTTAATTATTATAGTGATCAAAATCAATTACTTCTCTGTCGACTTGGAATCGATTAACATGCAAGTAAAAAATTGGCCAAATCATTCACAAGATAAATATAAATATAATAATCAATAATATAAAATCAAATTTGAAAAATCCCAAACAAACATCCAAATTTTCTACATATATTTGTCTGGCCCAATAACGTGGTCTTGTTTGAAGAAAATCTAATCAATAATTGAAAAAAAAATTCAAACAAGTTTAATAATCAAAAGAGAAGAAAGGAAGAAAAACTCGATTAGAGCGTTCTTCAATCTCTAAACTTCCGCCTAGCCGCTTATTCTATTACGTGCGATCTCCCCCCATTCATCTGATGTTAAGTCCCCTTTTATATGGCTTTGAAAACCCATAAAATAAAGCCCGCAAAATAAGACTTTTAATTGCCAAAAATTCTGATTTTTTGATTTGCGCGATATCTCGCTCGAGCGGTAGAAAATCCCGCTCGAGCGAGCAACTTTCTTCTCAAAAAATTTATTTTTCTAGCACAGGTCTCGCTCGAGCGAGCGAATTTTTGTCCAGCGCGCAGCGTTTTTAAAAAATTCATATCTGGAGTTCTAGTCATCGGATCGAGCCAAAATTTGGACAGCAGTTTCAAAACATCTTGAAATTTAATTTGGACTGTGGAGATCGGATTTAACCATTGCTACTCCATAAATCATTCATGCGGCTCTTCTCTTGCTCCAAAAATCATGATTTCTTCTCAAATTCCTAAAAAAATCAACCCGGAGAGTGAAATGCACATGCATGAGATTAATTATAAATAAAACATATAAAAACACAAATGAAACCATATGAATGCATGCCAAATAAACCAAAAAATAACACAAAATAATGCACACAAAATGCACTTATCAACACCCCCATACTTAAACATTTCTCGCCCTCGAGCAAGACATATGACAAACAAACAAAAAACACAGAACGAAAGTTGGAATGATTCATGGAAAGTAACAACCTCCGATAATTTCTATGTCAACTTAAAAACACGAATTCTCTCAACCGTTCATAATACACCTTTGGTTTAGCGTGAACGTGTGTGTGTGTGCCATGTTATTCCAGTTACATCCAACTTACACAGAATATGTTTCAAGACTGCTTAGCGACCTATGACAAATCAGTGCAAGTTTCACTCTAAGGTGTCCATTTCTTTCAACGACCTCTTAACAAAACACACCTCCCTTGAGATAATTAATGACACACCTCCGTATTTTACACCCGGTTTTTTTTTAGCCCCAATAATTACCCATAAACTTAGCTATAACTGTGATATGATTAGAATTTCAATCCCCTCGTCTATAGCCCAGATGGAGCATCAAACTCATTTCATCCGCAGACTTAGCCTTGGACGTGGTAATTGGAATTTCAATTCCTCGTCCATGACCTGGATGAAGTTTTTTTTTTCTAAACTAATTTTTTTTTTCAATATTTTCAAAAAATTTTGGTGCGCCCAAGATCATAAGTGCAATGGTAGAGAATCATCAAAATTCAAAGAACACAGTTAATATCCAAAAAACACCTATTGTCGTGCAATGATCAAACAGACAAAAAAATCATCAATGATATCGCTACATTTCACTGGTATAACATGTGTGCATAAAAATATTCACGGTTCAACCTACAGTTTCTCATATCCAATCAAGAGCAAAAATTTTTACCAAAATTTTTTTTTTTAACTTCATATCATCATTGACTCCTGACCTCTAAAATCTATTTGATTAAAAAATATACTGGCAAGCGCACCAGGTCAAGTTATAGATAGTGAATAAAAATCAGATGTCGAACCTACAGGGACTGTTATTTTGTAACTACCAAAAAATATTTATTTCTACTTAAACTAGACTAGTGAATAAGAGCAATTTCAAATTTTAAACTTATTAAATAAATTTGCAAATAAAATTAAATTAACTAAAATGCAGCAAAAATATTTGGATTAAATTCAAATATGAGAAAAATTTGATCAAGGACACACGTAGTTACCAAAAAAATCATGTAACATGTAGTCGCTTTGGGATTCAAATTTAATCTTAGATTACAGGAATTTTCCTAAATTGTTTAAAGGTCTATTTCTAAAACAATCAAACCTATTCAAATATTGATGGATTAAATTTTTATAATTTTAATCAAATTTGAATGCATTAAATATTTTTGAAAATTCAGTTTTCACCTAAACCGCACATTAAAACCAATACTATTTCTAGTCAGTTTTACCATGTGTTTATTGTTAAAGTGATCAAAATCAATCCGTCCTCTGTCGACTTAGGATCAATTAACATGCAAGAAAACAGTTGATCAGGCTATTCACAAGACAAAAATAAATCTAACAATCAATAAAATAGAATAAAGTCTGAAAAATCCCAAATAAACATCCACATTTTCTACATGAATTTGTTCGGCCCAATCACGTGGCCTTGATTGAAAAGAAAGAACTACTCAAATTCTAACATAGTTCACAATCAACAATTTCAATCCAAAACATCAACTAAAAATCAAAATTAAAAGAAAAGAAGAAAAACAGATTGGTAGAGGATGTAGTAGCCACCTCTTGCCTCTTCAACCCTTGTGTAACCCCTAATTTTATGGAAAGAATGCTATTTATACGCTTAAGGATCCCCAAAATATAGTGTCCAATTCGAGCAAGAGTTTCCAAATTTAATAAGTTTGTGCGCACGTCTCGATCGAGCGGAAATAATGTGCGCTCGAGCGAGCGTATTTATGTTCAGAGGATTAAAAATCTCTCTTTTCTCGCTCGAGCGGAGTAAACTCACTCTCGAGCGAGCATAACTCTGCCTCTCTTTCTCTTTTGCTTCAACCTAGCGCTCTTTACAAGCGCAATCGCGCGTCCTTTGTTCTAATAGCGCAGGCATCGCTGCTCATTAGCGCGATAGCGCTTATTTTCTTGCCTCTCCATAGCGCAATAACGCTTCTCTTCTTTTGCGCAATAGCTCTTCTTCTAGGGAAGTTCGTTAGAGCGATAGCACTAGATTAGAGCTGTTGGATAGAGCTCTTCGTTAGAGCTGTTTTTTAGAAGCTCTACTTTTTTTCTTTTCTTTTCTCTTTAGCGCTTCAAACTCTTTTAATCTCCATTTTTCTACAAATAAAACCCGGAGAGTGAAATGCACACACATGAAATAAACACATAAAATCAACATTAATGAACACAAAATAGACACAAAAATATCACGAACTAATGCACACAAAATTCACTTATCAACACCCCCATACTTAAATCTTGCTCACCCTCGAGCAAGACTAACAATGCAAGAAACACACAAACACAAACAAAAGTAGGAACAATTCATGGGAATTTTCCTCAGAGAAGTCACATGCCAAATTAAAAACACCCTCGACTCTCCACAATACACAATCGGTTTAGTGTGAACGTGTGTGTGTGAACTGTCATTCCAGTTTCATGCAACTTTTATAGAATTCGTTTTGAAGCTGCTTAGTGACCTAATAACACATCAATGCAAGAGTCACTCGCATGAATCCATTCCTTCCAATTACCTCTAACAAACACACCTTCCTTGAGATTATTTTTACGCACCGCCGGATTTTGCACCCAACATTTTTAAGCCCCAATAATTACCCGCAAACTTAGCTATAACTTTGATAGGATTCAAATTTCAATCCCCTCGTCTATATCCCGAATGGAGTAACAATCCCATTGAACCCGCAAACTTAGCCATGGATTGGGGATTAGAATTGAAAGAGTGGGTGCCCGGTGAGCCAACTTGTGGCTAAGGGCTTTTATGACTCTATGTATAAACAATCTTTTGTTTAATATAATTTACACTTTTATAATGGCATTTACTTTATCTTTTATCATATTATTATGTTGTGACATACTATAAGATGTTTAGATGAAGACCTTGAATATACTATAGTGTAAGTAAGATGTGGTGGCACATGGGGATGGCTATCATGAAACACATCTTATAGTCACTGTATATTCTAAACAGTTCCTAGTCGATTGAGCCGTCCGTTAATAAGGATAAGGATCGCTCAAGATTGAGACTAGCATTTGCGATGCCGAGAACCACGTTTCATTGGTATGGAACATAGAGATGTTCGAAGCATGCAAATGGATATTCATACGATGAATGATCGAACTACCCTATCCGGACTTTCCAAGTGGTTATCACTTATCGAGTGGATAAAGTCCGCGGTTTTGGTTGTACACCATTAGTCCTTACTACTTGAAACATCATTGAGACTCTATATGCTAGTACTGTACTTTGACTCATTTACCGACTCTATTGGGGTCATCAGGTGTCGGGATTGGGTACAGTTACGACACATATAGGAGTCGATGCTTTGTTGTCAAGGATTCACCACATACTTGCGAGTGTGGATATCCTATGCAATCTGAGGAGATATTAGTGTGACGAATCTCTGGCCAGAGTACATGATGTGTTTTAAGAAATGGTTTCTTAGTATCACATGCGATGTCACTATTTGATCTTTAAGATGTATTGCATAGTTATCGAATCTCGAACGACTCTCGATTTACCAATGGTTGTTGATTTGATCGGGATATTTGGATGAAGGGACCGTACTGTACGCTAACCAAAATCTATTAGTTCTTGCAGGCACTATCAGTGATACCTAGGGAATCATGGGGCGATGTTGCTAGGCGCTCTTACCATGATTCGATGGGCAAGTCGGAAATTGTTGTTCCGAGTCACAAGGAGTTGTGAGCCCACGGCTAGCTGTATCCCTGAACCATTGAGGGTCACACAAGTAATGGATTTCTAATTCCCGTTGAGATAGTTAAATTTAAAGAGTTAAATTTAATGAATAAAGAAGTGGGACTTCTTATATCAGAGTAGAAGCGTAAGATTTCCTAAAATGACATAGGGATGGGCATTTTTGGAAATCACTGAATTCGGATTCAGAAAATTTATCTTGACTTTAAAAGATGCAGAAATGGTTTCTGTGCGCATTGGTGAAATCGGTTTATCAATCTGAGTCACGATGAATTTTATATTAATTTCTGAACATGCGGGCTTTGCTTGTCAGGCTTGAACTTATGACTAATGGGCCCTAAGCTGTTAGCAGCCCACATTATAAATAAGTTATTGCAGTACAGAAATTACACAACAGAAGGCATAATTTTTGAAAACACTAGGGTTTTCTCTCTAGTGGCCGCCGCCCCTCTCCTCTCTCTGTTCGAAAATTCCAGCCTGTGAATTTCGAATTTGCAGTCTGGTTTAACGGATCAAATTCGTTAATTCTCTTCGTAGAAACTTCTGATAGATTTCCTAGTGCAATATATCAGAGGGATTAAACTTCTGTTCGTGGACCTGATTGAAGAATTGTTCGTCCATCAGTTCCTGGGATATACAACAAGAGCATAGTTATCTGTTGGTGTCCATAATCTCGTTTCGAGATTCAAGGTAAAAATTTAATTGTTATTTAATTTTTACATGCACAATTTAATCGTAAAGTTTTGATACCCATGATATGGAATCGTTCCATATAAAATTTTAAAACTTCCGCTGCACCGGGTATCAATTCTGATTGATCTGAACACCGTGTTCCAACAGTGGTATCAGAGACAGGTTGCTCAGATCAAGCGATTAAATTAATCGATTGTACAAAATTTTTAAGCCTCGGTTTTGAAACAAAACAAATTTTTAAAATTAAATTTTTGACGGGCAAAACCTGGGCAGCGACAGGCTGCCCAGCCCGAGCCCCTTTTGGGGCGCGGGCTGCCCGGGATTGTCCCAGGCGGCCCGGGAAAATTAATTTTTTATTTTTAATTAAAATTTTAATATGTTAAAATTCTATTTTTGGTCCGATCGAAAATTGTTTTTGATTGGTCCACGAGGCGTCGGATCGAATTGTTCGAGTCCGAAAATGTTAAAATTGATTTTTAGATAAATTTGAATTTTTGGAAAATTTATAGATTTTATCCGTTAAATCAGATTTTATGAAATTAATTATTTTTGGTACAATTGATGATAAGATATGATCTTATGGAAATATTGAGTAAAATATGATTTTATGTATAAAATTGGATTTTATATGTAAAATATGATTTTATTTGATAAAAAGGTAAAATATGATTTTGTATGTAAAATAAGATTTTATATATGGAATATGATTTTATCCTTTTTAATTTAATTGCCATTGCATGTTATCCAATAAATTAATTTTGAATTAAATATTATTGGATAAGGATGATCGATTACCATGACCAATTTTGTAGGTGTATGTTAGGGAATTTACATTTGTTTTTATTGTTGTTTGATTTATTAATGGGCCTTGTTTATGGCCCAATATGAATTGTCATATGTAATAATAGTGGGCCTGGTTTATGGCCCGTTCCCACCCCTTAAAATGTATCCCCTACTTTTCATAGTTATTTATTGTAAATACATTATACTTAGTGGGAGATGAGGATTTGAAAACGAAGGTGGGCCCAGCAGACAATAAAGACTGAAGAAATGTAAATTGGAAGCACAATGTAATAGGATTGCATTGCATACTTGCATATCACCTAGGATTGGACTTAGACTCGTGATTGGCAACCACGGGTCGATTAGTAATGGAATCGATCATCCTAAAATATAATATATTATATTATCGTTGTATGCATGTTTAGACTAAATTGTATGAATCCCGCAAGCATACAAATTTTAAATGATGAGACAAATTTTCAAAAATTAAAATCCCTCATTTTATATATGATTTAAAATTGATATCAAGATAAATAAAGGAAATTTAAATATTGTTTAAATGTTCCTACCTTTCATCAACGATCAATGTATGAGATGCTACCCGCGGATACGGTCCGGCTCATATTATTGGGGGGGCCCGTTCGTCGAAAAGCTGTACATTGGATCGACACATGTTGTAAGTTGGGTGGAACTCCCATAGGATTTGCTCATATTATTGGGGATCCACATGGCGACCGTCCATCACAACTTAATATTGATGGGTCATCTTGACGTGTCACAATAAACGGCGTCATATTATTGGGCCCTTATTGGACATGAGGTAAAAACGTGGAGGTTGCTTTGGAAGCAATTGGGATCTACCTTTTGAAAATTATGGTTGGCTGATATTATTCGGGACCATAGTTTGTCAATTGGACTCCATGTTCCCACTAAGGAAAACAGTTTCCCGTTTTCACTAGAGGGTAGTGAAATCGTTAAAATAGTGGGAGTGAGATTCATAAAATAAATTTCGCCTATTTTATGTCTTAGTAAATTAATTAAACAATCACTGATTATTGTCTGTTTCTTTTCAGTATTTCATTAAGATGAATTCGCTCAATCCACTATTCTCTATTCTCGAACAAAATAAACTGACTGGCGCAAACAATACGGAGTGGTTCCGTAAGTTGAAGATTGTCTTGACCTCGGAGAAGATGTTCTACGTGTTAGAAAAATCTCCTCCGAAGGAAGCACCAGCTGATATAAGTCCGGAAGAGTTGGCCAAACTTGATAAATGGTGGGACCATGATATCAAGGCCAAATTCTATATGCAAGCTTCGATGTCTGATGAACTCCAGAGCGATTTTAGGATACCGTTAATGCTGCTGACATTCACGTACAACTCAAGGAACTTTTTGGGGCTCAATCGAGAGCTGAAAGGTTCGCTACTGTAAAAGAGTTAATGACGTGTTGCATGCGTGAAGGGACTTCGGTCCGTGATCATGGGGTACGCGTGATTTGGCTCATTCAGAAGTTGGTAACGCTTGATTTGGTATTGGAGCATGAACTCAATGTGGACTTATTACTTCTCTCTCTTCCTTCATCGTTTGGCGGTTTTGTGGTGAATTTCAATATGAACAAGATAGAGGCCTCCCTTGAAGAGATGGTCAATATGCTTGTAACTTATGAAGCCACTTTAAAGAAGGATAAACCGGTTCTCTTGGTGGGCTCCTCTTCTTCTGCTAAGAAGGGGCCAAGTACAAAGGGTAAGAAACGTTCTGCCCCATTCAAGAAAACCGGACCCGAGAAGAAGAACAAGACAAAGGCTTCAAACATGGAAAAATCCAAGGATGTTTGCCATCACTGCAAGAAACCCGGTCATTGGAAACGTAACTGCAAGGAATATCTAGAGCAGTTGCGAACTGCGAAGGGTATGTTTTATATTGAAATAAATGTTTCACTTAATACTACTTCTTGGGTATTGGATACCGGATGTGGATCTCACATTTGCAATGATTTGCAGGTGATGACAAGAAGTCGCAAGCTTAGAATGGGTGAGACCCAGCTGAGGCTCGGAAATGGTTCTAGAGTTGAAGCCAAAGATGTGGGAGACGTTTATTTAATTTTGCAGAACGATTTTAAGTTACTTTTGAGAGATGTTTTATTTGTTCCAGACTTGATTAAAAACATTATTTCTGTTTCTATGCTTGATAGAGATGGTTTTTCTTGCAATTTTGTGAATGGGATTTGCAATATTTACAAGAACGAATGTTTGATTGGAAATGGACAACTTGAAAACGATCTATATAACTTAAAATTAAAAGACGTTCCAATAAATTATGTTGATAAACCAGTAACAACGAACAAAAGGAAAATCGATAGTCAAAACCCGGCAAACCTTTGGCATGCTAGGTTAGGTCATATTTCCTCAAGGAGGATAAACAAGCTAGTGGGAGAGGACATGTTTGATATGTCTGATATTAACTCTCTACCTACTTGTGAATCCTGCCTGAAAGGAAAAATGACTAAATCTCCATTCAAGGGGAAACCTGAGCGTAGTCAAAATCTGTTGGATTTGATCCATACAGATGTTTGTGGTCCATTTAGAATTGGTACTCAATTTGGCCACACCTACTTCATTACCTTTACTGATGATTATTCAAGGTATGGGTATTTATATTTAATGAAATATAAGTCTGAAGCATTTGAAAAGTTCAAAGAATTCAAGGCTGAAGTAGAAAACAAGCTAGGTAAAAGTATTAAAGCACTTCGATCGGATCGAGGTGGAGAATACTTAAGTACCGAGTTTTTGGACTATCTGAAAGAGAATGAGATTCTCTCTCAGTGGACTCCTCCTATGACACCTCAGCAGAATGGTGTATCGGAGCGTCGTAATCGAACTTTGTTGGACATGGTTCGATCCATGATGAGCTTCACTGAGCTCCCACCATCGTTTTGGGGCTACGCGTTTGAAATGACGGTTTTGTTGTTGAACAACGATCACACTAAAGCAGTAGATAAAACACCATACGAGTTATGGAATGGCAAAGCTCCTAAGTATTCGTACTTGAGGATTTGGGGATGTCATGCTTACGTGAAGCAGACAGTGGGAGATAAGTTGGATAGTCGATCCATCTTATGTTATTTTGTGGGGTATCCGAAGAATTCAATCGGATATTATTTCTATCATCCTGCTGAAACAAAGGTGTTTGTTTCAAGGAATGCCACTTTCTTGGAGAAGGAGTTCTTATTGGATAAGAAAGGCGAGATGATGGAACTCGAAGAAATTCGAGAAGAACCCGAAATACAAAATAATGATCCCATACCTCAAGAATCTTCAGAGGACACGCCTATACCTAGAAGATCCGAGAGGAATT
Organism: Henckelia pumila; assembly: GCF_033568475.1. Lineage (NCBI taxonomy): Eukaryota > Viridiplantae > Streptophyta > Magnoliopsida > Lamiales > Gesneriaceae > Henckelia > Henckelia pumila. The sequence goes on along the minus strand of NC_133122.1, from coordinate 135,126,991 downwards.
CTAGACCTCCTATTCGATATGGTCTTCTTCTTGAAGGGGATCAAGATGAACCCGACGTTGGATGTGATCCAAGAAACTTCAAGGAAGCAATTTCTGATGCGGATTCAAATTTATGGCTTGAAGCTATGCAGTCGGAAATAGATTCGATGCATACAAACCAAGTTTGGTCTTTAGTAGATCCTCCCGATGGAATTGTTCCAATAGGGTGTAAATGGATCTACAAGAGAAAGCTTGGGCCAGATGGTAAGGTATTGACCTACAAGGTACGATTGGTGGCGAAAGGTTATACTCAAAGACAAGGAGTTGACTATGATGAAACCTTTTCACCAGTTGCAATGTTCAAGTCCATAAGAATCCTTATTGCCATAGCTGCTTGGTATGACTATGAGATATGGCAAATGGATGTGAAGACTGCATTTCTTAATGGAAACATTAAGGAAGAGATCTATATGACGCAGCCTGAGGGATACACATCCATGGGAAGCGAGCATAAGGTATGCAAGCTTCAGAGATCAATCTATGGTCTCAAACAAGCATCAAGAAGTTGGAACCAGAAATTTGATGAAACAATAAAGGATTTTGGTTTCATCAAGAACCCAGAGGAACCATGTGTGTACAAGAAAGTAGTTAAGGATGCTGTGACATTCTTAGTACTTTATGTTGATGACATCTTACTCATTGGGAATGATGTAGGGATGTTGCAGTCAAGAAAGATATGGTTATCAGGTAGATTCTCGATGAAGGATTTAGGTGAGGCATCCTATATTCTAGGAATTCAGATCTATAGAGATAGATCTAAAAGAATGATAGGACTCACTCAATCAACTTACATCGAAACCATATTGAAAATGTTTTCAATGGATGGGTCCAAGAGAGGACATCTACCTATGTGTCATGGAGTTTCTCTATCCAAGTCCATGTGTCCCAAGACTGATGAACAGATAGAGAAAATGACACATGTACCATATGCGTCAGCCATAGGTAGTATCATGTATGGGATGATATCTACCAGACCGGATGTAGCATTTGCTCTGAGTGTCACGAGCAGATATCAAGCCAATCCCGGTCAAATGCATTGGAAAGCCGTGAAGGATATTCTTAAGTACTTGAGAAGAACTAAGAATGTATTCATGGTTTATGGAGGAAGAGAACTGAAATTGGAAGGCTATACCGACTCTAGCTTCCAAAGTGACGTGGATGACTCAAAGTCAACCTCTGGATTTGTGTTCATGCTCAATGACGGTGCTGTCTCTTGGAAGAGTTCCATGCAGGACACCACAGCGGATTCCACCACTGAGGCAGAATACATTGCGGCATCAGCTGCTGCTAAAGAGGCCGTTTGGATGAGGAATTTCATCCAAGAGTTGGGCGTCATTCCTGAAGCTGTTGGTCCAGTCCCGGTGTACTGTGACAACACGGGTGCCGTTGCTCAGGCAAAGGAACCAAGGTCTCATCAAAGATCCAAACACGTACTAAGGAAATACCACATCATCCGGGAGATCGTGGAAAGAGGAGACATCACTGTCGAGAGAGTAGCCTCTGCAGACAATATCACTGATCCACTTACTAAGCCCTTGCCAGGACCATTATTTGACAAACATCGCGAAGCAATGGGACTACGTAGTATGACTAGTTGGCTTTAGGGCAAGTGGGAGATTGAAAGAGTGGGTGCCCGGTGAGCCAACTTGTGGCTAAGGGCTTTTATGACTCTATGTATAAAAAATCTTTTGTTTAATATAATTTACACTTTTATAATGGCATTTAATTTTTCTTTTATCATATTATTATGTTGTGACATACTATAAGATGTTTAGATGAAGACCTTGAATATACTATAGTGTAAGTAAGATGTGGTGGCACATGGGGATGGCTATCATGAAACACATCTTATAGTCACTGTATATTCTAAACAGTTCCTAGTCGATTGAGCCGTCCGTTAATAAGGATAAGGATCGCTCAAGATTGAGACTAGCATTTGCGATGCCGAGTACCATGTTTCATTGGTATGGAACATATAGATGTTCGAAGCATGCAAATGGATATTCATACGATGAATGATCGAACTACCCTATCCGGACTTTCCAAGTGGTTATCACTTATCGAGTGGATAAAGTCCGCGGTTTTGGTTGTACATCATTAGTCCTTACTACTTGAAACATCATTGAGACTCTATATGCTAGTACTGTACTTCGACTCGTTTACCGACTCTATTGGGGTCATCAGGTGTCGGGATTGGGTACAGTTACGACACATATAGGAGTCGATGCTTTGTTGTCAAGGATTCACCACATACTTGCGAGTGTGGATATCCTATGCAATCTGAGGAGATATTAGTGTGACGAATCTCTGGCCAGAGTACATGATGTGTTTTAAGAAATGGTTTCTTAGTAGCACATGCGATGTCACTATTTGATCTTTAAGATGTATTGCATAGTTATCGAATCTCGAACGACTCTCGATTTACCAATGGTTGTTGATTCGATCGGGATATTTGGATGAAGGGACCGTACTGTATGCTAACAAAAATCTATTGGTTCTTGCAAGCACTATCAGTGATACCTAGGGAATCATGGGGCGATGTTGCTAGGCGCTCTTACCATGATTCGATGGGCAAGTCGGAAATTATTGTTCCGAGTCACAAGGAGTTGTGAGCCCACGGCTAGCTGTATCCCTGAACCATTGAGGGTCACACAAGTAATGGATTTCTAATTCCCGTTGAGATAGTTAAATTTAAAGAGTTAAATTTAATGAATAAAGAAGTGAGACTTCTTATATCAGAGTAGAAGAGTAAGATTTCCTAAAATGACATAGGGATGGGCATTTTTGGAAATAACTGAATTCGGATTCAGAAAATTTATCTTGACTTTAAAATATGCAGAAATGGTTTCTGTGCGCATTGGTGAAATTGGTTTATCAATCTGAGTCACGATGAATTTTATATTAATTTCTGAACATGCGGGCTTTGCTTGTCAGGCTTTAACTTATGACTAATGGGCCCTAAGCTGTTAGCAACCCACATTATAAATAAGTTATTGCAGTACAGAAATTACACAACAGAAGGCATAATTTTCGAAAACACTAGGGTTTTCTCTCTAGTGGCCGCCGCCCCTCTCCTCTCTCTGTTCAAAAATTCCAGCCTGTGAATTTCAAATTTGCAGTCTGGTTTAACGGATCAAATTCGTTAATTCTCTTCGTAGAAACTTCTGATAGATTTTCTAGTGCAATCTATCAGAGGGATTAAACTTCTGTTCGTGGACCTGATTGAAGAATTGTTCGTCCATCAGTTCCTGGGATATACAACAAGAGCAGAGTTATCTGTTGGTGTCCATAATCTCGTTTCGAGATTCAAGGTAAAAATTTAATTGTTATTTAATTTTTACATGCACAATTTAATCGTAAAGTTTTGATACCCATGATATGGAATCGTTCCATATAAAATTTTAAAACTTCCGCTGCACCGGGTATCAATTCTGATTGATCTGAACACCGTGTTCCAACAGGAATTTCAATCCCTTTCCAGGCCAGGATGAAATTGTTATTATTTTTTCAAAGATTAAATTTTTAATTTTGATAAATTTACAACCCCATTTACTCTTCATACTTAGCCAAGGACAAGAAAATTAGGATTTCAATTCCTCGTCCACGACCCGGTTGGAGTTGAATTTTTCCAAAAAAATTATCAATTTCAAATTTTTTTCAAAAATTGTGGTGCACTTAAGATCATAAGTGTAATTGTTAGAGGATCATTAGAATTCACAGGACACAATTAAGATCATCAAACACCTAGTGTCGTGCAGTGGTCAAACAGACACGAACATCATCAATTTTTTTTACTACAATTCACTGGTCTAACAGGAGTGCTTAAAATGAATCACTACACAACCTATGGTTTCTCATATCAAGTCAAGAGCCAAAACAAAAAAAATTTCACAAAAATCATAACTTCATATCATCATTGACTCCCATTCAATATCCTACTTAACATGCATGCAAACAGACATAAAAAATAAAATGCAACAGACAAAACGACTACGAATGCCCATTATAATAAACTAGTCTATCCCCCATACTTATCCAAAGCATTGCCCACAATGCTTTAGATACCATGAACAGAATGCAAAACAAACATAAACACAATGAAAACAAAAATAACACTCCCCTGGTTATAAATTCGTCCGCTTTCTTCTCGGTAGTATCAGCTTGGACGGTAGCAGTAGGCTGGGTATATTGGCAGGCATGACAACTGACATGGGAAAGAAGCGAGAAAAAAATCAAATAAAAATAAACATAAACCAAAACTAAAATAAAGAGCAAGGGAAAGAATACTGGGTTGCCTCCTAGTCAGCGCTAAATTTATTGTTTATAGCCCGACTATAATCTCTTCTTAGTGGCCAAATTCAAGGTGGCTGATCCACGGTTTTGGATAAATTCTTGGCAATTTTGCAGCATGTTATTGTTCTGTTGATCAAAAAACTGTATAGGCTCGATTTCTTCAGACATCTTACGCTGCAAACAAGCACCAACATTTTCATGAGTCACACCAATAAAATGCACAGCAGAGCAAAATTTGAAATTTGGGCTATCGCTAGCCGACTTCAGCATTTTAAAAACCACTTGATCATCATTTATTCTTAAATTTAACTCCCCGTTTTCCACATCTATTAAAGCTCGATTCATGGCTAAGAACGGACACCCGAGAATTAGAGGAACCTCACAATCCTCATCCATGTCAAGAATAACAAAATCTACAGGATAAATAAATTTGTCTATCTTGACTAAAAAATATTCCACGACTCCTCATTGGTATTTAATGGATCTATCAGCAAATTTAAGAGAGATATTTGCTGGTTCAATGTTTCTTATACCCAATTTCCGAGCAAGTGAATAAGACATTTAATTTATGCTAAAACCTAAGTTCAAACCTAAGTCACACAAAACATTATAAAATTAAAATTTTCCAATATGACAAGTTATCGAAAAACTCCTTGGGTCCTGCAATTTTTGTGGGAGCTTATTCTGCAGCACCGCCGAGCATTCCTCATTCATTTTAACTTGCGTCAGATCATTCAGCTTCCTTTTGCTTTTCAGGAAGTCCTTCAGAAATTTTGCATAAATCGGCATCTGAGCTAAAGCATCTGCAAAAGGTATGTTAATATGCATTTTCTTGAAAATTTCAAGAAACTTTTTAAATTGAAGATCAAAAAATAATTGCTTAGCTCGCTGGGGGAAATATAGAGTATAAATTTCAAGATCATCATTAACTTCAAATTTTGAAGTCTTACCTTTCTTACCTGTCTTGGAGGAATTTTCAGTTAGCGCATACTCAATGGAATCTAAATTTTTTTGGCCTCTCCATAGTCTTTGCTTCGTCCCTCTACTCAGGTTTGTCAGATTGTGATCTAGTCATGACCATGATAGCATTCACGCCATTGGGATTTGGTTCAGTGTTGCTCGGCAGTTAACCGGGTGCTCTGGTCAAAAGTTGGGTTGATATCTGAGCCATCTCAGTCTCCAACTTTTTCAACATATCTTCAAGATTTTGCAGCTTTTCCTCGGTTCCCGCAACATACTTCATCATTATCTCCTTAAAGCTCGGCTTCTGCACATCTTTCTTAGGTTGAGTCTGCCAGCTCTGATTGTAGGTGTTGTTGTATGATTTGTATGGCTACCGTCCTTGGTTTCCTGCAAAATTAGCTGCCTCCACCTCAAACAAATGTTGTTCCTTTGTCTTATGTCCCTGTATTTGATTAACTGGCGTTGTTTTCATAAGTACCATATGTTGTGTCAGAGCGTCAATCTTTGCATTCATGGCCATTAAAGCATCAACTTCAAGAACTCCAGCTTTTTCTCTTTCTTCACATCTGGCCATCTTATATTACTATCTGTCATATTACAAATTATTTCCCAAGCCTCTGTCGGTGTCTTCTTGAATAGACTTCCACTGGCTGCAGCATCCAACATATAACACACTGATGGATCGGCTCCATAATAGAATGTATGCGTCTACTGGCTCTGAGTGAGATTATGTTTAGGACACATCCTCAACATCTTCTTAAATATGGTCAATGCTGCATGTAAGGACTCTCTGTAGCACCTAGAATTTCATAATTTAAATTCCATGCCTAAATTTTTTTTTAATAATTATGATTTTAATTGCTTGGAATTAATTGCTTAATTTTCCATTAAAGTTCTAGTGCTTAAATATTTTAAGTTATATATTATTGAAATTTTTGATGCAGTTACTTCCGGTTTCGGCATTTGGCGATGGTGGATTTCGGCGGTAAATTCCAAGATTTGTTATTTTAAAAAGTTTAGTAGGGAGGAAGGAGGAATTTTAGATGAGAGTTCAAAAGTTAGAAGTTTCCGGGTATCAGGAAACATTTTTCTTTTTATTGCAATATTGGGCTTATTCTTTAACTTTTTCAAAAAGTTAGAATTTTCATAAACCCGGATTAGTAAAACCCAATTTAATATTTTTAATTTGGGGTTTTAAAACTTAGGAATTTTATTAGTCTAAGTTAGTAGGCAAAAGTTTGTACTTTAAAGTTGTACTTTAAAAGCAACACTCACACCTACTTTTAATTATTTACACCTATGCTTACACACACATGTACACACTACACACTCAACTTTTAAAACACTTAAATCATTTCATTTCAAACCCTAGCCACCCAAAAACCCTTAGTAACCGCCCCACTCTACTCTTTTCTCCCCTCCCCTTTGGCCGTCCCCTTCTCCATGCTCCAGCCGCCGCCGCCGCCGCCGCCGCTGCCGTCGCCGAAAGGTCACCTAGAGAGGTTCTTCTAGGTGTTAGTCCAAGATTTCCAACCCCTTTCCCCTCTTTCATTTCGATTTTTTTGGGTAAAACTAGGTAAGGCAAGTATATGCATTTCCTAGGGCATTCAAGCAAGCTACCTATGCATATTTCAATGTCTCTTGATATATTTCGTATGGCTCATGATTTTGCAAGCTATGGTTTCGAATTTTTGAGATTTTCAGCTAAGGTTATGTTAAAATTTTGAAAATTGCATGTGAGTTGATGTTTATGGATTGAATGATGTGTGGAGGTATGAAATATGAGGACTTTTTATGCATATTGATGTCTTTGAAAATTTCAGAAGTTATGCATGTCTAATTTTCGAATTTTATATGGTGATTGGGCTGTTTTTAAAGCATGTGAAGTGTATTTTAATGTTTGGCAATTGGTTGCATTGATTGCTCAAGGATTCAAGGCATTTTGGTGCATAAAAATTGACGTTTTTGAATTGGGGAGTGGAGGCGTAGTTGAGGGCTGCCGAGGTGCTTGTGATAAGTCCTAAGAGATGGTATGGAGTGTGTTTAGTGGTTTGGAAGTAGGTTGGGGTAAGGATATACGGCTTGGTGGTGATTCCTCATAGTAGAAGTGTTGTAGGATGGCATTTGCATTGAGCATGGCTTACTGATTTTGGGGCAGGGGAGTTGTCAAATGAGGTCTGGGCGTGGTTAGGCTAGTCCTAGGTCTAGGTTATGATGTTGGGGTCGCGTCGGTATAAAATAGGCTCGTTTCGGTTACGTATTCAATGAGTTATGGGTCTTTGAAGTTGAGGTGTCGGTGCAGAATTTTTGGAAGAAATAAGGGGCTGTCCAAAGTTGGGTTGTGTATGCATTGCTTGGGCTGTCATATGAGGATACAATCTGGTCCTATGGGTTGTTTTAGTGTCTGGAGAGTGTCGGTTCGAGCGGGGTTGAATTTGGTTAAGGTAAGAATTAGATATGGGCTTTTAAATGCGTTTGCTCGGGTTATGCCTTGGTTGTGATAAATAGAGTTAAGTTTGGGTCTTAGCACCTAGGGGCAGCCGCTCTCCTACCCTATTTCCACAATTTTGTGTTGATTCTCATTTCCTAAAGTTGCATACTTGTATGTTTGGGTCTCTCCTTTGAGCCGAGCAAATGTTTATAAAGGAAGTCGCATTTAACCATGCATGCTAAATATTTTGAGCCGAGTCAAAGAAGGAAAAAGAAAACATATTTTTTTAAAAAAAATGAAGTGAATTGATTGTGATGAGACAGGGTATTGATGGGTGGGGGATGTCTCACTCACTTACCATAGACGGGTAGATCGAGATCGGGAGGCATCCCGGGATCCCTACCAAAATAAACGGGTAGTGTGAGATCGGGAGAAATCTCGGGATCCCTACCAAATGACAGATAAAGGGGTAAGTCGCGTCGGGAGGAATCTTGGCGTCTTGCCGGCATAGTGAACTGCAGCCATTGATCGATCAAAACAGAGGGTCACAATTCAAGGATCTAAGTTTACAGTTTACAGTTTCAGTTTCAGTTTCAGTATCAGTTTGACTCGTATTATTGCATTCAGTTTTTAGTCATGCATGAGTTTCAGTTAAGTTAAGAAAGCCCAAGAGTTTCATAGCGTGAGTTGGCATATGTTCATCATTTACATGTTGTATCATTCTCTTGTAGCATGCGCATTCTTACAGCTTATGTTTCAAGTATATTATGTACCGTATTTTGAGTATTACTACAGTTATTTTAAACCCTTGTTATTACACTGTTTATACTTGCTGGTTCATTAGACTCACTATGCTTGTTTGTTTGCCAGGTGAGGAGGAGTTCCTAGGGACCGAGGGGCAGGATCCTCAAGGTTGAGGATGCTGGCGGTGCAAGGCCCTATTACCGTCGCTGTTTTTTATTTTAGTTCCGCATTAGACTATGTTTTGAAATAAAGGATTTGCCTATGAGTACTTTCAGTGTGTTTCCTTGTGCTTGAATTTTTATGATTTGAAGTTTGTTATCGCTATTATTGCAACCGTGTGGGGTTGCCTTTTATTTTGAAGATTATGGTTATCGCAGCTTGGCTTTATTTTACCACTTTTTCTTCGTTTTGTTAGAACTGCTGCGTGTGACAGGGTGGTTTGTTTATTTTCAAACAAGTCATGAATTTTTTTTTTAAAAATCCGTATTTTCTTTTATTATTTAATTAAGTATAGAGGATAGGATCGTTTCAGTTGGTATCAGAGCACGGTCTTGGTTTGGGCAGTGCCTACTGCCGGTTGCCGAAACTCAAAGGATCTCACCTCAAAGTCTGTAAGATTTACGTTTTGCTTATTGCTATTTGTTCAGATTAGTGGCATTAGTTTCTTAAATTATTTGAGCATGTTTTAAGTTTAAATAAAAATCTTTTTCTTAAAGAATGAAATTTAAGTTTTTGGAATTTGAACTTGCGCACAGATGGCACCTCGACGTGATCCCCATGCACCTCCACCGCCACCACCTCCTCCGCCCCCTCCACCATTTGATGTTGGGGCTCAGGTGCTAGCCGGCCTGGCTCATATCTTATAGCAGCATGCCGAGGCCGTGAGGGCTAGACCTAGTGCGGTCTATGAGCAGTTCAGGAAGATGGATCCTAAGGATTTCTCTGGGGCTACGGATCCAATGGTAGCGGAGGGCTGGATTCGCTCGCTAGAGGCGATTTTTCGCTACATAGAGTTGGAAGATGCGGACCGAGTTCGCTGTATGACTTTCCATCTCAAGGATGACGCCGCCTTGTGGTTTGAGGGTGTGGAGAAGACTGTTGATGTTACCACATTGACTTGGGAAGCATTCAAGACTCTCTTCTATGAGAAGTACTTTGCAGCTGAGGTAAGGGCGCAGATGAAGAAAGAGTTTATGAGTCTCCGGCAGGGATATCTGATTGTATCCGAGTTTGTTTGGAAATTTGAGAGGGGCTGCCACTTCGTGCCATTGATAGGGAATGATGAGGCAGAGAAGTTTCAGAACTTTGTTTCATGTCTGAGGCCTACTATTCGTAGGGATGCGGTGATGGCTGAGCCAGTGGATTATGCAGCTGCCGTTAGGAAAGCTATGAGGTCCGAGCAGTCCTTGAAGGACATCAGTGCCGAGGTTCATGGCAAGAGGGCTTTCACTCACCAGGGTCACCAGCAGCAGCATGGCAAGAAGCCATATCAGAGACAGCAGAGGCAGCAGAGGCCCCAAGGGCACTATCAGTCCCAGAGTCCCGCACCTCCCAAGACTGAGAATAAGCCTATTTTCCAAACATGCCGCCGTCCACACTTTGGGAAGTTCTTGAAGGAGGTAGGAGTGTGTTTCTAATGCAATAAGTTGGGTCATATAGCTAAAGACTGCCCGGAGTTGGGGAGGCCCGTGCAGGGTCGAGTGTTCGTGATGCAGGCCGAGGAGGCCGACCCAGACACCACACTCATCACAGGTAACATCTTAAGTTTTTCTTGGGTTTAGATAAGTTAATCGATTCACTACCGCATGTGATTTTATGTTTTCTTGTTTGGGGTCAATAATTTTGTAGCATGCTGCATGTTTGGAGAATTTGACACTATTAGCATGCGTAGTATCTTGTTTGGTATTTGATGACTTAGAATTAGTCTAAGTAGAACTTGTGTTACTTACTTCAATCTTTTCTATGGATGTATTCACCGTTAATGCAGGTAGGATTGTAGTAGCTGGTGTAGCCACTAGAGCTTTTTTAGACTCGGGAGCTACACATTCTTTTATTTCGGAGGCATTTACCCGTAACCGGAGTAGTGAGTATGAAGAGTTGTTGGGTGGTTTCACAGTGACCATCCCATCAGGGGAAGAACTGTCTACGAGGAATATAGTGAAGAATCTTGAACTCTTACTGCAAGGGCAACCAGTTAGTGCCGATCTGATAGTGTTGCCCATGCCTGAGTTTGACTTGATACTTGGGATGGACTAGATGACGAAGAACGCTGTGGTAATTGATTTTCAGCAGCGATCAGTGATGGTCAGACCGGAGGGAGAGGAACCATTTTGGTTCGAGGCTACTAGGAGTTCGAAGATGGTAGCGCTTAGTCGTGTCGTGCCAAAATTACCCGACTCCAATCAGATAAATAAATTATGTAGTAGTGAGAGTAGGGATCGTTCCCACGAGGAAAGTAAAATTTATTTGTATTCTTAAAATACTGGAAATAAATAAAAGGGGATTTGGAATATTAAAAACTACTACGCAAGAATTAAAATTAGAAAGATCAATAAATTAACGAGACTTGGTATCGGTCGACTACACCCTTGAAATTATTCATTCGATCATCGAATCCCTAAAAATAATTAATTCACATTGAATATTCATCATTGAAAATTTAATTCATGTTTCACCTTAATTTTAGTTAATTAGAAACCAGCGTTCTAAATTAACCCTTACCCCATAAATCAACCCGATACCAGCGATCTAGAGTTAAATCCACGGAGTACTTGGTTGAGGAAGACGAACCCTTGAGTTATGTAATTTGTGAGATTCAGTTTTCATTGTTTAATTCCAAATTGCGTATCAAGAGTTGTTTTGGATTGATTGTCATGCTTGTATGTGAGATCTTAGGATTGATCACCTTAGGATTTTGTTATACAATCTATTGCTAAATTAGAACTCAAATCCGTAATTGTTTGAATCATCTGATTTGTGAAGCAACTAAATCTAAGAATTGGAAAGATAAAACCTAGCCGCCAGAGCGTTCTTCGCGTTCCAAGCCGTCCAATCTCATATATTTTCGAGTTCTAGATGATATTTAAAGTATAAAGTCCTTCCCAAGAAAGTTTCCTATTTAAAATATAAATTCCCGACTTTTTGTCTTGCCCGATCGATCGGTTGAAGTTGACGGATCGCGCGAGCATAAAACTGCCAACTTTCTGTCCAACTTTTATTTCTGCTCCCGCTCGATCGGTTAAATGTTGCGGATCGAGCGAGCAACTTCTTTTCCAACGAGCAGCGATTTTGAAAAATGGATTTTCGGAAATCTAGCCTTCGGATTGAGCTGAAATTTGGACAGCAGCTTCAAAACATCTTGAATTTCATTATGAATGGTGAAGATCTGATTTGGAGCTTTCTAAAATTAAAAATGATTTTTGGATCATTGCTGCTCCGCAATTCTTCTCTTATCTCGGCTCTTTCTTCCATCTTTAGCTCATTTTCTTTACTTTTCCTATATCAAATCACATACAATGATTAGGAACTATAACATGAATTTAGCCAATAAAAATACACCTAATCATCACAAATTAACTCAATCAAACATAGGAAAATACCATCACATCAAATTCCCCCCTACTTAATCCTTGCTCGACCTCGAGCAGCACAAAACATAAACACAAATGAATAATGAAATCACAGCCTCAAAGAAGTTTTCACATACAAAACAAAATTATGAATAATCTCGATTTTCCATAATACACCATCAGTCGAGCGTGAACGTGTGTGTGTGTCATGTTATTCCAGCTACATGAAACTTCAAAAGAGTCAGTTTTAAGACTGTTCGCCGACCTATGACAAATCAGTGTAAGTATCCCCATCAAGAGCCCTTTTCTCCCAACAATCTTCAAACAAAAACACAACTCTCTTGAGATAAAATTACGCACCTCCGGATTTTGCACCCGATATTACTTTAGCCCCAATAATTACCCGCTAACTTAGCTATAACTAAGACAGGATTAAAATTTCAATCCCCTCGTCTATAGCCCGGATGGAGCATCAACCCCATTTAATCCGCATACTTAGCCTTGAATTTAATCTTTTAGGATTTCAATCTTTTCTTGGCCCGGATGGAGTTGTATATAATTTTTTTTTTCTATGTGCGCCCAAAATCGTTTATGTCAAGTAAAAAAGATCATCAGGGTTCAACAAAACACTATCAGGCTCCACAAACACCTATTGTCGTGCAATGGTCCAACAGACACAAACATCATCTAATACATCGCTACAGTTCACTGGTTTAACATGTGTGCTTAAAATATTCACTACTCAACCTACGGTTTCTCATATCCAATCAAGAGCAAATTTTCATGTAAAATAATTTTTCAAAACTTCATCATCATAGGCTAGTGAATTACATCAGTGATATTTGTTGAAGAACTCGGCGATCAGATAAATTATGATTAATACCCGGTGCAGCGGAAGTTTAAAATTTTGTATGGAACGATTCCATAATGGGTATCAACCTTACGATTAAATTGTGTGTGTAAAAATTAAATAACAATTATAAAATTTTTACCTTTAATCTCGAATCGAGATTTTGGACACCAACTGATTTCTCTGCTCTTGTTGTATATCCCTGGAACTGATGGACGAACTGTTCTTCAATCAGGTCCACGAACAGAGATTTAATCCCTCTGATAGATTGCACTAGAAAATCTATCAGAAGTTTTCTACGAAGAGATTAACGAATATGATCCGTTAAACCAGACTGTAATTCAAAATCACAAGCTGGAATTTTCTCGAGTAGAGGGAGAAGGGGGGGGCGGCCACCTTTGTAAAAATAAACTAGGGTTTTCGAAAAATCCTTGTGACCTTGTTGTGTGTAATTTCTGTACTGCAATAACTTATTTATAATGTAGGCCACTAACAGCTTAGGGCCCATTAGTCATAAGTTCAGGCCCGACAAGCAAAGCCCGCATGTTCAGAAATTAATATAAAATTCATCGTGACTCCGATTGATAAACCGATTTCACCAATGTACACAGAAACCATTTCTGCACCTTTTAAAGTCAAGATAAATTTTTCTAAATCCGAATTCAGTGATTTCCAAAAATGGCCATCCCTATGTCATTTTAGGAAGTCTTAATCCTCTACTCTTAAATAAGAAGTCCAACTTCTTTATTCATTAAATTTAAGTCTTTAAATTTAACTATCTCAACGGGGATTAAAAATCCATTACACTGTGTGACCCTCAATGGTTCAGGGATACAGCTAGCCGTGGGCTCACAACTCCTTGTGACTCGGAACAACAATTTCCGACTTGCCCATCGAATCATGGTATGAGCGCCTAGCAACATCGCCCCATGATTCCCTAGGTATCACTGATAGTGCCTACAAGAACCAGTAGATTTTGGTTAGCGTACAGTACGGTCCCTTCATCCATACATCCCGATCGAATCAACAACCATTGGTATATCGAGAGTCGCTCGAGATTCGATAACTATGCAATGCATCTTGAAGATCAAATAGTGACATCGCATGTGCTACTAAGAAACCATTTCTTAAATCACATCATGTACTCTGGCCAGAGATTCGTCACACTAATATCTCCTCAGATCGCATAGGATATCCACACTCGCAAGTATGTGGTGAATCCTTGACAACAAAGCATCGACTCCTATATGTGTTGTAACTGTACCCAATCCCGACACCTGATGACCCCAATAGAGTCGGTAAACGAGTCAAAGCACAGTACTAGCATATAGAGTCTCAATGATATTTCAAGTAGTAAGGACTAATGGTGTACAACCAAAACCGCGGACTATATCCACTCGATAAGTGATAACCACTTGGAAAGTCCGGATAGGGTAGTTCGATCATTCATCATATGAATATCCATTTGCATGCTTCGAACATCTCCATGTTCCTTACCAATGAAACGTGGTACTCCGCATCGCAAATGCTAGTCTCAACTCGAGCGATCCTTATCCTTATTATCGGACGGCTCAATCGACTAGGAACAGTTTAGAATATACAGTGACTATAAGATGTGTTTCATGATAGACATCCCCATGTTCTACCACATCTTACATACACTATAGTATATTCAAGGTCTTTATCAAAACAACAATAGTATATCACAATATCACAATATGAAGAAAGATAAAGTCATTGCCATTAATAAAAGTGTAAATTATATTAAACAAAAGATTGTTTATACAAAGAGTCATCAAAGCCCTTAGCCACAAGTTGGCTCACCGGGCACCCACTCTTTCAATCTCCCACTTGCCTTATAGCCAACTAGTCATACTACGTAGACCCATTGCTTCGCGATGTTTGTCAAATAATGGTCCTGGCAAGGGCTTAGTAAGTGGATCAGCGATATTGTCTGTAGAGGCCACTCTTTCGACAGTGATGTCTCCTCTTTCCACAATCTCCCGGATGATGTGGTATTTCCTCAGTACGTGTTTGGATCTTTGATGAGACCTTGGTTCCTTTGTCTGAGCAACGGCACCCGTGTTGTCACAGTACACCGGGACTGGACCAACAACTTCAGGAATGACGCCCAACTCTTGGACGAAATTCCTCATCCAAACGGCCTCTTTAGCAGCAGCTGATGCTGCAATGTATTCAGCTTCAGTGGTGGAATCCGCTGTGGTGTCCTGCTTGGAACTCTTCCAAGAGACAGCACCGCCATTGAGCATGAACACAAATCCAGAGGTTGACTTCGAGTCATCCACGTCACTTTGGAAGCTAGAGTCGGTATAGCCTTCCAATTTTAGTTCTCTTCCTCCATATACCATGAACATATTCTTAGTCCTTCGTAAGTACTTAAGAATGTCCTTCACGGATTTCCAATGCATTTGACCGGGATTAGCTTGATATCTGCTCGTGACACTCAGAGCAAATGCTACATCCGGTCTGGTAGATATCATCCCATACATGATACTACCTATGGCTGACGCATATGGTACATGTGTCATTTTCTCTATCTCTTCATCAGTCTTGGGACACATAGACTTGGATAGAGAAACTCCATGACACATGGGTAGATGTCCTCTCTTGGACCCATCCATTGAAAACCGTTTCAATATGGTGTCGATGTAGGTTGATTGAGTGAGTCCTATCATTCTCTTAGATCTATCTCTATAGATTTGTATCCCAAGAATATAGGATGCCTCACCCAAATCCTTCATCGAGAATCTACCTGATAACCATATCTTTGTTGACTGCAACATCCCTAAATCATTCCCAATGAGTAGGATGTCATCAACATAAAGTACTAAGAATGTCACAGCATCCTTAACTACTTTCTTGTACACGCATGGTTCCTCCGGGTTCTTGATGAAACCAAAATCTTTTATTGTTTCATCAAATTTCTGGTTCCAACTTCTTGATGCTTGTTTTAGACCATAAATTGATCTCTGAAGCTTGCATACCTTATGCTCGCTTCCCATGGATGTGTACCCCTCAGGCTGCTTCATATAGATTTCTTCCTTAATGTCTCCATTAAGAAACGCAGTCTTCACATCCATTTGCCATATCTCATAGTCATACCATGCAGCTATGGCAATAAGGATTCTTATGGACTTGAACATTGCAACTGGTGAAAAGGTTTCATCATAGTCAACTCCTTGTCTTTGAGTATAACCTTTTGCCACCAATCGCGCCTTGTAGGTCAATACCTTACCATCAGGCCCAAGCTTTCTCTTGTAGATCCATTTACACCCTATTGGAACAATTCCATCGGGAGGATCTACTAAAGACCAAACTTGGTTTGTATGCATCGAATCTATTTCCGACTGCATAGCTTCAAGCCATAAATTTGAATCCGCATCAGAAATTGCTTCCTTGAAGTTTCTTGGATCACATCCAACATCGGGTTCATCTTGATCCCCTTCAAGAAGAAGACCATATCGAATAGGAGGTCTAGAAGTCCTCTCGGATCTTCTAGGTACAGGCGTGTCCAGCAATGGTTCCTGAGGTGTAGGATCGTTATTTTGTATTTCGGGTTCTTCTCGAATTTCTTCGAGTTCCATCATCTCTCCTTTCTTATCCAATAAGAACTCCTTCTCCAAGAAGGTGGCATTCCTTGAAACAAACACCTTTGTTTCAGCAGGATAATAGAAATAATATCCGATTGAATTCTTCGGATACCCTACAAAATAACATAAGCTGGATCGACTATCCAACTTATCTCCCACTGTCCGCTTCACGTAAGCAGGACATCCCCAAATCCTCAAGTATGAATACTTAGGAGCTTTGCCATTCCATAACTCGTATGGTGTTTTGTCCACTGCTTTAGTGTGGACGTTGTTCAACAACAATACCGCCGTTTCAAGCGCATAGCCCCAAAACGAAGGTGGAAGCTCAGTGAAGCTCATCATGGATCGAACCATGTCCAACAAAGTTCGATTACGACGCTCCGATACACCATTAAGCTGTGGTGTCATAGGAGGAGTCCACTGAGAGAGAATCCCATTCTCTTTTAGATAGTCCAAAAACTCGGTACTCAAGTATTCTCCACCTCGATCCGATCGAAGTGCTTTAATACTTTTACCTAGCTTGTTTTCTACTTCAGCCTTGAATTCTTTGAACTTTTCAAATGCTTCAGACTTATATTTCATTAAATATAAATACCCATACCTTGAATAATCATCAGTAAAGGTAATGAAGTACGTGTGGCCATATTGAGTCCCAACTCTAAATGGACCACAAACATCTGTATGGATCAAATCCAACAGATTTTGACTACGCTCAGGTTTCCCCTTAAAAGGAGATTTAGTCATTTTTCCTTTTAGGCAGGATTCACAAGTAGGTAGAGAGTTAATATCAGACATATCAAACATGCCCTCTCCCACTAGCTTGTTCATCCTCCTTGAGGAAATATGACCTAGCCTAGCGTGCCAAAGGTTTGCCGGGTTTTGGCTATCGATTTTCCTTTTGTTTGTTGTTGCCGGTTTATCAACATAATCTATTGGAACGTCTTTTAGTTTTAAGTTGTATAGATCGTTTTCAAGTTGTCCATTTCCAATTAAACATTCATTCTTGTAAATATTGCAAATCCCATTCACAAAATTGCAAGAATAACCATCTCTATCAAGCATAGAAACAGAAATAATGTTTTTAATTAAATCCGGAACAAATAAAACATCTCTTAAAAGTAACTTAAAACCGTTCTGCAAAATTAAATAAACATCTCCCACGGCTTTTGCTTCAACTCTGGAACCATTTTCGAGCCTCAGCTGGGTCTCACCCATCCTAAGCCTGCGACTTCTTGTCATCACCTGCAAATCATTGCAAATGTGAGATCCACATCCGGTATCCAATATCCAAGAAGTAGTATTAAGTGAAACATTTATTTCAATATAGAACATACCCTTTGCAGTTCGCAACTGCTCTAGATATTCCTTGCAGTTACGCTTCCAATGACCGAGCTTCTTGCAGTAATGGCAAACATCCTTGGATTTTTCCATGTTTGAAGCCTTTGTCTTGTACTTCTTCTCGGGTTCGACTTTCTTGGGTGGGGCAGAACGTTTCTTACCCTTTGTACTTGGCCCCTTCTTAGCAGAAGAAGAGGAGCCCACCAAGAAAGCCGGTTTATCCTTCTTTAATGTGGATTCATATGTCACAAGCATATTGACCATCTCTTCAAGGGAGGCCTCTATCTTGTTCATATTGAAATTTACCACAAATTCGTCAAACGAAGAAGGAAGAGACAAAAGTAGTAAGTCCACGTTGAGTTCATGCTCCAACACCAAATCAAGGGTTACCAACTTCTGTATGAGCCAAATCACTCGTACCCCATGATCACGGACCGAAGTCCCTTCACGCATGCGACACGTCATTAGCTCCTTTACAGTAGCGAACCTTTCAGCCCTCGATTGAGCCCCAAAAAGTTCCTTGAGTTGAACGTGAATGTCAGCAGCATTCACGGTGTCCTCAAATCGCCTCTGGAGTTCATCAGACATCGAGGCTTGCATATAGCATTTGGTCTTGATATCATGGTCCCACCATGTATCAAGCTTGGCTAACTCCTCCGGACTTACGTCAGCTGGTGCTTCCTTCGGAGGAGATTTCTCTAACACGTAGAGCATCTTCTCCGAAGTCAAGACAATCTTCAACTTACGGAACCATTCCGTATAGTTTGCGCCAGTCAACTTATTTTGTTCGAGGATCGAGAAAAGTGGATTACGCGAATTCATCGTATGAAATACTGAAAAGAAACAGACAAATATCAGTGATTGTTTAAGCAATTTACTAAGACATAAAATAGGCGAATTTTATTTTATGAATCTCACTCCCACTATTTTAACAATTTCACTACCCTCTAGTGAAAACGGGAAACTGTTTTCCTTAGTGAGAACATGGAGTCCAATTGACAAACTTATGGTCCCGAATAATATCAGCCAACCATAATTTTCAAATGGTAGAGCCCAATTGCTTCCAAAGCAACCTCCATGTTTTTACCTCATGTCCAATAAGGGCCCAATAATATGACGCCGTTTATTGTGACATGTCAAGATGACCCATCAATATTAAGTTGTGATGGACGGTCGCCATGTGGATCCCCTAATAATATGAGCCGATCCCATGGGAGTTCCACCCAACTTACAACATGTGTCGATCCAATGTACAGCTTTCCGACGAACGGGCCCCCCCAATAATATGAGCCGGACCGTATCCGCGGGTAGCATCTCATACATTGATCGTTGATGGAAGGTAGGAACATTTAAACAAATTTAAATTTCCTTTATTTATCTTGATATCAATTTTAAATCATATTTAAAATGAGGGATTTTTAATTATAAAAATTTGTCTCATCATTTTTAAAAATTTTGTATGCTTGCCGGATTCACACAATTATGTCTAAAACATGCATACAACTATAATATCACATATTATATTGGATGATCGATTCCATTTCTATTCGACCCGTGGTTTCCAATCACGAGTCTTAGTCCAATCCTAGGTAATATGCAGTATGCAATGCAATCCTATTACATTTGCTTCCAATTTACATTTCTTCTGTCTTTATTGTCTGCTGGGCCCACCTCCATCTTCAAATCTTGATCTCCCACTAAATCTAATGTATTTACAATAAATAACAATGACAAGTAGGGGATACATTTTTAAGGGGTGGGAACGGGCCATAAACCAAGCCCACTTTTATTAAATATGACATTCATATTGGGCCATAAACCAGGCCCATTAATAAAACCAACAACAATAAAACAAATGTAAATTCCTAACATACACCTAAAAAATTGGTCATGGCAATCGATCATCCTTATCCAATAACATTTAATTCAAAATTAATTTATTGGATAACATGCAATGGCAATTTAAATTTAAAAAGATAAAATCATATCTCATACATAAAATCTTATTTTACATATAAAATCATATTTCATCTTTTTATCAAATAAAATCATATTTTATCTATAAAATCCAATTTTATACATAAAATCATATTTTACTCAATATATCCATAAGATCATATCTTATCATCAATTGTACCAAAAATAATTAATTTCAAAATTCAATTAAAGGATAAAATATTAAAATTTTCCAAAAATTCAAATTTATCCAAAAATCAATTTTAAAATTTTCGGACTCGAACAATTCGATCCGACGCCTCGTGGACCAATCAAAACAATTTTCGATCGGACCAAAAATAGAATTTTAACATATTAAAATTTAATTTAAAAAAATAAAAATAAAAATAATTTTTTTTCCCGCGGGCCGCCCGGGACGTTCCCGGGCCGGGCAGCCCGGCTGCCCCTAGGGCAGCGCCGTAAAAATAAAAATAATTTTTTTCCCGCGGGCAGCCCGGGACGTTCCCGGGCCGGGCAGCGCCGTGCGCTGCCTTGGGCAGCGCCGAGCGCGCCCTGGGCAGCGCCCAGCGCTGCCCCTCCCGGGCAGCGATCCAATCGCTGCCCGGGTTTTTACCCGGAGAAAAAAATTTTATTTTTAAATATTTATTTTGTTTCAAAAACCGAGGCCTAAAAAATTTTTGTACAATCGATTAATTTAATCGCTTGATCTGAGCAACCTGGCTTTGATACCACTATTGAAGAACTCGGCGATCAGATCAATTATGATTAATACCCGGTGCAGCGGAAGTTTAAAATTTTGTATGGAACGATTCCATAATGGGTATCAACCTTACGATTAAATTGTGTGTGTAAAAATTAAATAACAATTATAAAATTTTTACCTTTAATCTCGAATCGAGATTTTGGACTCCAACAGATTTCTCTGCTCTTGTTGTATATCCCTGGAACTGATGGACGAACTGTTCTTCAATCAGGTCCACGAACAGAGATTTAATCCCTCTGATAGATTGCACTAGAAAATATATCAGAAGTTTTCTACGAAGAGATTAACGAATATGATCCGTTAAACCAGACTGTAATTCAAAATCACAAGCTGGAATTTTCTCGAGTAGAGGGAGAAGGGGGGGGGGGGGGGGCCACCTTTGTAAAAATAAACTAGGGTTTTCGAAAAATCCTTGTGACCTTGTTGTGTGTAATTTCTGTACTGCAATAACTTATTTATAATGTAGGCCACTAACAGCTTAGGGCCCATTAGTCATAAGTTCAGGCCCGACAAGCAAAGCCCGCATATTCAGAAATTAATATAAAATTCATCGTGACTCCGATTGATAAACCGATTTCACCAATGTACACAGAAACCATTTCTGCACCTTTTAAAGTCAAGATAAATTTTTCTGAATCCGAATTCAGTGATTTCCAAAAATGGTCATCCCTATGTCATTTTAGGAAGTCTTACTCCTCTACTCTTAAATAAGAAGTCCAACTTCTTTGTTCATTAAATTTAACTCTTTAAATTTAACTATCTCAACGGGGATTAAAAATCCATTACACTGTGTGACCCTCAATGGTTCAGGGATACAGCTAGCCGTGGGCTCACAACTCCTTGTGACTCGGAACAACAATTTCCGACTTGCCCATCGAATCATGGTATGAGCGCCTAGCAACATCGCCCCATGATTCCCTAGGTATCACTGATAGTGCCTACAAGAACCAGTAGATTTTGGTTAGCGTACAGTACGGTCCCTTCATCCATATATCCCGATCGAATCAACAACCATTGGTATATCGAGAGTCGCTCGAGATTCGATAACTATGCAATGCATCTTGAAGATCAAATAGTGACATCGCATGTGCTACTAAGAAACCATTTCTTAAATCACATCATGTACTCTTGCCAGAGATTCGTCACACTAATATCTCCTCAGATCGCATAGGATATCCACACTCGCAAGTATGTGGTGAATCCTTGACAACAAAGCATCGACTCCTATATGTGTTGTAACTGTACCCAATCCCGACACCTGATGACCCCAATAGAGTCGGTAAACGAGTCAAAGCACAGTACTAGCATATAGAGTCTCAATGATGTTTCAAGTAGTAAGGACTAATGGTGTACAACCAAAACCGCGGACTATATCCACTCGATAAGTGATAACCACTTGGAAAGTCCGGATAGGGTAGTTCGATCATTCATCATATGAATATCCATTTGCATGCTTCGAACATCTCCATGTTCCTTACCAATGAAACGTGGTACTCCGCATCGCAAATGCTAGTCTCAACTCGAGCGATCCTTATCCTTATTATCGGACGGCTCAATCGACTAGGAACAGTTTAGAATATACAGTGACTATAAGATGTGTTTCATGATAGACATCCCCATGTTCTACCACATCTTACATACACTATAGTATATTCAAGGTCTTTATCAAAACAACAATAGTATATCACAATATCACAATATGAAGAAAGATAAAGTCATTGCCATTAATAAAAGTGTAAATTATATTAAACAAAAGATTGTTTATACAAAGAGTCATCAAAGCCCTTAGCCACAAGTTGGCTCACCGGGCACCCACTCTTTCAATATTCATTGCTAACTATGAGCTCTAAATTTTTTTAAAAAAATACGACTAAATGCTCTAACTGACTGGCTAAGTCCTCTCCCCCATACTTAGAATCTTACATTGTCCCCAATGTAAGTGAAAATGCAAAATATAAATAAAAATAAAAACTAAAAATGAAAGTAAATACTCCCCTTGGGTTGCCTCCCAAGCAGCGCTTGATTTCCAGTCTTCAGCTTGACCCTCAGAAGCACTCCTCAAAGTGCGGCCGATGCCCAAAATAAGTGTCATATGACACCACAAATGAGTCTTTGTTCCATGTTCCCTCAAGCTTGGCTAGATGTAAACAGTTAAAGCTCGTCACCTCAGCAACACTCCATAGCGGCTGGAAAACATAGGAAGAGAACACCTCTGTTGGCTCTCGGACACAAACATCTTTTGAAACTGGTACTGATGGAAGAGAAGGATCTTGGGGATGTGTGTATGATAATACTATCGATGAGCTCATATCGATAGACTCTTGAACTCCATCATCCTCAAACTCAAATGGCAAAAAATTTCCATCATACGCTATTTCTTCTATAACATCTTCCGGTTGAGGTCCAAAAAGAAGAGAAGACTCAAACGCCTCTAAATCTTCAGCATGATTTGATTCGCACTCCCAATCCTGGTTCTCTAAGTCATCATCATCAAACCAAATCGGGTTGGTCACTGCTTGAGTATCTTGCTTCACTTCATGTTCTCGGTATTCATGGACGATTGATCTCTTGATATTCTCTATGTTCTCCACAAGGTGACATCTAGAATTTTTTAGATCTTCTACAGTTTCCACAGTAGATGCCACAAGCTTGCTCATTATATCCTCCAGCGGATGTAAGATCAATTGCGAACAACTTCCCTCCTCCTTTTGAAGCTCAAATGTTTGGTCTATAAAATCCGGGTATTGACATTGCGAATACCGGTAATAGTCAAACTCTGCCATATCATCCAACAGGTGTCTCATGGTATCAGCATCTCGGCAAAATATTGATATACCGGTTGTGAAAGCTCCATCAATTACCCATTTTCTTGTCACTGCATCCAAACCGTTAAGAAAATATGTAAGGAGAGAATAGTTAGTAAAATCATGATGCCGAAAGATGGTTTCCAAATCTTTGAATCTCTTCCATGCTGCGTAGAATGGCTCTCCGTGTTGCTGGATAAAACTTGCTAATACTTGTCGATTTGACATCTCGAAGTATCACACCGCAATAATCCCCTTTCGCCTATGCAAAAATCTTTCTATCTCTGGGTCGTATGGAAATTCTTCTTCTTACGAAGATTCATCTGCACGCACTAACAAACCAGAGTAGCACTAGGAGGAATAATAAAAATAAAAAAAAAACAAAAACACAAATAAATTAAACGCCTTTCCCCATCAACGGTGCCAAAATTTGGTAGCTCTTAGTCGTGTCACGCCCAAATTACCCGACTCCAATCAGATAAATAAATTATTTAGTAGTGAAAGTAGGGATCGTTCCCACGAGGAAAATAAAATTTATTTGTATTCTTAAAATACTGGAAATAAATAAAAGGGGATTTGGAATTTTAAAAACTACTACGCAAGAATTAAAATTAGAAAGATCAATAAATTAACGAGACTTGGTATCGGTCGACTACACCCTTGAAATTATTCATTCGATCATCGAATCCCTAAAAATAATTAATTCCCATTGAATATTCATCATTGAAAATTTAATTCTTGTTTCACCTTAATTTTAGTTAATTAGAAACCAGCGTTCTAGATTAACCCTTACCCCATAAATCAACCCGATACCAGCGATCTAGATTTAAATCCACGGTAGCATTCAAACAAGTAAAACTGGTGAATCTAGACATAACATACACCAGCGGTTGTATTTAGCCTAGTCAATTGTTGTTCCTACGATTTAACCAATTCAACAGCAGAAAATATTAATCATAGTTGCTTCAAAAATTAGATGATTCAAACAATTACGGATTTGAGTTCTAATTTAGCAATAGATTGTATAACAAAATCCTAAGGTGATCAATCCTAAGATCTCACATACAAGCATGACAATCAATCCAAAACAACTCTTGATATGCAATTTGGAATTAAAAAATGAAAACTGAATCTCACAAATTACATAACTCAAGGGTTCGTCTTCCTCAACCAAGTACTAAAACTAAGAAAGAATTGAAGAAGAAACTAAATCTAAGAATTGGAAAGATAAAACCTAGCCGCCAGAGCGTTCTTTGCGTTCCAAGCCGTCCAATCTCCTATATTTTTGAGTTCTAGATGATATTTAAAGTATAGAGTCCTTCCCAAGAAAGTTTCCTATTTAAAATATAAATTCCCGACTTTTTGTCTCGCCCGATCGATCGGTTAAAGTTGACGGATCGAGCGAGCATAAAACTGCCATCTTTCTGTCCAACTTTTATTTCTGCTCCCGCTCGATCGGTTAAATGTTGCGGATCGAGCGAGCAACTTCTTTTCCAGCAAGCAGCGATTTTGAAAAATTGATTTTCGGAGATCTAGCCTTCGGATTGAGCTGAAATTTGGACAGCAGCTTCAAAACATCTTGAATTTCATTATGAACGGTGAAGATCTGATTTGGATCTTTCTAAAATTAAAAATGATTTTTGGATCATTGCTGCTCTGCAATTCTTATCTTATCTCGGCTCTTTCTTCCATCTTTAGCTCATTTTCTTCACTTTTCCTATATCAAATCACATACAATGATTAGGAACTATAACATGAATTTAGCCAATAAAAATACACCTAATCATCACAAATTAACTCAATCAAACATAGGAAAATACCATCACATCAAATTCCCCCTACTTAATCCTTGCTCGACCTCGAGCAACACAAAACATAAACACAAATGAATAATGAAATCACAGCCTCAAAGAAGTTTTCACATACAAAACAAAATTATGAATAATCTCGATTTTCCATAATACACCATCAGTCGAGCGTGAACGTGTATGTATGTCATGTTATTCCAGCTACATGAAACTTCAAAAGAGTCAGTTTTAAGACTGTTCGACGACCTATGACAAATCAGTGTAAGTATCCCCATCAAGAGCCCTTTTCTCCCAACAATCTTCAAACAAAAACACAACTCTCTTGAGATAAAATTACGCACCTCCGGATTTTGCACCCGATATTACTTTAGCCCCAATAATTACCCGCTAACTTAGCTATAACTAAGACAGGATTAATTTTCAATCCCCTCGTCTATAGCTCGGATGGAGCATCAACCCCATTTAATCCGCATACTTAGCCTTGAATTTAATCTTTTAGGATTTCAATCTTTTCTTGGCCCGGATGGAGTTGTATATAAATTTTTTTTTTCTAGGTGCGCCCAAAATCATTTATGTCAAGTCAAAAAGATCATCAGGGTTCAACAAAACACTATCAGGTTCCACAAACACCTATTGTAGTGCAATGGTCCAACAGACACAAACATCATCTAATACATTGCTATAGTTCACTGGTTTAACACGTGTGCTTAAAATATTCACTACTCAACCTACGGTTTCTCATATCCAATCAAGAGCAAATTTTCATGTAAAATAATTTTACAAAACTTCATCATCATAGGCTAGTGAATTACATCAGTGATATTCATTGCTAACTATGAGCTCTAAATTTTTTTTATAAAATACGACTAAATGCTCTAACTGACTGGCTAAGTCCTCTCCCCCATACTTAGAATCTTACATTGTCCCCAATGTAAGTGAAAATGCAAAATATAAATAAAAATAAAAACTAAAAATGAAAGTAAATACTCCCCTTGGGTTGCCTCCCAAGCAGCGCTTGATTTCCAGTCTTCAGCTTGACCCTCAGAAGCCCTCCTCAAAGAGCGGCTAACGCCCACAATAAGTGTCATATGACACCACAAATAAGTCTTTGTTCCATGTTCCCTCAAGCTTGGCTAGATGTAAACAGTTAAAGCTCAACACCTCAGCAACACTCCATAGCGGCTGGCAAACATAGGAAGAGAACACCTCTGTTGGCTCTCGGACGCCAACATATTTTGAAAGTTGTACTGATGGAAGAGAAGGATCTTGGGGATGTGTGTATGATAATACTATCGATGATCTCATATCGATAGACTCTTGAACTCCGTCATCCTCAAACTCAAATGGCAAAAAATTTCCATCATACGCTATTTCTTCTATAACATCTTCCGGCTGAGGTCCAAAAAGAAGAGAAGACTCAAACGCCTCTAAATCTTCAGCATGATTTGATTCGCACTCCCAATCTTGGTTCTCTAAGTCATCATCATCAAACCAAATCGGGTTGGTCACTGCTTGAGTATCTTGCTTCACTTCATGTTCTCGGTATTCATGGACGATTGATCTCTTGATATTCTCTATGTTCTCCACAAGGTGACATCTAGAATTTTTTAGATCTTCTACAGTTTCCACAGTAGATGCCACAATCTTGCTTATTATATCCTCCAGCGGATGTAAGATCAATTGCGAGCAACTTCCCTCCTCCTTTTGAAGCTCAAGGTCTATAAAATCCGGGTATTGAGATTGCGAATACCGGTAATAGTCAAACTCTGCCATATCATCCAACAGGTGTCTCATGGTATCAGCATCTCGGCAAAATATTGATATACCGGTTGTGAAAGCTCCATCAATTACCCATTTTCTTGTCACTGCATCCAAACCATTAAGAAAATATGTAAGGAGAGAATAGTTAGAAAAATCATGATGCCGGAAGATGGTTTCCAAATCATTGAATCTCTTCCATGCTGCGTAGAATGGCTCTCCGTGTTGCTGGATAAAACTTGCTAATACTTGTCGATTTGACATCTCAAAGTATCACACCGCAATAATCTCCTTTTGCCTATGCAAAAATCTTTCTATCTCTGGGTCGTATGGAAATTCTTCTTCTTACGAAGATTCAACTGCACGCACTAACAAACCAGAGTAGCACTAGAAGAAATAATAAAAAAAAAAAAAACACAAATAAATTAAACGCCTTTCCCCAGCAACGGCGCCAAAATTTGGTAGCGCTTAGTCGTGTCGCGCCCAAATTACCCGACTCCAATCAGATAAATAAATTATGTAGTAGTGAGAGTAGGGATCGTTCCCACGAGGAAAGTAAAATTTATTTGTATTCTTAAAATACTGGAAATAAATAAAAGGGGATTTGGAATTTTAAAAACTACCACGCAAGAATTAAAATTAGAAAGATCAATAAATTAACAAGACTTGGTATCGGTCGACTACACCCTTGAAATTATTCATTCGATCATCGAATCCCTAAAAATAATTAATTCCCATTGAATATTAATCATTGAAAATTTAATTCCTGTTTCACCTTAATTTTAGTTAATTAGAAACCAGCGTTCTAAATTAACCCTTACCCCATAAATCAACCCGATACCAGCGATCTAGATTTAAATCCACGGTAGCATTCAAACTAGTAAAACTGGTGAATCTAGACAACACATACACCAGCGGTTGTATTTAGCCTAGTCAATTGTTGTTCCTACGATTTAACAAATTCAACAGCAGAAAATATTAATCATAGTTGCTTCACAAATCAGATGAAACAATTACGGATTTGAGTTCTAATTTACCAATAGATTGTATAACAAAATCCTAAGGTGATCAATCCTAAGATCTCACATACAAGCATGACAATCAATCCAAAACAACTCTTGATACGCAATTTTGAATTAAACAATGAAAACTGAATCTCACAAATTACATAACTCAAGGGTTCGTCTTCCTCAACCAAGTACTAAAACTAAGAAAGAATTGAAGAAGAAACTAAATCTAAGAATTGGAAAGATAAAACCTAGCCGCCAGAGCGTTCTGGATGATATTTAAATTATAGATTCCTTCCCAAAAACGTTTCCTATTTAAAATATAAATTCCCGACTTTTCGTCTCCCCCGATCGATCGGTTAAAGTTGACGGATCGAGCGAGCATAAAACTGCCAACTTTCTGTCCAACTTTTATTTCTGCTCCCGCTCGATCGGTTAAATGTTGCGGATCGAGCGAGCAACTTTTTTTCCAGCAAGCAGCGATTTTGAAAAATTGATATACGGAGACCTAGCTGTTGGATTGAGCTGAAATTTGGACAGAAGCTTCAAATCATCTTGAATTTTATTATGTACGGTGGAGATCTGATTTGGAGCTTTCAAAAATTAAAAATTATTTTTGGATCATTGCTGCTCCGAAATTCTTCTCTTATCTCTGCTCTTTCTTCCATCTTTAGCTCATTTTCTTCACTTTTCCTATATCAAATCACATAAAATTATTAGGAACTATAACATGAATTTAGCCAATAAAAATACACCTAATCATCACAAATTAACTCAATAAAACATAGGAAAATACCATCATATCAGAAGAAGACTCAGCTTATATCTCTCATGCAAGTTAAGCAGATGGTGCATGATGGATGTGAGGCATTCTTAGCCAGCATATCTTTGTCAAAGTTTCCAGCTCGTCCAGATATTTCAGATGTGGACATGGTCAGGGATTTTGAGGATGTGTTTTCGGACGAGGTTGCAGGTATTCCACCTGATAGAGAGGTCGAGTTCTCTATCGACTTGATACCGGGTACTGTGCCAATCTCTAAGGCACCGTACAGACTAGCTTCCACAGAAATGAAGGAACTGAAAGAGTAGATTCAAGAGTTGCTTGATAAAGGGTTCATACGCCCTAGCTTCTCTCCATGTGGTGCACCGGTCCTCTTTGTGAAAAAGAACGAAAGTCTGAGATTGTGCATAGACTATCGAGGGTTGAATGATGTAACGGTGAAGAAAAAGTACCCACTTCCTAGAATTGAGGATCTATTTGATCAGTTACAAGGAGCTTCTATGTTTTCAAAGATTGATCTTCGTTCTGGGTATCACCAATTGAAGGTGAAGGAGTCTGATGTGTTCAAGACAACGTTTAGGACTCGTTATGGCCACTACAAGTTCCTTGTGATGCCGTTTGGAATGACGAACGCGCCCGCGGTCTTCATGGATCTTATGAACCGCGTGTTCCAGCCATACGTGGATCAGTTTGTCATTGTCTTTATTGACGATATCCTCATTTACTCGAAGGATAGAGAAGAACATACCCAGTATTTGAGGACAATTCTAGGAGTACTACGAGAGCGAAAGTTTTATGCTAAGTTCGACAAGTGCAAATTTTGGTTAGAGAGTATACCATTCTTGGGTCACATTATTTCTAAGGATGGAGTGGAAGTAGATCCCTTGAAGGTTCAAGCAGTGAAGGAGTGGTCTGTGCCAAGAAGCGCATCGGAGATTCGCAGTTTTCTCGGATTGGCCGGCTAATATAGGAAGTTTATCAAGGGTTTTTCATCAATTGCGGTGCCCTTGACAGCATTGACCAAGAAGAATGCCAAGTTTATTTGGAAGCCAGAGTGTCAAGAGAGCTTTGATGTGTTGAAGGAAGCTCTCACGACAGCACCAGTGTTAGCTATGCCATCTGGAGAGGAATATTTTGTGGTTTACACTGATGCTTCCAAGTTGGGACTTGGGGCAGTGCTTATACAGCGAGATAGGGTTATCGCTTATGCTTCTAGGCAGTTTAAGGAGCATGAGAAGAACTACACTACTCATGATTTGGAGTTAGCAGCAGTGGTGTTCGCTCTCAAGAATTGGAGACACTATCTCTACGGAGAGAAGTGTAAGATATTCACCGACCATAAAAGCCTCAAATACTTCTTCACCCAGAAGGAGTTGAATATGAGACAACGGAGATGGTTAGAGTTGGTGAAAGATTATGATTGCGATATTAGCTACCATCCGGGTAAAGCTAATGTTGTCGCAGATGCATTGAGTAAAAAGTCGGCAGTGATTGCCTCTTTGACGGTGTCTAGTCCTTTCAGAATGAGATTCAGAGATTTGGACTTGAGTTCTATGCCAAGGGTAGAGCTCCTAGAATGTCAGCTTTGTCAGTGCAGACTACATTGTTTGACCGTATCAGAGTTTCTCAAGCAATTGATGAGCAGTTGAGTAAGTGGAGACGGAGGGCCAACGAGAGAGGCAGTGATTTGTACTCAATGGTAGATGGGATTGTGAGGTTCAGAGATAGACTTTGGGTGCCCGCAGGTGATTCTCTGCAAGTTACTATCATGGCAGAGGCGCATACATCACCGTACTCTATCCACCCAGGCAGTACCAAGATGTATCGAGACCTTCAGCAGTTGTATTGGTGGCCGGGCATGCCCGATTTGTGTCAGAATGTATGACATGCCTGCAAGTTAAAGCAGAACATCAGAGACCTGCAGGATTGCTTAAGACACTCCCTATTCCCAAGTGGAAATAGGAGAATATTACCATGGATTTCGTTGTTGGCTTTCCAAGGACAGTGAGAGGTTCGAATGCTATTTGGGTTATTGTTGACCGTCTCACTAAGTCGGCGCACTTTTTGCCAGTGAGGACAAATTTCTCCATGACTCAGTATGCGGAGTTGTATATCCGACAGATAGTCAGACTACATGGTATTCCTGTTTCCATAGTGTCTGATAGAGATCCGAGGTTTACTTCGTCTTTTTGGAAGAGTCTTCATTCAGCTTTGGGGATGAAGCTTTCGTTTAGCACTACCTTCCACCCCCAGACGGATGGACATTCCGAGAGGGTGATTCAGATTCTAGAGGACCTTCTGAGAGCCTATGTTATTGACTTTCATGATAGTTGGGAGTCGAGGTTACCATTGGTGTAATTTGCATATAACAACTATCAGGCCACCATTGGTATGGCGCCTTACGAGGCACTCTATGGGAGACCTTGCAGATCACCGGTATTATGGACCGAGATCGGTGAGAGGTCGGAGCTGGGACCCAAGATTGTTCAGCAAACTGCTGAAATTGTAGCCAAGATCCATGATAGGATGAGGACTGCACAGAGCAGGCAGAAGAGTTACGCCGATCATAGGAGGAGAGACTTGGAGTTCTCAGTGGGTGATCATGTCTTTATTCGAGTATCTCCTCTGAAAGGCGTGATGAGATTCGGGAAGAAGGGGAAACTGGCTCCGAGGTTCGTTGGACCTTTTGAGATTCTTGATAGAGTGGGGATGTTAGCCTATAGGGTGGCTTTGCCGCCTAATCTTGCTGGAGTACACAATGTCTTCCACGTATCCATGCTGAAGAAGTACATCTCGAATCTTTCTCATGTGCTCAACCTTGAGCCTCTTCAGTTATAGCCTCATATGACTTATGAAGAGAGACCTGACCGGATTATGGAGAGGCAGGAGAGGAGACTCCGTAACAAGACTATTCCAATGGTCAAGGTTAAGTGGTTGAATCACTCAGATGAAGAGGCCACTTGGGAGACAGAGGCAGATATTAGGACTCGCTATCCAGAGCTATTTGGTAAGTTCTAAATTTCAAGGACGAAATTCCATATTAGGGTGGGAGGAATTATAGCACCTAGGATTTCATAATTTAAATTCCATGCCTAAAATTCTTTTTTTTTTTAATAATTATGATTTTAATTGCTTGGAATTAATTGCTTAAGTTTCCATTAAAGTTCTAGTGCTCAAATATTTTAAGTTATATATTATTGAAATTTTTGAGACAGTGACTTCCGGTTCCGGCATTTGGCGATGGTGGATTTCAGCGGTAAATTCCAAGATTGGTTATTTTAAAAATTTTAGTAGGGAGGAAGGAGGAATTTTAGATGAGAGTTCAAAATTTAGAAGTTTCCGGGTATCAGGAAGCATTTTTCTTTTTATTGCAATATTGGGCTTATTCTTTAACTTTTTCAAAAAGTTAGAATTTTCATAAACCCGGATTAGTAAAACCTAATTTAATATTTTTAATTTGGGGTTTTTAAACTTAGGAATTTTATTAGTGTAAGTTAGTAGACAAAAGTTGTACTTTAAAGTTGTACTTTTAAAGCAACACTCACACCTACTTTTAATTACTTACACTTATGCTTACACACACATGTAAACACTACACACTCAACTTTTAAAACACTTAAATCATTTCATTTCAAACCCTAGCCACCCAAAAACCCTTAGTAGCCGCCCCACTCTCCTCTTTTCTCCCCTCCCCTTCGGCCGTCCCCTTCTCCAAGCTCCAGCCGCCGCCGCTACCGTTGCCAGAAGGTCACCTAGAGAGGTTTTTCTAGGTGTTAGTCCAAGATTTCCAGCCCCTTTCCCCTCTTTCATTTCGATTTTTGTGGGTAAAACTAGCTAAGGCAAGTACATGCATTTCCTTGGGCATTTAGGCAAGCTACCTATGCATATTTCCATGTCTCTTGATATATTTCGTATGGCTCAAGATTTTGCAAGCTAGGGTTTCGAATTTATGATATTTTCAGCTAAGGTTATGTTTAAATTTCGAAAATTTCATGTGAGTTGATGTTTATGGATTGAATGATGTGTGGAGGTATGAAATATGAGGACTTTTGATGCATATTGATGTCTTTGAAAATTTCAGAAGTTATGCATGCCTAATTTTCGAATTTTATATGGTGATTGGGCTGTTTTTAAAGCATGTGAAGTGTATTTTAATGTTTGGCAATTGGTTGCATTGATTGTTCAAGGATTCAAGGCATTTTGGTGCATAAAAATTGATGTTTTTGAATTGTGGAGTGGAGGCGTAGTTGAGGGCTGCCGAGGTGCTTGTGATAAGTCCTAAGAGATGGTATGGAGTGTGTTTAGTTGTTTGGAAGTAGGTGGGGGTAAGGATATACGGCTTGGTGGTGATTCCTCATAGTAGAAGTGTTGTAGGATGGCATTTTCATTGAGCAGGGCTTACTGATTTTGGGGCAGGGGAGTTGTCAAATGAGGTATGGGCGTGGTTAGGGTTGGTGCTAGGTTTAGGTTATGATGTTGTGGTCGCGTCGGTATTCAATGAATTATGGGTCTTTGAAGTTGAGGTGTCAGTGCAGAATTTTTGGAAGAAATAAGGGGTTGTCCAAAGTTGGGTTGTGTATGCATTGCTTGGGCTGTCATATGAGGATAGAATCTGGTCCTAGGGGTTGTTTTTAGTGTCTGGAGAGTTTTGGTTTGAGCGGGGTCGAATTCGGTTAAGGTAAGAATGAGATATGGTCTTTTGGGTGCGTTTGCTCGGGTTATGCCTTGGTTGTGAGAAATAGAGTTAAGTTTGGGTCTTAGCACCTAGGGTCAGCCGCTCTCCTACCCTATGTCCACAATTTTGTGTTGATTCTCATTTCCTAAAGTTGCATACTTGTATGTTTGGGTCTCGTCTTTGAGCCAAGCATATGTTTATAAAGTAAGTCGCATTTAACCATGCATGCTAAATATTTTGAGCCGAGTCAAAGAAGGAAAAAGAAAACATATTTTTTAAAAAAACGAAGAGATTTGATTGTGACGAGACAGGGTATTGATGGGTGGGGGATGCCTCACTCACCTACCATATACGGGTAGATCGAGATCGGGAGACATCCCGGGATCCCTACCAAAATAGACGGGTAGTGTGAGATCGGGAGAAATTTTGGGATCCCTACCAAATGATAGATAAAGGGGTAAGTCGCGTCGGGAGGAATCTCGGCGTCTTTCCGGCATAGTGCACTGCAGCCATTGATCGATCAAAATAGAGGGTCACAATTCAAGGATCTAAGTTTACAGTTTACAGTTTCAATTTCAGTATCAGTTTGACTCGTCTTATTGCATTTAGTTTTTAGTCATGCATGAGTTTCAGTTAAGTTAAGAAAGCTCAAGAGTTTCATAGCATGAGTTGGCGTGTGTTCATCATTTACATGTTGTCTCATTCTCTTGTAGCATGCGCATTCTTACAGCTTATGTTTCAAGTATATTATGTACCGTATTTTGAGTATTACTGCAGTTATTTTAAACCCTTGTTATTACACTGTTTATACTTGCTAGGTCATTAGACTCACTATGCTTGTTTGTTTGCCAGGTGAGGAGGAGTTCCGAGGGACCAAGGGGCAGGATCCTCGAGGTTGAGGATGCTGGCGGTGCAAGGCCCTATGACCGTCGCTATTTTTTATTTTAGTTCCGCATTAGACTATGTTTTGAAATAAAGGATTTGCCTATGAGTACTTTCAGTATTAGCCGGATGTTTTTCCCTGTGCTTGAATTTTTATGATTTGAAGTTTGTTATCGCTATTATTGCAACCGTGTGGGGTTGCCTTTTATTTTGAAGATTATGGTTATCGCAGGATGGTTTTCTTTTATCACTTTTACTCCGTTTTGTTAGAACTGCTGCGTGTGACAGGGTGGTTTGTTTATTTTCAAACAAGTCATGGAAATTTTTTTAAAAAAATCTGTATTTTCTTTTATTATTTAATTAAGTATAGAGGATAGAGTAGTTTCACTCTCCCTCCTTTTTCCTGTAAGAAATAATGTCAGAAAATAACTTCGCCCTCTTCGTAGGAGGAAAGTACTTTTTTAAAAATGTTTGAACAAGTTGGGTTCAAGTAGTGATGGAACCCGCAGGCAGATCATCTAGCCACTCAAGTGCATCTCCCTGTAGAGAAAATGGGAATAACCGCAGTCTCACTGCATCATAGGTTATCCCATTGAACTTAAAAGTGTCGCAGATCGACAAGAATCGCTCCAGATGAGCGTAAGGATCCTCCTAAGAAGTTCCCCCAAACTGTGCTTGAAGCTGGATCATCTGAATAATAGAAGGTTTCAGCTCAAAGTTGTTCGCCTCAACAGCAGGACGAACTATGCTAGATCCATATCCTTCAACTGGCGGACGAATTAAATCCAAAACTGTACGATTGTCTGCCATCTCTTCCTCGGTCTCTGATTCAAGTTCTAAATTAATAACTCTTCTAGCTTTCCAAATTCTGCTCAGTGTGCGCTCGATCTCCAAATCAAGTGATAGAAGATCTTTGGTGCGTCTCTTGCTATGCATGCACAAGCAGAAAGTACCTGAAAATCGAAGACAAAGCAAAAGTTCAGAATTTAAAAACAAAAAATAAAAATAAAAGTCTAGTCTCAAGTGAAATAAAAATTCATATATCAATAACAGTCCCCGGCAATGGTGCCAAAAACTTGACCGCCAAAATCGGTTTGATAAAAAATCTACTGGCAAGCACACCAGGTCAAGTTATAGGTAGTGAATAAAAATCAAATGTCGAACCCACAGGGACTGTTATTTTGTAACTACCAAAATATATTTATTTCTACTTAATCTAGACTAGTGAATAAGAGCAATTTTAGATTTTAAACTTATTAAATAAATTTGCAAATAAAATTAAATTAACTAAAATGCAGCAAGAATATTTGGATTAAATTCAAATATGAGAAAAATTCTATCAAGGACACACGTAGGCAGCAAACAAATCATGTAACATGTAGTCGCTTTGGGATTCATATTTAATCTTAGATTACGGGAATTTTCCTAAATTGTTTAAGGGTCTATTTCTAGAACAATCAAACCTATTCAAATATTCACGGATTAAATTTTCATAATTCTAATCAAATTTGAATGCATTAAATATTTGTGAAGATTCAGTTTTCACCTAAACCGCACACTGAAACCGAATACTATTTCTAGTCGGTTTTACCATGTGTTGATTGTTAAAGTGATCAAAATCAATCCCTCCTCTGTCGACTTAGGACCAATTAACATGCAAGCAAATAGTTGATCAGGCTATTCACAAGATAAAAATAAATCTAACAATCAATAAAATAGAATCAAGTCTGAAAAATCCCAAATAAACATCCACGTTTTCTATATGAATTTGTTCGACCCAATCACATGGCCTTGATCGAAAAGAAAGAACTAATCAAAGTCTAACATAGTTCACAATCAAAAATTTCAATCCAAAACATCAACTAAAAATCAAAATTAAAAGAAAAGAAGAAGAACAGATTGGTAGAGGATGTAGTAGCCGCCTCTTGCCTCTTCAACCCTTGTGTAACCCCTACTCTGATGGAAAGAATGCTATTTATACGCCTAAGGATCCCCAAAATATAGTGTCCAACCTGAGCAAGAGTTTCCAAATTTAAAAAGTCTGTGCTCGCATCTCGCTCAAGCGGAAATAATGTGCGCTCGAGCGAGCGTACTTCTATCCCGAGGATTAAAAATCTCGCTTTTCTCGCTCGAGCGGAGTAAACTCGTGCTCGAGCGAGCATAACTCTGCCTTGCTTTCTCTTCTGCTTCAACCTAGCGCTCTTTACAAGCGCAATTGCGCGTCTTTTGTTCTAATAGCGCAGGCAGCGCTGTTCATTGGCGTGATAGCGCTTCTTCTCTTGCCTCTCCATAGCGCAATAGCGCTTCTTCTAGGGTTTTTATTTAGCGCAATAACGCTTCTTCTAGGGCTGTTCGTTAGAGCGATAGCACTAGATTAGATTTGTTGGATAGAGCTCTTCGTTAGAGCTGTTTGTTAGCAGCTCTACTTTTTCTTTTCTTTTCGCTTTAGCGCTTAAAACTCTTTTAATCTCCATTTTTCCTACAAATAACACCCGAAGAGTGAAATGCGCACACATGCAATAAAACACATAAAAATAACATTAATGAACACAAAATATACACAAAAATATCACGAACTAATGCACACAAAGTGCTCTTATCATCTCCCAATTATCATCCTACTTAACACACATGCAATCAATTTACAAAAACGAACGAGATGCAAAAAAACTAAAACATGACAGATGCAACACAAACACAACAAAAATAAAACATAAAAACTAGGCAAACCCCCATACTTATCCAAATCATTTCCCTCAATGCTTTAGAAACAATGAAAAAAAATGCTGAAATGAAAAAACAAATGCAAGACGAACAAAAACACAATGAAAACAAAAATAACACTCCCCTGGTTTATGCTTCGTCCTCTTCCTTCTTTGTAAAACTCCAACAGCAACTTCTGGTGGCGGGGCAATATACTGCACATATATAGGCCATGGATTAGCAAAAAAAAATAATAGAAAAGAAAATAACAAAAATAGATAAAGGAAACAAAACACTTGGTTGTCTCAAAGTCAGTGCTAAATTTATAGTCTATAGCCCGACTATATAGTAGCAACCATCAAAGAGCGGTTGCCGCCCATAGTAGGAATCATATGACTATACGTATGGGTCTTGATTTTCTACACCCTCAAGCTTGGCATGATATTGACTTTGTAAGCTCGTTGGTCCAGCAATACTCGGTATAAACTTTTTCTTTTGGAAGGAGACTCCGAATCTAGGCTGAAGCTCATAGAGGATGGAATACTGTGGAGTTTGCATCAATGGCAAGAAAATATCTTCAAGTGGTGTACATGTAAAGACCATTGACGAGGTCAAATCTTTTGCCTTGTACATTTCTTCCTCCTCCACTGTCACTTTCGGCTCCTCATCGCATGAAGATTCTTCAAAGAATATTTCCTCATGATTTGGCGCAATTACTTCATTCTCTTCACAGATCTCCGAAAATGGTTCTATAAAACGCTCAATCTGCTCATCCAAAAGACTCAAAGAGTTGATGTGGCTTTCTAAGAACTTATTTATATATGTCTGTTGTCGCACAATGTTCTCCAACTGAGCCACATGATCCTCAAAACGTCCTATATACTCTTCTTGATGCTCAGGTGGTTGGTTCGCAAAATTTTTGGAGTAGAATTTCGGAGGATATTGGTGACTCCAACCCTGCAATGAAGGATCACAACTCCAATGGTAGTCGAAATCTGTCATATCATTTAACAAGTGCATAGCACTGTTGTGGGGCCTCGGGTTGCTAATCTCAAATCTTAAGGGGCAATTAATGAATAAGCATCATTAATCTAATAAGGAAAAAATAAGGATCAATAAATTTTATTTTTTTTTCAAAAGGGGGTGGGCTCGGGCGGTCAAAAACTACCGCCCGGGCGCCCGTGATTTTTTTCCAAACCAGAAGGCTTGCGCTCGGGCTGCTAAAAATAGCAGCTCGGGCACTTCCTAGGCAGAATTTCATCCTGTTTTTCAGCAGCCATTCTTGATACTTTCCATCCATTCCAAGCTATCAAATTCAAGTCTAAAACATGTATATTAACATAAAACAGCATCTAAACATGTTCATAAAGTATTGATACTTTAAACTAGAAGTTTAAAATGCATCAAAAGCAACAAAAGACACAACTAGTCGCTAAGCTTTCCAAGTCCAAAACCCAGATGTTCTCTAACATGTTTATAAAGACTTAGCTACAACGTTCCATCTCGAACAACCCGAGTCCACATCTAATCATCTCTCATGAGCTACCCACGACGTC
This sequence comes from Henckelia pumila, assembly GCF_033568475.1. NCBI lineage: Eukaryota > Viridiplantae > Streptophyta > Magnoliopsida > Lamiales > Gesneriaceae > Henckelia > Henckelia pumila. The sequence continues at coordinate 135,088,460 of NC_133122.1, read as the reverse complement.
CTTGGCCAGCTCCTGCCCCATCTGTTGTCATGCACACATACAAAACAAGACAACAGCCGGATAAACTCCGGTGAGAAATCAATCTCAATATAACCAACATATAGAAAGCGTTAAATAACTCATATCGACTCTATTTAAACTCAACTCAACAAATATAGTAAATTAAAGCTTCTCATAAGAACTGATTCATATAACTTCAAGGCCATCAAGATTCATAAATGATCTTGACATGGATATCCATCTAACGAGTTCGTAACCGACTCGCAAATAAGGTAAACAGCAACCTTGGCATAGAATCAATTCAATATAGCATCATATCAACTCAAATTTAAAGATCCACTACCTGGGATGGATCGACAACATCACAATCAAATCAAAAACATAAACAAATATGTGGTTTTTACGGGCCAACTCAAAAATAGTCGTTCTTGAGTTTCAAAGTCCCTACTTCGCGATGTCGTCATTATAACTTCGTTATTCTCGATTCTGAACTCTTCAAATCTGAAAGATACAATCATAACACATATATTAAACTTCATTTCAATCTACCATATCAAAATCAAGTCGAAAACATCATAAGATCATCGATCAAACTCATTTCAAACCTCAATCCAACTTCTTCGATACCAAGTTGACGTCTTGATTCGTTGGCCTTCCAAACTCGACTGAAATTGAGGAGTAAACATGCTATAACATTCATAACATCTAGATAACAATTTCAGCTCAGATATAGGCTATCAAAACGGTCCAAAAACTCGAATCGACGGCGTAGCGATTGAAAATCGGTAACCGACGTAATCCCGAAATCAGTTCTAACTTCAACACCAGTTATACGTGTATTCAATTCAACAAACCAGCTGATATATCATTCCAAACCTCATCTCAATAGCTATAACAATTGATATACATGCTGGAATCAAAGTTGAATACAAATAACACAAATTCATCAATCCGGTTTCGCAATAGAATCGCATAAACGTCGATATACATAATCAAGAACTCAAAATCTGTTATCTGCCATTTACTGATTTCAAAATCCATATAACACAACATAAAACTTACACGAGATCAAAGCCTTCGTTGCAAGGATTCCAGAACACTTTTTGGAATAAAAAACGGACGATCGAATCAAAAGATACAAGGATTTGAAAATCAAAACTCAAAAGAAAAGAAAGGATCTCGGCTCCTCTGTTCTTATTTCTGAATTTCTTAGACAATAACACGTTGACATGCTGAGTATTCAATTAAAATCTGATAACTTTATCCAAAATTGCACTTTGGCCCCTCAATTCCTCATAAATTGCAATTTAGTCCTTGGCCCTTATTTTAATTCAATTTCAATCCTAAATAATTTAAGAATATTAGAATTTAAATCGAAACTCTAAATATTCCCAAATTAAATATATTCGGATTAAAATTAAATAAGTTCGAATTAATATTAATTAATCCCGGGCCATACATTTCTCCCCCACTAAGACATGAGTTCGTCCTCAAATTCATAAGCAGTATAGATATGCAGTCTGTATATTCATAAGAATAAAGAATAACTAAAAACTGAAGAAGAACTCACATCAGTGAAATAAGTAAGGAAATCTCTATCTCATGTATTCTTCAACTTCCCACGTCGCTTCTTCAACTCCGTGCCGACTCCATTGAATCTTCACCAATGGAATGGTCTTCGTTCGTAGTTGTTTTGTCTTTCTATAGAGAATCTGAATAGGTTGCTCGAAATTGCTAAGAGTTTCATCCAACTCAGCTTCATCAGATTGAATTGAAAGAGTGGGTGCCCGGTGAGCCAACTTGTGGCTAAGGGCTTTTATGACTCTATGTATGAATGATCTTTTGTTTAATATAATTTACACTTTTATAATGGCATTTACTTTATCTTTTATCATATTATTATGTTGTGACATATTATAAGATGTTTAGATGAAGACCTTGAATATACTATAGTGTATGTATGATGTGGTGGCACATGGGGATGGCTATCATGAAACACATATTATAGTCACTGTATATTCTAAACAGTTCCTAGTCGATTGAGCCGTCCGTTAATAAGGATAAGGATCGCTCAAGATTGAGACAAGCATTTGCGATGCCGAGTACCACGTTTCATTGGTATGGAACATAGAGATGTTCAAAGCATGCAAATGGGTATTCATACGATGAATGATCGAACTACCCTATCCGGACTTTCCAAGTGGTTATCACTTATCGAGTGGATAAAGTCCGCGGTTTTGGTTGTACACCATTAGTCCTTACTACTTGAAACATCATTGAGACTCTATATGCTAGTACTGTACATTGACTCGTTTACCGACTCTATTGGGGTCATCAGGTGTCGGGATTGGGTACAGTTACGACACATATAGGAGTCGATGCTTTGTTGTCAAGGATTCACCACATACTTGCGAGTGTGGATATCCTATGCAATCTGAGGAGATATTAGTGTGACGAATCTCTGGCCAGAGTACATGATGTGTTTTTAAGAAATGGTTTCTTAGTAGCACATGCGATGTCACTATTTGATCTTCAAGATGCATTGCATAGTTATCGAATCTTGAACGACTCTCGATTTACCAATGGTTGTTGATTCGATCGGGATATATGAATGAAGGGACCGTACTGTATGCTAACCAAAATCTATTGGTTCTTGCAGGCACTATCAGTGATACCTAGGAAATCATGGGGCGATGTTGCTAGGCGCTCTTACCATGATTCGATGGGCAAGTCGGAAATTGTTGTTCCGAGTCACAAGGAGTTGTGAGCCCACGGCTAGCTGTATCTCTGAACCATTGAGGGTCACACAAGTAATGAATTTTTAATCCCCGCTGAGATAATTAAATTTAAAGAGTTAAATTTAGTGAATAAAGAAGTGGGACTTCTTATATCAGAGTAGAAGAGTAAGATTTCCTACAATGACATAGGGATGAGCATTTTTGGAAATCACTGAATTCAGGTTCAGAAAATTTATCTTGACTTTAAAAGATGCAGAAATGGTTTCTGTGCACATTGGTGAAATTGGTTTATCAATCTAAGTCACAATGAATTTTATATTAATTTCTGAATATGCAGGCTTTGCTTGTCAGACTTTAACTTATGACTAATGAGCCCTAAGCTGTTAGCAGCCCACATTATAAATAAGTTATTGCAGTGCAGAAATTAGACATAAGTCTCATAATTTTCGAACACTAGGGTTTTGAGACCTAGAGTGGCCGCCCCCCTCTCTGTGTTTTCTCTCTGAAATCCAGTCTGTGAATTTTGAATTTGCAGTCTGGTTTAACGGATCAAATTCGTTAATTCTCTTCGTAGAAACTTCTGATAGATTTTCTAGTGCAATCTATCATAGGGATTCGAATTCTGTTCGTGGACCTGATTGAAGAATTGTTCGTCCATCAGTTCCTGGGATATACAACAAGAGCAGAGTTATCTGTTGGTGTCCATAATCTCGTTTCGAGATTCAAGGTAAAAATTTAATTGTTATTTAATTTTTACACGCACAATTTAATCATAAAGTTTTGATACCCATGATATGGAATCGTTCCATATAAAATTTTAAAACTTCCGCTGCACCGGGTATCAATTCTGATTGATCTGAACACCGTGTTCCAACAGTGGTATCAGAGCCAGGTTTCTCAGATCAAGCGATTAAATTAATCGATTGTACAAAATTTTTAAGCCTCGGTTTTTTTGAAACAAAAGGATTTTAAAAATTTAAAATTAATGGGCAAACCCGGGGCAGCGAACGTCGCTGCCCGGCCTGAGCTACTTTGGGGCGCGGGCTGCCCGGGATCGTCTCGGGCGGCCCGGGAAAATTAATTTTTATTTTTAATTAAAATTTTAATATGTTAAAATTCTATTTTTGGTCCGATCGAAAATTGTTTTTGATTGGTCCACGAGGCGTCGGATCAAATAGTTCGAGTCCGAAAAATTTTAAAATTGATTTTTGGTTAAATTTGAATTTTTGGAAAATTTATAGATTTTATCCGTTAAATCAGATTTTATGAAATTAATTATTTTTGGTACAATTGATGATAAGATATGATCTTATGGAAATAATGAGTAAAATATGATTTTATGTATAAAATTGGATTTTATATGTAAAATATGATATTATATATGGAATATGATTTTATCCTTTTTAATTTAATTGTCATTGCATGTTATCCAATAAATTAATTTTGAATTAAATATTATTGGATAAGGATGATCGATTACCATGACCAATTTTGTAGGTGTATGTTAGGGAATTTACATTTTTTTTTATTGTTGTTGGATTTATTAATGGGTCTGGTTTATGGCCCAATATGAATTGTCATATGTAATAAAAGTGGGCCTGGTTTATGGCCCGTTCCCACCCCTTAAAATGTATCCCCTACTTGTCATAGTTATTTATTGTTAATACATTATACTTAGTGGGAGATGAAGATTTGAAGACGAAGGTGGGCCCAGCAGACAATAAAGACTGAAGAAATGTAAATTGGAAGCTCAATGTAATAGGATTGCATTGCATACTTGCATATTACCTAGGATTGGACTTAGACTCGTGATTGGCAACCACGGGTCGATTATAAATGGAATCGATCATCCTAAATAATATATGATATTATTGAAGTATGCATGTTTTAGACTAAATTGTATGAATCCCGCAAGCATACAAATTTTAAATGATGAGACAAATTTTCAAAATTAAAATCCCTCATTTTAAATATGATTTAAAATTGATATCAAGATAAATAAAAGAAATTTAAATATTGTTTAAATGTTCCTACCTTCCATCAACGATCAATGTATGAGATGCTACCCGCGGATACGGTCCGGCTCATATTATTGGGGGGCCCGTTCATCGGAAAGCTGTAAATTGGATCGACACATGTTGTAAGTTGGATGGAACTCCCATGGGATTGGCTCATATTATTGGGGATCCACATGGCGACCGTCCATCACAACTTGATATTGATGGGTCATCTTGACATGTCACAATAAACGGCGTCATATTATTGGGCCCTTATTGGACATGAGGTAAAAACATGGATGTTTCTTTGGAAGCAATTGGGCTCTACCTTTTGAAAATTATGGTTGGCTGATATTATTCGGGACTATAGTTTGTCAATTGGACTCCATGTTCTCACTAAAGAAAATGTTTTTCGTTTTCACTAGAGGGTAGTGAAATCGTTAAAATAGTGGGAGTGAGATTCATAAAATAAATTTCTCCTATTTTTATGTCTTAGTAAATTAATTAAACAATCACTAATTATTGTCTGTTTCTTTTCAGTATTTCATTAAGATGAATTCGCGCAATCCACTATTCTCTATTCTCGAACAAAATAAACTGACTGGCGCAAACTATACGGAATGGTTTCGTAAGTTGAAGATTGTCTTGACCTCGGAGAAGATGCTCTACGTGTTAGAAAAATCTCCTCCGAAGGAAGCACCAGCTGATATAAGTCCGGAAGAGTTGGCCAAACATGATAAATGGTGGGACCATGATATCAAGGCCAAATGCTATATGCAAGCTTCGATGTCTGATGAACTCCAGAGGCGATTTGAGGATACCGTGAATGCTGCTGACATTCACGTACAACTCAAGGAACTTTTTGGGGCTCAATCGAGAGCTGAAAGGTTCGCTACTGTAAAAGAGTTAATGACGTGTCGCATGCGTGGAGGGACTTCGGTCCGTGATCATGGGGTACGCGTGATTTGGCTCATTCAGAAGTTGGTAACGCTTGATTTGGTATTGGAGCATGAACTCAATGTGGACTTATTACTTCTCTCTCTTCCTTCATCGTTTGACGGTTTTGTGGTGAATTTCAATATGAACAAGATAGAGGCCTCCCTTGAAGAGATGGTCAATATGCTTGTAACTTATGAAGCCACTTTAAAGAAGAATAAACCGGTTCTCTTTGTGGGCTCCTCTTCTTCTGCTAAGAAGAGGCCAAGTACAAAGGGTAAGAAACGTTCTGCCCCATCCAAGAAAACCGGACTCGAGAAGAAGAACAAGACAAAGGCTTCAAACATGGAAAAGTCCAAGGATGTTTGCCATCATTGCAAGAAACCCGGTCATTGGAAACGTAACTGCAAGGAATATCTAGAGCAGTTGCGAACTGCGAAGGGTATGTTTTATATTGAAATAAATGTTTCATTTAATACTACTTCTTGGGTATTGGATACCGGATGTGGATCTCACATTTGCAATGATTTGCAGGTGATGACAAGAAGTCGCAAGCTTAGAATGGGTGAGACCCAGCTGAGGCTCGGAAATGGTTCTAGAGTTGAAGCCAAAGCTGTGGGAGACGTTTATTTAATTTTGCAGAACGATTTTAAGTTACTTTTGAGAGATGTTTTATTTGTTCCAGACTTGATTAAAAACATTATTTCTGTTTCTATGCTTGATAGAGATGGTTTTTCTTGCAATTTTGTGAATGGGATTTGCAATATTTACAAGAATGAATGTTTGATTGGAAATGGACAACTTGAAAACGATCTATATAACTTAAAATTAAAAAATGTTCCAATAAATTATGTTGATAAACCGGTAACAACGAACAAAAGTAAAATCGATAGTCAAAACCCGGCAAACCTTTGGCATGCTAGGCTAGGTCATATTTCATCAAGGAGGATGAACAAGCTAGTGGGAGAGGGCATGTTTGATATGTCTGATATTAACTCTCTACCTACTTGTGAGTCCTGCCTGAAAGGAAAAATGACTAAATCTCCTTTCAAAGGAAAACCTTAGCGTAGTCAAAATCTATTGGATTTGATCCATACGGATGTTTGCGGACCATTAAGTATTGGTACAAAATTTGGTCACACCTACTTCATTACTTTTACTGATGATTATTCTAGGTATGGGTACTTATATTTGATGAAATATAAGTCTGAATCATTTGAAAAGTTCAAAGAATCAAGGCATAAGTAGAAAACAAACTAGGTAAGAGGATTAAAACACTTCGATCAGATCGAGGTGGAGAATACTTGAGTACCGAGTTTTTGAGCTATCTAAAAGAGAATGAGATTCTCTCTCAGTGGACTCCTCCTATGACACCTCAGCTTAAAGGTGTTTCGGAGCGTCGCAATTGAACTTTGTTGGACATGGTTCGATCTATGATGAGCTTTACTGAGCTCCCACCTTCGTTTTGGGGCTATTCTCTTGAAACGGCGGTATTGTTGTTGAACAACGTTCACACTAAAGTAGTGAACAAAACACCATACGAGTTATGGAATGGCAAAGCTCCTAAGTATTCGTACTTGAGGATTTGGGGATGTCCTGCTTACGTGAAGCAGACAGTGGGAGATAAGTTGGATAGTCGATCCACCTTATGTTATTTTGTAGGGTATCCGAAGAATTCAATCTGATATTATTTCTATCATCCTACTGAAACAAAAGTGTTTGTTTCAAGGAATGCCACCTTCTTGGAGAAGGAGTTCTTATTGGATAAGAAAGGCAAGATGATGGAACTCGAAGAAATTTGAGAAGAACCCAAGATACAAAATAATGATCCTACACCTCAGGAACCATTGATTGACACGCCTATTACTAGAAGATCCGAGAGGACTTCTAGGCCTACTATTAGATATGGTTTTCTTCTTGAAGGGGATCAAAGTGAACCCGACATTGGATGTGATCCAAGAAACTTCAAGGAAGCAATTTTTGATGCAGATTCGAATTTATGGCTTGAAGCTATGCAGTCGGAAATAGATTCGATGCATACAAACCAAGTTTGGACTTTAGTAGATCCTCCCGATGGAATTGTTCTAATAGGGTGTAAATGGATCTATAAGAGAAAACTTGGGCTTGATGGAAAGGTACTGACCTACAAGGAACGATTGGTGTCAAAAGGTTATACTCAAAGACTAGGAGTAGACTATGATGAAACCTTTTCACCAGTCGCAATGTTCAAGTCCATAAGAATCCTTATTGCCATAGCAGCATGGTATGACTATGAGATATGGAAAATGGATGTAAAGACTGCATTTCTTAATGGAAACATTAAGGAAGAGATCTATATGACGCAGCCTGAGGGATACACATCCATGGGAAGCGAGCATAAGGTATGCAAGCTTCAGAGATCAATATATGGTCTCAAACAAGCATCAAGAAGTTGGAACCAGAAATTTGATGAAACAATAAAGGATTTTGGTTTCATCAAGAACCCGGAGGAACCGTGCGTGTACAAGAAAGTAGTTAAGGATGCTGTGACATTCTTAGTACTTTATGTTGATGACATCTTACTCATTGGGAATGATGTAGGGATGTTGCAGTCAACAAAGATATGGTTATCAGATAGATTCTCGATGAAGGATTTAGGTGAGGCATCCTATATTCTAGGAATTCAGATCTATAGAGATAGATCTAAAAGAATGATAGGACTCACTCAATCAACCTACATCGACACCATATTGAAAAGTTTTTCAATGGATGAGTCCAAGAGAGGACATCTACCTATGTGTCATGGAGTCTCTCTATCCAAGTCTATGTGTCCCAAGACTGACGAGAAGATAGAGAAAATGACACACATACCATATGCGTCAGCCATAGGGAGTATCATGTATGGGATGATATCCACCAGACCGGATGTGGCATTTGCTCTGAGTGTCACGAGCAGATATCAAGCCAATCCCGGTCAAATGCATTGGAAAGCCGTGAAGGATATTCTTAAGTACTTGAGAAGAACTAAGAATGTATTCATGGTTTATGGAGGAAGAGAACTGAAATTGGAAGGCTATACCGACTCTAACTTCCAAAGTGACGTGGATGACTCGAAGTCAACCTCTGGATTTGTGTTCATGCTCAATGGCGGTGCTGTCTCTTGGAAGAGTTCCAAGCAGGACACCACAGCGGATTCCACCACTGAGGCAGAATACATTGCGGCATCAGCTGCTGCTAAAGAGGCCGTTTGGATGAGGAATTTCGTCCAAGAGTTGGGCGTTATTCCTGAAGCTGTTGGTCCAGTCCCGATGTACTGTGACAACACGGTGTCGTTGCTCAGGCAAAGGAACCAAGGTCTCATCAAAGATCCAAACACGTACTGAGGAAATACCACATCATCCGGGAGATCGTGGAAAGAGGAGACATCACTGTCGAGAGAGTGGCCTCTGCAGACAATATCGCTGATCCACTTACTAAGCCCTTGCCAGGACCATTATTTGACAAACATCGCGAAGCAATGGGACTACGTAGTATGACTAGTTGGCTTTAGGGCAAGTGGGAGATTGAAAGAGTGGGTGCCCGGTGAGCCAACTTGTGGCTAAGGGCTTTTATGACTCTATGTATAAACGATCTTTTGTTTAATATAATTTACACTTTTATAATGGCATTTACTTTATCTTTTATCATATTATTATGTTGTAACATACTATAAGATGTTTAGATGAAGACCTTGAATATACTATAGTGTATGTAAGATGTGGTGGCACATGGGGATGGCTATCATGAAACACATCTTATAGTCACTGTATATTCTAAACAGTTCCTAGTCGATTGAGCCGTCCGTTAATAAGGATAAGGATCGCTCAAGATTGAGACTAGCATTTGCGATGCCGAGTACCACGTTTCATTGGTATGGAACATAGAGATGTTCGAAGCATGCAAATGGATATTAATACGATGAATGATCGAACTACCCTATCCGGACTTTCCAAGTGGTTATCACTTATCGAGTGGATAAAGTCCGCGGTTTTGGTTGTACACCATTAGTCCTTACTACTTGAAACATCATTGAGACTCTATATGCTAGTACTGTACTTTGACTCGTTTACCGACTCTATTGGGATCATCAGGTGTCGGGATTGGGTACAGTTATGACACATATAGGAGTCGATGCTTTTTTGTCAAGGATTCACCACATACTTGCGAGTGTGGATATCCAATGCAATCTGAGGAGATATTAGTGTGACGAATCTCTGGCCAGAGTACATGATGTGTTTTTAAGAAATGGTTTCTTAGTAGCACATGCGATGTCACTATTTTATCTTCAAGATGCATTGCATAGTTATCGAATCTCGAACGACTCTCGATTTACCAATGGTTATTGATTCGATCGGGATATATGGATGAAGGGACCGTACTGTACGCTAACCAAAATCTATTGGTTCTTGCAGGCACTATCAGTGATACCTAGGGAATCATGGGGCGATGTTGCTAGGCGCTCTTACCATGATTCGATGGGCAAGTCGGAAATTGTTGTTCTGAGTCACAAGGAGTTGTGAGCCCACGGCTAGCTGTATCCCTGAACCATTGAGGGTCACACAAGTAATGGATTTTTAATCCCCGTTGAGATAATTAAATTTAAAGAGTTAAATTTAGTGAATAAAGAAGTGGGACTTCTTATATCAGAGTAGAAGAGTAAGATTTCCTAAAATGACATAGGGATGTGCATTTTTGGAAATCACTGAATTCGGATTCAGAAAATTTATCTTGACTTTAAAAGATGCAGAAATGGTTTCTGTGCACATTGGTGAAATTGGTTTATCAATCTGAGTCACGATGAATTTTATATTAATTTCTGAATATACAGGCTTTGCTTGTCAGGCTTTAACTTATGACTAATGGGCCCTAAGCTGTTAGCAGCCCACATTATAAATAAGTTATTGCAGTGCAGAAATTAGACATAAGTCTCATAATTTTCGAACACTAGGGTTTTGAGACCTAGAGTGGCCGCCCCCCTCTCTGTGTTTTTCTCTCTGAAATCCAGTCTGTGAATTTCGAATTTGCAGTCTGGTTTAACGGATCAAATTCGTTAATTCTCTTCGTAGAAACTTCTGATAGATTTTCTAGTGCAATCTATCATAGGGATTCGAATTCTGTTCGTGGACCTGATTGAAGAATTGCTCGTCCATCAGTTCCTGGGATATACAACAAGAGCAGAGTTATCTGTTGGTGTCCATAATCTCGTTTCGAGATTCAAGGTAAAAATTTAATTGTTATTTAATTTTTACACGCACAATTTAATCATAAAGTTTTGATACCCATGATATGAAATCGTTCCATATAAAATTTTAAAACTTTCGCTGCACCGGGTATCAATTCTAATTGATCTGAACACCGTGTTCCAACATGAATCACATGAGACGCATCAGATATATATTTCCTCAGCATCGATACATGAAAGACATCATGTATTCCAGATAAAGACATAGGAAGAGCGAGTCGATAAGCAAGATTGCCTATCTTCTCGAGAATCTCGTACGGCCCAATATATCGCGGAGATAACTTTCCTCATTTTCCAAATCGGACTGTGCCCCTGAACGGTGAAATATTCAGAAACACTCTATCTCCCTGATCAAAAGATAATGGTCGTCGTCATACATTCGCATATCTAGTCTGTCTGTGTTGCGCTGTTCGCATTCTTTGCTGTATCAGTTTTACCTTCTCAGTCATTTGTCTGATCATATCTAGCCCTAACTCAGGTACCTTAGAAACATCATCCCAATACAAAGGCGATCGACACTTCTTCCCATATAATGCTTCAAATGGTGTCATCTCTATACTCGTTTGATAACTGTTGTTATAAGAAAATTCCACAAGTGGTATAGAATCTTGCCATGTAGTACCAAAATCAAGTACTACAACTCTCAGCATATCCTCCAGAGTCTGAATAGTTCGTTTAGATTGACCGTCAGTTTGAGGATGGTAAGCAGTACTCAAATGTAAACGCATACCTAGAGCTTCCTGTAGGCTATGCCAAAAGTGCGAAGTAAACCTTGGATCTCGGTCAGATACAATCAACTTTGGCACACCGTGTAGTCTTACCACTTCTCGAATATAGAGATCTGCCATTTGATCATGACGATAAGTCATTCGGTAAGGAATAAAGCATGCAGATTTTGTCAATCTATCGATGATCACCCAAACAGCATCACATCCTCGAGATGATCGTGGCAACTTCATTACAAAGTCCATGGAAATGTGATCCCATTTCCATTCAGAAATCGATAAACTCTGTAATAAGACACCTGGTTTCTTCCTTTCAGCTTTCACCTGTTGGCAATTTAAACATTTGGATACAAATTTAGTCACGTAAGACTTCATTTTTTTCCACCAGTACTGACTCTTCAATTCGTTGTACATCTTTCTACCTCCAGGGTGAACACTGAAGCGACTGCAATGGGCTTCTTTCAAAATATTCTGTCTCAAGTCTGTAATATTGGGAACAACTATTCGGTTATTCACATACAAGATATCATCATCACTAACCTTGTATTCAGACCGATGTCCTGATCGGATCATTTCAATTGATTTCTGCACATTCAGATCAACTTTCTGTGCTTCTTTGATACAAATCAGCAATTCTGGCTCAGCACTGATTGCATATACTCTCATCGGCCTTCTATCTGTCTCAAATACATACCCAAAAATACAAAAAACCTCAATCAAATTAGATACACCTACAGTAGACAAGGATAGAGCACACACCTTTCTACTCAGGGCATCCGCTGCTGCATTAGATTTCCCCAGATAGTATATGATTTCACAATCAAAATCCTTTAATAAATCAAGCCATCGTCGTTGTCTCATATTCAGTTCGGATTGTGAGAACAGATACTTCAGACTTTTGTGATCAAAAAAGATTTCAAACTTCTCGCCATATAAGTAATGTCTCTAGATTTTTAATGCAAAAACAATTGCAGCCAATTCAAGATCATGAATCGGATACCTGACTTCATGTGGTTTTATTTGTCGAGAAGCATAAGCGACAACATGTCCTTTCTGCATTAAAATACATCCCAAACCCTGGTGAGAAGCATCACAATAAACAACAAAATCACCAGTACCTGTAGGGATTTTCAAAACCAGCGCGGTAGTCAATCTCTTCTTTAGTTCAATAAAACTCCTTTCACACGCTTCAGACCAAATAAATGATGCATTCTTCTGTGTAATCTGTGTAATAGGCTTCGCTATCGATGAAAAATCTCGAATGAATCGACGGTAATAACCAGCTAAGCCCATAAAACTTCGAATTTCTAGCACTGATGTCGGTCTTTGCCAACTAATCACAGCTTCAACTTTACTCGAATCAACCGAAATTCCATCTCCTGAAATTATATGACCAAGAAAAACAACTCTCTGCAACCAAAATTCACATTTGGATAACTTGGCATACAATTTCTCTTCTCTTAATGTTCTCAGTACAATTCGAAGATGATCAGCATGTTCACACAGATTCTTAGAGTATATCAAAATACCATCAATAAAGATAATCACAAAGTCATCTAAATATCTTTGAAATACTCTATTCATCAATCCCATAAAAACTGCTGGTGAATTCGTTAGACCAAAAGGCATGAATATAAATTCATATTGGCCATACCTGGTTCTAAATGCAGTCTTAGGAATGTCTTCGTCTCTAACCCTCAACTGATGATAACTGGATCGTAGATCAATCTTCGAATATACCGACGATCCCTGCAATTGATCAAATAAATCATCGATACGAGGTAAAGGATAACGATTCTTTACCGTTGCTTTGTTCAATTGCCGGTAGTCAATACATAATCTCATCGATCCGTCTTTCTTCCTAACAAATAATACCGGAGCACCCCATGGGGATACACTCGGTCTGATATATCCTTTGGCCAACAAATCTTCGAGTTGGTCTTTCAGTTCTTTCAGTTCAATCGGTGCCATTCGGTAAGGTGCTTTCGATATCGGCTGTGTACCTGGCATTAATTCAATACTGATGTCTACCTCTCTGAATGGTGGCAATCCCGGAATCTCGTCAGGGAATACATCTGCAAACTCATTCACCACTAGTAGATCAGTCAATTTCGGACTAGTTCTCAGCATATCGACTGCATAGATCAAAAATCCCTCTGCTCCCTTCTGTAACAAATCAGTCATAGCAATAACAAATATCAAAGGAATTCTGGCTCGTGATCCCTTACCATAGAATTTCCATTCATTAGTCATATAAGGTTTGAACTTCACGATCTTTTGAAAACAGTCCACTGTTGCTCTGTACTTGGTTAACATATCGATACCGATTATACAGTAAAAATCAGACAAACCAAGAACGATCCAGTCAAGTTCAACTTCATTACATTCGTATTGTAGTACACAGTTTCTAACAGACTTCACTGATACTATACCTTTTCCCAACGGTGAAGATATAGACACTATAGTAGTTAATGACTCAACAAGCAATGAATACAACGTAACAAAGTGTTCATATATGAAGGTATGCGATGCACCCATATCGAATAAGACATAGGCAGGATAACCATAAGGAGAACAGTTACCTGCAATCACATCGTCTGGTGCCGCTTGTGCTTGCTCTTCATTCAATGCATACACTCTTGCTTGTTGCCTCTGAGGTTGATTCACTGACTGACCTCCTCCTCCTCCTCCTCCTGTTCTACCCTGTGCTACTGGTTGTGGCTGAAATGAATGAACAGAAGATCCTAATTGAACCACTGGTCTTGATGATCCAGCACCCTGTGTACCTCCAGAACCACGTTGTGGGCAGACTCGTGCAAAATGACCTGTCTGATTGCAAATGTGACAAGTACCAAAAACTCCTCGGCATTGTTCACTGGTATGTCGACCACCACACTTGGTGCAATATACATCGGACCTCTGTCCAGCTGGAGACTGTTGAGATCCACTGGAACTAGAAGAGCTACCACCAGGACGTTTAAACTGTTTCCCTTTGCCCTTGAAGAAATTTTTCTTTCCACTACTGCTACCTCCAGCTTCAAATCGAGGTGGTGGTGGAATCTGGGGCTGCTCTTGCAGCTGTCTCACTAGCTGTGGCACAAACTGTGCTCCTCTTTGTTTCATTATCCCTGCTTCAGCTCCCTTTCCATGATTTAGATCATCGGCAAAGGTATTCGGTCTTCCCGAATTTACAAGTGTGAACACATCAGGATTCAAGCCATTGATAAATTGATCGGCTTGAGCTTCATCACTAACAGCAATATGTGGAGAAAACTTCAACAGGATAGTGAACTTTGCAACATATTCCTTGATATTTAACTGTTCCTGTTGCAAACTCGCAAACTCTGCTGCTTTGTCCTTGCGATAAGACACAGGAAAGAAACGCTGATAGAAAGAAGTTCAAAATACAGACCAGGTAATAACAGTACCTTGGTTTTCCAATGCTCTCTTCGTCGCTATCCACCAACTCTTGGCAAGGCCATGTAGTTGATGAATCACAAGTCTGACACGACGATCATCTATATAGTCGAGGAACTCAAATAACTGCTCAATATCTTCCAACCAATTTTCACATTCCACAGAATTCTTAGTTCCTTGCAATTTCGGTGGTTTGAATGATTGGAATCGTTTCAGAAGTTTCTCCATCGAATTAGCATCACTGAACTCATCAGTAGATGTACTACCCTGTCCATGTTCAGACACTGTCACTGGGACCTGTGCAGCATTCGTCTGTTCAGGCTGATTCATGGCCAATGTCTGTCTAAATCTTGGTGCTGGTCGGGGAGGCATATCTGATAATCAAACAGATTAGTGTACAGTTCAATCTCAAATAGAACAAGTCTGTTATAGTCCACAATGCCTTCTCAAAAAATCGAATCTGATTCAGTCTTAGTCATTCATGATTCCAATCATATCAGATAACAGATAGCATGCAATTCTTAAAGTTGTAAAACAAGTCAGATAATAAACATGCTTCAAGAAGAACTAAATCATAATAAAAGACTCGATCTACCCACTCATCTATTCTTAGTCCGAGAACCTTATGCTCTGATACCACCTGTTGTGGGTCCTCGGGTTGCTAATCTCAAATCTTAAGGGGCAATTAATGAATAAGCATCATTAATCTAATAAGGAAAAAATAAGGATCAATAAATTTTATTTTTTTTTTCAAAAGGGGGTGGGCTCGGGCGGTCAAAAACTACCGCCCGGGCGCCCGTGATTTTTTTCCAAAACAGAAGGCTCGCGCTCGGGCTGCTAAAAACTGCAGCTCGAGCGCTTCCTGGGCAGAATTTCACCCTGTTTTTCAGCAGTCATTCTTGATCCTTTCCATCCATTCCAAGCTATCAAATTCAAGTCTAAAACATGTATATTAACATAAAACAACATCTAAACATGTTCATAAAGTATTGATACTTTAAACTAGAAGTTTACAATGCATCAAAAGCAACAAAAGACACAACTAGTCGCTAAGCTTTCCAATTCCAAAACCCAGATGTTCTCTAACATGTTTATAAAGACATAGCTACAACGTTCCATCTCGAACAACCTGAGTCCACATCTAATCATCTCTCATGAGCTACCCACGACATCCTTGGCCAGCTCCTGCCCCATTTGTTGTCATGCACACATACAAAACAAGACAAGAGCCGGATAAACTCCGGTGAGAAATCAATCTCAGTATAACCAACATATAGAAAGCGTTAAATAACTCATATCGACTTTATTAAAACTCAACTCAACAAATAGAGTAAATTAACGCTTCACATAAGAACTGATTCATATAACTTCGAGGCCATCAAGATTCATAAATGATCTTGACATGGATATCCATCTAACGAGTTCGTAACCGACTCGCAAATAAGGTTAACAGCAACCTTGGCATAGAATCAATTCAATATAGCATCATATCAACTCAAATTTAAAGATCCACTACCTGGGATGGATCGACAACATCACAATCAAATCAAAAACATAAACAAGTATGTGGTTTTTACAGGCCAACTCAAAAATAGTCATTCTTGAGTTTTAAAGTCCCTACTTCGCGATGTCGTCATTATACCTTCGTTATTCTCGATTCTGAACTCTTCAAATCTGAAAGATACAATCATAACACATATATCAAATTTCATTTCAATCTACCATATCAAAATCAATTCGAAAACATCATAAGATCATCGATCAAACTCATTTCAAACCTCAATCCAACTTCTTCGGTACCAAGTTGACGTCTTGATTCGTTGGCCTTCCAAACTCGACTGAAATTGAAGAGTAAACATGCTATAACATTAATAACATCTAGATAACAATTTCAGCTCAGATATAGGCTATCAAAACGGTCCAAAAACTCGAATCGACGGCGTAGCGATTGAAAATCGGTAACCGACGTAATCCCGAAATCAGTTCTAACTTCAACACCAGTTATACGTGTATTCAATTCAACAAACCAGCTGATATATCATTCCAAACCTCATCTCAATAGCTATAATAATTGATATACATGCTGTAATCAAAGTTGAATATAAATAACACAAATTCATCAATCCGGTTTCACAATAGAATCGCATAAACGTCGATATACATAATCAAGAACTCAAAATATGTTATCTGCCATTTACTGATTTCGAAATCCATATAACACAACATAAAACTTACACGAGATCGAAGCCTTCATTGCAAGGATTCCAGAACACTTTTCGGAATCGAAAACGGACGATCGAATCAAAAGATACAAGGATTTGAAAATCAAAACTCAAAAGAAAAGAAAGGATCTCGGCTCCTCTGTTCTTATTTCTGAATTCCTTAGACAATAACACGTTGACATGCTGAGTATTCAATTAAAATCTGATAACTTTAGCCAAAATTTCACTTTGGCCCCTCAATTCCTCATAAATTGCAATTCAGTCCTCGGCCCTTATTTTAATTCAATTTCAATCCTAAATAATTTAAGAATATTATAATTTAAATCGAAACTCTAAATATTCCCAAATTAAATATACTCGGATTAAAATTAAATAAGTTCGGATTAATATTAATTAATCCCGGGCCTTACATTTCTCCCCCACTAAGACATGAGTTCGTCCTCGAATTCATAAGCAGTATAGATATGCAGTCTGTATACTCATAAGAATAAAGAATAACTAAAAACTGAATAAGAACTCACATCAGTGAAATAAGTAAGGAAATCTCTGTCTCATGTCTTCTTCAACTTCCCACGTCGCTTCTTCAACTTTGTGCCGACTCCATTGAATCTTCACCAATGGAATGGTCTTCGTTCGTAGTTGTTTTGTCTTTCTATTGAGAATCTGAATAGGTTGCTCGAAATAGCTAAGAGTGTCATCCAACTCAACTTCATCAGATTTAATCACATGAAACGCATCAGATATATATTTCCTCAGCATCGATACATGAAAGACACCATGTATTCCAGATAAAGACATACGAAGAGCGAGTCGATAAGCAAGATTGCCTATCTTCTTGAGAATCTCGTACGGCCCAATATATTGCGGAGATAACTTTCCTCGTTTTCCAAATTGGACTGTGCCCCTGAGAGGTGAAATCTTCAGAAACACTCTATCTCCCTGATCAAAAGATAATGGCCGTCGTCGTACATTCACATATCTAGTCTATCTGTGTTGCGTTGTTCGCATTCTTTGCGGTATCAGTTTTACCTTCTCAGTCATTTGTCTGATCATATCTGGCCCTAACTCAGGTACCTCAGAAACATCATCCCAATACAAAGGCGATCGACACTTCTTCCCATATAATGCTTCAAATGGTGTCATCTCTATACTCGTCTGATAACTGTTGTTATAAGAAAATTTCACAAGTGGTATAGAATCTTGCCATGTAGTACCAAAATCAAGTACTACATCTCTCAGCATATCCTCCAGCGTCTAAATAGCTCGTTCAGATTGACCGTCAGTTTGAGGATGATAAGCAGTACTCAAATGTAAACGCGTACCTAGAGCTTCCTGTAGGCTATGCCAAAAGTGCGAAGTAAACCTTGGATTTCGGTCAGATACAATCGATTTTGGCACACCGTGTAGTCTTATATAGAGTTCTGACATTTGATCATGACGATAAGTCATTCGGTAAGGAATAAAGCATGCAGATTTTGTCAATCTGTCGATAATCACCCAAACAGCATCACATCCTCGAGATGATCGTGGCAACTTCGTTACAAAGTCCATGGAAATGTGATCCCATTTCCATTCATGAATCGATAAACTCTGTAATAAGCCACCTAGTTTCTTCCTTTTAACTTTCACCTGTTGGCAATTTAAACATTTGGATACAAATTCAGTCACGTCAAACTTCATTTTTTTCCACCAGTACTGACTCTTCAAGTCGTTGTACATCTTTCTGCCTCCAGGGTGAACACTTAAGCGACTGCAATGGGCTTATTTCAAAATATTATGTCTCAAGTCTGTAATATTGGGAACAACTATTCGGTTATTCATATACAAGATATCATCATCACTAACCTTGTATTCAGACTGATGTCCTGATCGGATCATTTCAATTGATTTCTGCACATTCTGATCAACTTTCTGTGCTTCTTTGATACAAATCAGCAATTTTGGCTCAGCACTGATTGCATATACTCTCATCGGCCTTCTATCTGTGTCAAATACATACCCAAAAATACAACAATCCTCAATCAAATTAGATACACCTACAGTAGACAAGGATAGAGCACACACCTTTCTACTCAGGGCATCCGCTGCTGCATTAGATTTCCCCGGATAGTATTTGATTTCACAATCAAAATCCTTCAATAAATCAAGCCATCGTCTTTGTCTCATATTCAGTTCGGATTGTGAGAACAGATACTTCAGACTTTTGTGATCAGAAAATATTTCAAACTTCTCGCCATATAAGTAATGTCTCCAGATTTTTAATGCAAAAACAATTGCAGCCAATTCAAGATCATGAATCGGATACCTGACTTCATGTGGTTTTAGTTGTCGAGAAGCATAAGCGACAACATGTCCTTTCTGCATTAAAATACATCCCAAACCCTGGTGAGAAGCATCACAATAAACAACAAAATCACCAGTACCTGTAGGGATTTTCAAAACCGGCGTTGTAGTCAATCTCTTCTTTAGTTCGATAAAACTCCTTTCACACGCTTCAGACCAAATAAATTATGCATTCTTCTGTGTAAGCTGTGTAATAGGCTTTGTTATCGATGAAAAATCTCGAATGAATCGACGGTAATAACCAGCTAAGCCCATAAAACTTCGAATTTCTGGCACAGATGTCGGTCTTTGCCAACTAATCACAGCTTCAACTTTACTCGGATCAACCGAAATGCCATCTCCTGAAATTATATGACCAAGAAAAACAACTCTCTGCAACCAAAATTCACATTTGGATAACTTGGCATACAATTTCTCTTCTCTTAATGTTCTCAGTACAATTCGAAGATGATCAGCATGTTCACACAGATTCTTAGAGTATATCAAAATATCAATAAAGATAATCACAAAGTCATCTAAATATCTTTGAAATACTCTATTCATCAATCCCATAAAAACTGCTGGTGCATTCGTTAGACCAAAAGGCATGAATATAAATTCATAATGGCCATACCTGGTT
This sequence comes from Henckelia pumila, assembly GCF_033568475.1. Taxonomy (NCBI): domain Eukaryota; kingdom Viridiplantae; phylum Streptophyta; class Magnoliopsida; order Lamiales; family Gesneriaceae; genus Henckelia; species Henckelia pumila. The sequence goes on along the minus strand of NC_133122.1, from coordinate 135,068,203 downwards.
CTAAATGCAGTCTTAGGAATGTCTTCGTCTCTAACCCTCAACTGATGATAACCGGATCGTAGATCAATCTTCGAATATACCGACTATCCCTGCAATTGATCAAATAAATCATCAATACAAGGTAAAGGATAACGATTCTTTACCGTTGCTTTGTTCAATTGCCAGTAGTCAATACATAATCTCATTGATCCGTCTTTCTTCCTAACAAATAATACCGGAGCACCCCATGGGGTTACACTCGGTCTGATATATCCTTTGGCCAACAAATCTTCGAGTTGGTCTTTCAGTTCTTTCAGTTCAATCGGTGTCATTCGGTAAGGTGCTTTCGATATCGGCTGTGTACCTGGCATCAATTCAATACTGAAGTCTACCTCTCTGAAAGGTGGCAATCCCGGAATCTCGTCAGGGAATACATCTGCAAACTCATTCACCACTGGTAGATCAGTCAATTTCAGACTAGTCCTCAGCATATCGACTGAATAGATCAAAAATCCCTCTGCTCCCTTCTGTAACAAATCAGTCATAGCAATAACAGATATCAAAGGAATTCTGGCTCGTGATCCCTTACCATAGAATTTTCATTCATTAGTCATAACAGATTTGAACTTCACGATCTTCTGAAAACAGTCCACTGTTGCTCTGTACTTGGTTAACATATCGATACCGATTATACAGTCAAAATCAGACAAACCAAGAATGATACAGTCAAGTTCAACTTCATTACCTTCGTATTGTAGTACACAGTTTCTAACAGACTTCACTGATACTATACCTTTTCCCAACGGTGAAGATATAGACACTACAGTAGTTAATGACTCAACAGGCAATGAATACAACGTAACAAAGTGTTCAGATATGAAGGTATGCGACGCACCCGTATCGAATAAGACATAGGCAGGATAACCATAAAGAGAACAGTTACCTGCAATCATATCGTCTGGTGCCGCTTGTGCTTGCTCTTCAGTCAATGCAAACACTCTTGCTTGTTGCCTCAGAGGTTGATTCACTGACTAACCCCCTCCTCCTCCTGTTCTAACCTGTGCTACTGGTTGTGGCTGAAATGAATGAATAGAAGATCCTAATTGAACCACTGGTATCGATGATCCAGCACCCTGTGCACCTCCAGAACCACGCTGTGGGCAGACTCGTGCAAAATGACCTGTCTGATTGCAAATGTGACAAGTACAAAAAAATCCTCGGCATTGTTCACTGGTATGTCGACCACCACACTTGGTGCAATATACATCGGACCTCTGTCCAGCTGGAGACTGTCGAGATCCACTGGAACAAGAAGAGCTACCACCAGGACATTTAAACTGTTTCCCTTTGCCCTTGAAGAAATTTTTCTTTCCACTACTGCTACCTCCAGCTTCAAATCGAGGTGGTGGTGGAATCTGTGGCTGCTCTTGCGGCTGTCTCACTGGCTGTGGCACAAACTGTGCTCCTCTTTGTCTCAGTATACCTGCTTCAGCTCCCTTTGCACGATTCAGAGCATCGGCAAAGGTATTCGGTCTTCCCGAATTTACAAGTGTGAACACATCAGGGTTCAAGCCATTGATAAATTGATCGGCTTGAGCTTCATCACTAACAGCAATATGTGGAGCAAACTTCAACAGGCTAGTGAACTTTGCAACATATTCCCTGATATTTAACTGTCCCTGTTGAAAACTTGCAAACTCTGCTCCTTTGTCCTTGCGATAAGACACAGGAAAGAAACGCTGATAGAAAGAAGTTCAAAATACAAACCAGGTAATAACAGTACCTTGGTTTTCCAATGCTCTCTTCGTCGCTATCCACCAGGTAATAACAGTACCGTGATTTTTTTCCAAAATAGAAGGCCCGCGCTCGGGCTGCTAAAAACTGCAGCTCGGGCGCTTCCTGGCCAGAATTTCACCTTGTTTGTCAGCAGCCATTCTTGATCCTTTCCATCCATTCCAAGCTATCAAATTCAAGTCTAAAACATGTATATTAACATAAAACAACATCTAAACATGTTCATAAAGTATTGATACTTTAAACTAGAAGATTACAATGCATCAAAAGCAACAAAAGACACAACTAGTCGCTAAGCTTTCCAAGTCCAAAAACCAGATGTTCTCTAACATGTTTATAAAGACATAGCTACAACGTTCCATCTCGAACAACCCGAGTCCACATCTAATCATCTCTCATGAGCTACCCACAATGTCCTTGGCCAGCTCCTGCCCCATTTGTTTTCATGCACACATACAAAACAAGACAACAGCCGGATAAACTCCGGTGAGAAATCAATCTCAGTATAACCAACATATAGAAAGCGTTAAATAACTCATATCGACTTTATTTAAACTCAACTCAACAAATAGAGTAAATTAACGCTTCGCATAAGAACTGATTCATATAACTTCGAGGCCATCAAGATTCATAAATGATCTTGACATTGATATCTATCTAACGAGTTTGTAACCGACTCGCAAATAAGGTTAACAGCAACCTTGGCATAGAATCAATTCAATATAGCATCATATCAACTCAAATTTAAAGATCCACTACCTGGGATGGATCGACAACATCACAATCAAATCAAAAACATAAACAAATATGTGGTTTTTACGGGCCAACTCAAAAATAGTCGTTCTTGAGTTTCAAAGTCCCTACTTCGCGATGTCGTCATTATACCTTCGTTATTCTCGATTCTGAACTCTTCAAATCTGAAAGATACAATCATAATACATATATCAAATTTCATTTCAATCTACCATATCAAAATCAAGTCGAAAACATCATAAGATCATCGATCAAACTCATTTCAAACCTCAATCCAACTTCTTCGGTACCAAGTTGACGTCTTGATTCGTTGGCCTTCCAAACTAGACTGAAATTGAAGAGTAAACACGCTATAACATTAATAACATCTAGATAACAATTTGAGCTCAGATATAGGCTATCAAAACGGTCCAAAAACTCGAATCAACGGCATAGCGATTGAAAATCGGTAACCGACGTAATCCCGAAATCAGTTCTAACTTCAACACCAGTTATACGTGTATTCAATTCAACAAACCAGCTGATATATCATTCCAAACCTCATCTCAATAGCTATAACAATTGATATACATGCTGAAATCAAAGTTGAATATAAATAACACAAATTCATCAATCCGATTTCACAATAGAATCGCATAAACGTCGATATACATAATCAAGAACTCAAAATCTGTTATCTGCCATTTACTGATTTTGAAATCCATATAACACAACATAAAACTTACACGAGATCAAAGCCTTTGTTGCAAGGATTCCAGAACACTTTTCGGAATCGAAAACGGACGATCGAATCAAAAGATACAAGGATTTGAAAATCAAAACTCAAAAGAAAAGAAAGGATCTCGGCACCTCTGTTCTTATTTCTGAATTCCTTAGACAATAACACGTTGACATGCTGTGTATTCAATTAAAATCTGATAACTTTAGCCAAAATTTCACTTTGGCCCCTCAATTCCTCATAAATTGCAATTCAGTCCTCGGCCCTTATTTTAATTCAATTTCAATCCTAAATAATTTAAGAATATTATAATTTAAATCGAAACTCTAAATATTCCCAAATTAAATATACTCGGATTAAAATTAAATAAGTTTGGATTAATATTAATTAATCCCGGGCCTTACATTTCTCCCCTACTAATACATGAGTTCGTCCTCGAATTCATAAGCAGTATAGATATGCAGTCTGTATACTCATAAGAATAAAGAATAACTAAAAACTAAATAAGAACTCACATCAGTGAAATAAGTAAGGAAATCTCTATCTCATGTCTTCTTCAACTTCCCACGTCGCTTCTTCAACTCCGTGCCGACTCCATTGAATCTTCACCAATAGAATGGTCTTCGTTCGTAGTTGTTTTGTCTTTCTATCGAGAATCTGAATAGGTTGCTCGAAATAGATAAGAGTGTTATCCAACTCAGCTTCATCAGATTGAATCACATGAGACGCATCAGATATATATTTCCTCAGCATCGATACATGAAAGACATCATGTATTCTAGATAAAGACATAGGAAGAGCGAGTCGATAAGCAAGATTGCCTATCTTCTCGAGAATCTTGTACGGCCTAATATATTGCGGAGATAACTTTCCTCGTTTTCCAAATCGGACTGTGCCCCTGAACGGTGAAATCTTCAGAAACACTCTATCTCCCTGATCAAAAGATAATGGCCGTCGTCGTACATTCGCATATCTAGTCTGTCTGTTTTGCGCTGTTTGCATTCTTTGGGGTATCAGTTTTACCTTCTCAGTCATTTGTCTGATCATATCTGGCCCTAACTCAGGTACCTCAGAAACATCATCCCAATACAAAGGCGATCAACACTTCTTCCCATATAATTCTTCAAATGGTGTCATCTCTATACTCGTCTGATAACTGTTGTTATAAGAAAATTCCACAAGTGGTATAGAATCTTGCCGTGTAGTACCAAAATCTAGTACTACAGCTCTCAGCATATCCTCCAGCGTCTGAATAGTTCGTTCAGATTGACCGTCAGTTTGAGGATGTTAAGCAGTACTCAAATGTAAACGCGTACCTAGAGCTTCCTGTAGGCTATGCCAAAAGTGCGAAGTAAACCATGAATCTCGGTCAGATACAATCGATTTTGGCACACCGTGTAGTCTTACCACTTCTCGAATATAGAGATCTGCAATTTGAAAATGACGATAAGTCATTCGATAAGGAATAAAGCATGCAGATTTTGTCAATCTGTCGATAATCACCCAAACAGCATCACATCCTCGAGATGATCGTGGCAACTTCGTTACAAAGTCCATGGAAATGTGATCCCATTTCCATTCAGGAATCGATAAACTCTGTAATAAGCCATCTGGTTTCTTCCTTTTAGCTTTCACCTGTTGGCAATTTAAACATTTGGATACAAATTCAGTCACGTCAGACTTCATTTTTTTCCACCAGTACTGACTCTTCAAGTCGTTGTACATCTTTCGGCCTCCAGGATGAACACTGAAGCGACTGCAATGGGCTTCTTTCAAAATATTCTGTCTCAAGTCTGTAATATTGGGAAAAACTATTCGGTTATTCACATACAAGATATCATCATCACTAACCTTGTATTCGGACTGATGTCCTGATCGGATCATTTCAATTGATTTCTGCACATTCTGATCAACTTTCTGTGCTCTTTTGATACAAATAAGCAATTCTGGCTCAGCACTGATTGCATATACTCTCATCGGCATTCTATCTGTCTCAAATACATACCCAGAAATACAACAATCATCAATCAAATTAGATACACCTACATTAGACAAGGATAGAGCACACACCTTTCTACTCAGGGCATCCGCTGTTGCATTAGATTTCCCCGGATAGTATTTGATTTCACAATCAAAATCCTTCAATAAATCAAGCCATCGTCGTTGTCTCATATTCAGTTCAGATTGTGAGAACAGATACTTCAGACTTTTGTGATCAGAAAAGATTTCAAACTTCTCGCCATATAAGTAATGTCTCCAGATTTTTAATGCAAAAACAATTGCAGCCAATTCAAGATCATGAATCGGATACCTGACTTCATGTGGTTTTAGTTGTCGAGAAGCATAAGCGACAACATGTCCTTTCTGCATTAAAATACATCCCAAACCCTGGTGAGAAGCATCACAATAAACAACAAAATCAACAGTACCTGTAGGGATTTTCAAAACCGGCGCTGTAGTCAATCTCTTCTTTAGTTCGATAAAATCCTTTCACACGCTTCAGACCAAATAAATGATGCATTCTTCTGTCTAAGTTGTGTAATAGGCTTCGCTATCGATGAAAAATCTCGAATGAATCGACGATAATAACCAGCTAAGACCATAAAACTTCGAATTTCTGGCACAGATGTCGGTCTTTGCCAACTAATCACAGCTTCAACTTTACTCGGATCAACCGAAATGCCATCTCCTGAAATTATATGACCAAGAAAAACAACTCTCTGCAACAAAAATTCACATTTGGATAACTTGACATACAATTTATCTTCTCTTAATGTTCTCAGTACAATTCGAAGATGATCAGCATGTTAACACAGATTCTTAGAGTATATCAAAATATCATCAATAAAGATAATCACAAAGTCATCTAAATATCTTTGAAATACTCTATTCATCAATCCCATAAAAACTGCTGGTGCATTCGTTTGACCAAAAGGCATGAATATAAATTCATAATGGCCATACCTGGTTCTAAATGCAGTCTTAGGAATGTCTTCGTCTCTAACCCTCAACTGATGATAACCAGATCGTAGATCAATCTTCGAATATACCGACGATCCCTGCAATTGATCAAATAAATCATCGATACGAGGTAAAGGATAACGATTCTTTATCGTTGCTTTGTAAAATTGCCGGTAGTCAATACATAATCTCATCAATCCGTCTTTCTTCCTAACAAATAATACCGAAGCACCCCATGGGGATACACTCGGTCTGATATATCCTTTGGCCAACAAATCTTCAAGTTGGTCTTTCAGTTCTTTCAGTTCAATCGGTGCCATTCGGTAAGGTGCTTTCGATATCGGCTGTGTATCTGGCATCAATTCAATACTGAAGTCTACCTCTCTGAATGGTGGCAATCCCGGAATCTCGTCAAGGAATGCATATGCAAACTCATTCACCACTGGTAGATCAGTAAATTTCGGACTAGTCCTCAGCATATCGACTGAATATATCAAAAATCCCTCTGCTCCCTTCTGTAACAAATCAGTCATAGCAATAACAGATATAAAAGGAATTCTGGCTCGTGATCCCTTACCATAGAATTTCCATTCATCAGTCATATCAGGTTTGAACTTCACGATCTTCTGAAAACAGTCCACTGTTGCTCTGTACTTGGTTAACATATCGATACCGATTATACAGTCAAAATCAGACAAACCAAGAACGATATAGTCAAGTTCAACTTCATTACCTTCGTATTGTAGTACACAGTTTCTAACAGACTTCACTGATACTATACATTTTCCCAACGGTGAAGATATAGACACTACAGTAGTTAATGACTCAACAGGCAATGAATACAACGTAACAAAGTGTTCAGATATGAAGGTATGCGACACACCCGTATCGAATAAGACATAGGCAGGATAACCATAAAGAGAACAGTTACCTGCAATCACATCGTCTGGTGCCGCTTGTGCTTGCTCTTCAGTCAATGCAAACACTCTTGCTTGTTGCCTCAGAGGTTGATTCACTGACTGACCTCCTCCTCCTCCTGTTCTACCCTGTGCTGCTGGTTGTGGCTGAAATGAATGAACAAAAGATCCTAATTGAACCACTGGTTTTGATGATCCAGCATCCTGTGCACCTCCAGAACCACGCTATGGGCAGACTCGTGCAAAAATGACCTGTCTAATTGCAAATGTGACAAGTACCAAAAACTCCTCGGCATTGTTCACTGGTATGTCGACCACCACACTTGGTGCAATATACATCGGACCTTTGTCCAGCTCGAGACTGTCGAGATCCACTGGAACTAGAAGAGCTACCACCAGGATGTTTAAACAGTTTCCCTTTGCCCTTGAAGAAATTTTTCTTTCCACTACTGCTACCTCCAGCTTCAAATCGAGGTGGTGGTGGAATATTTGGCTGCTCTTGCGGCTGTCTCACTGGCTGTGGCACAAACTGTGCTCCTCTTTGTCTCAGTATCCCTGTTTCAGCTCCCTTTGCACGATTCAGAGCATCGACAAAGGTATTCGGTCTTCTCAAATTTACAAGTGTGAACACATCAGGATTGAAGCCATTGATAAATTGATCGGCTTGAGCTTCATCACTAACAGCAATATGTGGAGCAAACTTCAACAGGCTAGTGAACTTTGCAACATATTCCTCGATATTTAAGTGTCCCTGTTGCAAACTCGCAAACTCTGCTCCTTTGTCCTTGCGATAAGACACGGGAAAGAAACGCTGATAGAAAGAAGTTCGAAATACAGACCAGGTAATAACAGTACCTTGGTTTTCCAATGCTCTCTTCGTCGCTATCCACCAACTCTTGGCAAGGCCATGTAGTTGATGAATCACAAGTCTGACACGACGATCATCTATATAGTCGAGGGACTCAAATAACTGCTCAATATCTTCCAACCAATTTTCACATTCCACAGCATTCTCAGTTCCTTGCAATTTTGGTGGTTTGAATGATTGGAATCGTTTCAGAAGTTCTTCCATCGGATTAGCATCACTGAACTCATCAGTAGACGTACTACCCTGTCCATGTTCAGACACTGTCACTGGGACCTATGCAACATTCGTCTGTTCAGGCTGATTCATGGCCAATGTCTGTCTAACTCTTGGTGCTGGTCGGGGAGACATATCTGATAATCAAACAGATTAGTGTACAGTTCAATATCAAATAGAACAAGTATGTTACAGTTCACAATGCCTTCTCAAAATATCGAATCTGATTCAGTCTTAGTCATTCATGCTTCCAATCATATCAGATAACAGATAGCATGCAATTCTTAAAGTTGTAAAACAAGTCAGATAATAAACATGCTTCAAGAAGAACTAAATCAGAATAAAAGACTCGATCTACCCCGCTCATCTATTCTCAGTCCGAGAACCTTATGCTCTGATACCACCTGTTGTGGGGCCTCGGGTTGCTAATCTCAAATCTTAAGGGGCAATTAATGAATAAGCATCATTAATCTAATAAGGAAAAAATAAGGATCAATAAATTTTTTATTTTTTTTTTCAAAAGGGGGTGGGCTCGGGCGGTCAAAAACTACCGCCCGGGCGCCCGTGATTTTTTTCCAAAACAAAAGGCTCGCGCTCGGGCTGCTAAAAACTGCAGCTCGGGCGCTTCCTGAGCAGAATTTCACCCTGTTTTTCAGCAGCCATTCTTGATCCTTTCCATCCATTCCAAGCTATCAAATTCAAGTCTAAAACATGTATATTAACATAAAACAACATCTAAACATGTCCATAAAGTATTGATACTTTAAACTAGAAGTTTACAATGCATCAAAAGCAACAAAAGACACAACTAGTCGCTAAGCTTTCCAAGTCCAAAACCCAGATGTTCTCTAACATGTTTATAAAGACTTAGCTACAACGTTCCATCTTGAACAACCCGAGTCCACATCTAATCATCTCTCATGAGCTACCCACGACGTCCTTGGCCATCTCCTGCCCCATTTGTTGTCATGCACACATACAAAACAAGACAACAGCCGGATAAACTCCGGTGAGAAATCAATCTCAGTATAACCAACATATAGAAAGCGTTAAATAACTCATATCGTCTCTATTTAAACTCAACTCAACAAATAGAGTAAATTAACGCTTCTCATAAGAACTGATTCATATAACTTCGAGGCCATCAAGATTCATAAATGATCTTGACATGGATATCCATCTAACGAGTTCGTAACCGACTCGCAAATAAGGTTAACAGCAACCTTGGCATAGAATCAATTCAATATAGCATCATATCAACTCAAATTTAAAGATCCACTACCTGGGATGGATCGACAACATCACAATCAAATCAAAAACATAAACAAGTATGTGGTTTTTACGGGCCAACTCAAAAATAGTCGTTCTTGAGTTTCAAAGTCCCTACTTCGCGATGTCGTCATTATACCTTCATTATTCTCGATTTTGAACTCTTCAAATCTGAAAGATACAATCATAACACATATATCAAACTTCATTTCAATCTACCATATCAAAATCAAGTCGAAAACATCATAAGATCATCGATCAAACTCATTTCAAACCTCAATCCAACTTCTTTGGTACCAAGTTGACGTCTTGATTCGTTGGCCTTTGAAACTCGACTGAAATTGAAGAGTAAACATGTTATAACATTCATAACATCTAGATAACAATTTCAGCTCAGATATAGGCTATCAAAATGGTCCAAAAACTCGAATCGACGGCGTAGCAATTGAAAATCGATAACCGACGTAATCCCGAAATCAGTTCTAACTTCAAAACCAGTTATACGTGTATTCAATTCAACAAACCAGCTGATATATCATTCCAAACCTCATCTCAATAGCTATAACAATTGATATACATGCTGGAATCAAAGTTGAATACAAATAACACAAATTCATCAATCCGGTTTCGCAATAGAATCGCATAAACGTCGATATACATAATCAATAACTCAAAATCTGTTATCTGCCATTTACTGATTTCGAAATCCATATAACACAACATAAAACTTACACGATATCGAAGCCTTCGTTGCAAGGATTCCAGAACGCTTTTCGGAATCGAAAACGGACGATCGAATCAAAAGATACAAGGATTTGAAAATCAAAACTCAAAAGAAAAGAAAGGATCTCGGCTCCTCTGTTCTTATTTCTGAACTCCATAGACAATAACACGTTGACATGCTGAGTATTCAATTAAAATCTGATAACTTTAGCCAAAATTGCACTTTGGCCCCTCAATTCCTCATAAATTGCAATTCTGTCCTCGGCCCTTATTTTAATTCAATTTCAATCCTAAATAATTTAAGAATATTAGAATTTAAATTGAAACTCTAAATATTCCAAAATTAAATATACTCGGATTAAAATTAAATAAGTTTGGATTAATATTAATTAATCCCGGGCCTTACAACTGTTGTGATCTCTGTGAAACAAGTGACTGCCAGTGGCCAAAGCTCCATAATCTACCCAACTTCTTGTTGTCTCATCCAAACCACCATTAAAAATTTGAGTTAGCGTGTAGTTTGACTAATCGTGTTATCGAAATCTGTTTGCCAAGTCATTGAATCTCCCCCAAGCAACATAGAATGGCTCCGAGTATTGTTGGCCAGGCCTTGTGAACACCTGGCGATGATCCATCTCCAAGCACCTCACAAATAAAAAACAATAAAATTAAAATTAAAATTAAAAATTAAGTGAAGGAACGAAAAGAGAGGGAAAAAATTTCTAGTCTTAAGAAAATAATCTATCCAAATATTAACCAAACAGTCCCCGGCAACGACGTCAAAAACTTGACCACTTAATTCGGTATTTACTAGAAAGTGCACTAGGTAAAGTAATAGTAAAGTGGACTGGGAGTCCAAGTATCGATCCCACAGGGACTGTAGTCAATTCTCAAGAATTAATTATTTTACTTAATCTAAACAAAATCATAAAGAGCGATTTGATTTAAATAAAATAAAAATTTAAAATAAAAAAACTTCTTAAGAAATAAGAATTAAAATAGTTGAAAGGAAATTTTAATTAAAACGAGACAACCAAGACACACGCAGGTACCGAACAAATCATGTAGCATGTAGTTAACTCAGGACTCATATTTAAATCTTAAATTTTGGTGAATTCTCCTAACTTGTTTAAAGATCTATTTGTAGAACAATTAAACCTATTCAAATATTGACGGATTAATTTCCATAATTCTAATCAAACTCAAATGCATTAGAAACTGGGAGAATTCAGTTAACACCTAAAACCTTACGATGAAATCGAATATTATTTCTAGTCAATTTTATCTCGTGTTAATTATTATAGTGATCGAAATCAATTCCTCCTCTGTCGATTTGGAATCGATTAACATGCAAGTAAACAATTGGCCAAATCATTCACAAGATAAATATAAATCTAATATTCAATAATATAAAACCAAATTTGAAAAATCTCAAACAAACATCCAAGTTTTCTACATAGATTTGTCTGGCCCAATCACGTGGTCTTGGTTGAAGAAAATATAATCAATAATTGAAAACAAAATTCAAACAAGTTTAATAATCAAAAGAGAAGAAAGGAAGAAAAACTTGATTGGAGCGTTCTTCAATCTCCAAGCTTTCGCCTAGCCGCTGTTGTGAAAAATACTCGCAAGCGTACGAGTGTCAAGTTTTAATATAGTGAAAAATCAAGTATCGTTCGCAAAGAGAGTAATATGAAAATATTCAGTGCTTGTAATTAAAATAGTCTAAACTTTATCTAGAAATCAATAGTTGAGAATTTTGAAGAATAAAACAATTAATGAGTTTTTAATAACAAGCACACAACTTTCAAAATAATCAATCAGAGAAAAATGGTCTAGAGGTATAGATTTCACCTGGTTTCAACAACAATCACTCCTAAATAATTTATTTTCATGAATTCCCTTTAATTAATAACCAAGAACACTAAAGTGTATTATTCCCTCTCTTGAGTGCCGAATAAAATATATCAACCACAATTCAATTCCAATATACCTATTAGGAATCTACTCGTAGTGATCTATGTAAAAGCAATGTTCTTTTCTAAGTTCCGTTAATGTTCTATACTCTGTCGAGCTATGTAATAATTAACGGTGTAATTTTTAATGTCCTATTCAAAATCTCCTCTGTCGAGTGTCAGATTTCAAATAAATATTACAATTCCATTATTGATCAGGTAATTGAAAAGACATGCAATTCTAGAAACACAATTAATCTAGAGGAACTCAATTCATTAAAATCACAAATTCATGAAAGTGTCTACACCAGGTTCCATCCAACCTCTAGACTCTAAAAGTTTAGTTCATAATCAAATTTAAATAAACACAAAACATGTTTATAAATCCATACATATTCAGAAATAAATAAAAATTAGAAAACAAATCCGTCGTCAACATCGTGTCCGGACTCTCGATATCCGTCTTCATTCTTCAATTAAAACACCGACTTTTCCAGAAAATCTTCACGTTCAAGCTCCAGAAACCTTTTCTCTGATTCACATGTGATGTGTGGCGTCCCCCTTTTTTTCTATCAGACAAATCCATTTTATATGGCCTCCAAATCGTCCAATAAAAAGCCCATGAAAATACCCGAGTTTCCTTGAATATTAAAATTCCTCACGTTTGAAATCCCGTCGCGCGGGCCCTCAACCACTGCCGCGCGGGCGCACTATAGCTACGTATTTCTTGTCTTCAGCAATTCCAAGTAGCGCGGGTGCGCAGGCAAGGTAGCGCGGGCGCACTTGACCTTCGAATTTTATTTTTTTCCCTGATTCACAACAGCGCGGGCGCGCTACTAAGGCTGCGCGGCCGCCCTACTTTTTCGAATTTCAACCTTTTCTGCTCTCCTTTTTATCTCATCTTGCTTTTTGGACTCATTCCACGCTCTTTTCCTTCACATCAACGCAAAAGTCATCTTTTCTTTATTTCACTGCACACCACAAAAACAACACAAATACCTCATAATTCCGCTCGAAACACAACAATTAACAAGAAACTCAAATACAAATTAAGTGCACAAAATGCACTTATCAAATTCCCCCAAACTTGAATGTTTGCTAGTCCCGAGCAAAACTCCACAACAAACTCATAACACATATGCAAGCAACAAAAATCATCAAGAAATACTATGAATCAATGGCCTCCGTGTAATTTCAAAAACAATTCAAATCCAATCATATCCAACCTACTAACACTTGAAAAATTATTTATCAAGAAAAACATCTCAACCTTATAAACTCATAAACTCCGCAACTCACGTTTCAAAGTACCTTTCTCTGAACTCAATTCAAACATTCACAGATCATGAGGACTTTTAAAGGTTACACAGGATCCAGGTAAGAAAATTAAATCAAAAACACTCACAATCGGGTTAATTCAAATAAAAGCAGCGTGTGCGTGTTTCGATCCAAAATTCATACTCATTAAAAGTGCCAATCGACAGTTCATAAACTAAATTCTCGCAACCCGTCTCCACTAGTATATTGGGCAACTGTGACTCGGTCAATAGGACTTAATTGGCTTATAACATAAGGCTTGGCTCATGGCTACAACTGAAGGATTATGAATTCAAAATAAGGAGTAATTTAATGCTTAAACTCTACTTTCAACTCTTTTTCATTCACAATTTCACACTTCTTCTTCACTTCATTGACTTTTTCATTTTTTTCTTTCACAACTCTTCATCCATAAAATTTTTTTTTTCTTTTTCAATCCTCTTTTTTCAACTCTTTTCTACCATTTTTTTTTCTTTCTTTTCTCAACTACCTTCTTCATTTTCGAATCTTCCCCACCACACCATTCCATATTCACAAATATAAAATAGGAGCACATAACATTTTAGCATTCAAATTACTCCCTTAAAGGTAGGAAATAGTGTTTAGGCTATTCATAGGTAGTCAATGTATGACCTTGAACAATGACGAATGGGGGTTTATCACACGTTTACACGCATGTCATTCGATTTTCAACAAGGCTCAAACAAGGTACTAGGGATACATACATTAATAGGGTAGCTTGAAAGGCTCAAACGATTTCAGAAATATTGCCTAAATCATTCCTAATCACAGTTATGCCCGTATTTAGCCTCGAGGGATGTCCGAACTAGTTCTAGACAAGTCTCAATCCACAATCAATTCATACAAACGATGATTTTTCAACAATTTTCAGATTTTTGTACCTCAAGTACTCATATAAGTGTAAGCTCAAATGGGCAACTAGGGATAAAAATTTGTCAACAAAATGAGGCCCAAGAATCCAAACAATGCCTCAATCATCTCTATGTTTGTATGTTTCAAAATTCAGATACAGACACAAATCACAGAGTATATAAGAGTTCAATCGTTCACTTGGTTCCTATAAATTCAAAGTTTGGTCAGATAGGTGGACAATCATGGATTTCAGTTACGGAACAAAAATTCTAACATCATTGGCCATCTTTCCATTTCATTCTTGCCACACTCAATTCACATTAACACCACTTTCACTTAAATATAAGCACAACATAAAACGCCTTCAGAAACACAAAAAATCCTAAAACAAACAACACAAAAGCAAACTAAACTAAAAACAAGCAAAACGTTCAGCACAAAATTTTCAAAATTTTTTAGTTTCAGAATTGACCCCCCCAAACTTGGTACATTCAGTGTCCTCAATGAATAAAACAAGAAAGAATAAAGGACATGTACCTCAAACAATGACCGTCAGTGGTCGCCGGCATCCTCATAATCAAAAGGAGGGGGTGGCTCAGTAGTATCAGGAGTGGGCTTCCACTGTGGTGGTGTAGGGAATGGATATGAAGAACTCGTAGCACCCGGAAACTGATGAGCTAGGGCCGAGGTAAAGTCCATCATGTAATGCATAAAGGCCATAGACTCCTGGTGAAATGTCAGTTGCTGCTGCATCGCCTCCACAAGAGAAGTAACTCAATCAGTCAATGTAGGAGGGGCAGCAGGACGAGGCACTGCTTCCTGGCGAGCAGCTGCTTGAGCAGTAAAATCGCGTCTTGCTTGGCGAGCTCGCCTCTCAGTCAGATCTACAAAGTGTGCTGGAGGTGTACAAGGGATAGCGCCATGGCATTTCAGCAGCACTTCACTGTCTGGCCAAGTAACCCCGACAGCAGCACACAGATCAGTAATCAGAAAAGGCAAAGCAAGGCCACCCGTGGTTTTTCCTGCCACCACTTTAGAAATTGTCCCTTGACATATTTGGCCTAAATCAATTGTCTTTCCCGTCAAAATGCAATAAACAAGAATTGTCCTATCGCATGTCACATCATGATCATGATCGGTTGGTTTCAGTCTCAAACAAACAAAGGTATACCAAATCTTAGCATTATCCAACAATTAAATTTTCTTCAGCATAGCCGGTTGATTTTCTGGACCCAGTCTCCACTCAGCCCCAGGTTTGCTGTTATGGATTATACCGAAGCGAACATGACGATAATAGAAATTGCGGGATAAAATAATCAACAAGGACACCAAAAATTTACGTGGTTCACCCAATATAGGCTACGTCCACGGAGCTGCTGCAAATCTTTATTATCGGAGAAATATTACAAGTGTATACAAAACACTATATCTCTCCACACCCAAGCCTCGAGTATTACCGAGAAAATATTTCTCTAACTCACACAAGAGATCACCGAAAAAGAAAACAACTCTTTTTTTCTCTCTTTATTTTCTTCTCTAATGTCAATACAAAATAGAGGAATGTGATACAATAACTGAAGAAGTATGACCCTATTTATAGCAAAATTTCTCATGTATTTTCTTCATTGAACCGATGTGGGAATCCCAATGCGGGCCTCAACTTGCCTAACAATTCTCCCACTTGAACACTTGATTTCAATCATGGCTTCACACAATCAATGCAGCAGCTCATGCCTCCTCGCTTATACTTGCAATCCAACTGAAGTCGAACATAACTTTAGTTTGTCAGTGGTCACCGCCTTAGTGAACATATCAGCTGGATTTTTACTTCCAAGAATCTTTTCAAGCATCAAGATTCCATCTTCCAAAACTGATCTGATTAAATGGTATCGAACCTGTATATGATTCGTCCTAGCATGATAAACAGGATTCTTTGCCAAATGAATAGCTGATAAGTGCATTTTGTGTGCATTATTTCATGTTATTTTTATGTCTATTTTGTGTGCATTCATATTGTTTTATGTGTGTGTTTATGTGTTTAGTTTATGTGTATGTATTTCACTCCTCGGGTTGATTTTGTAGGAAAATGAATTGTTGAAGAGTGAATTACGGAACAGCTTTGGTCGAAAAATAAAATTTAATTTTATAAAGATTCAAATCGGATCTTCACTGTTCATAATAAAGTTCAAGATGTTTTGAAGCTGCTGTCCAAATTTCCACTTGATCCGACGGCTAGATCTCAAGATATGAATTTTTCAAAATCGTCGCGCGGAGCAGAAAAATTCACTCGCTCGAGCGAGAGTCTATGCTCGCTCGAGCGAGCGAGACCTAGACTGAAAAAAAATATATTTGGACAGAGAGTTGCTTGCTCGAGCGAGCGTGGCGTGCAGATTCCATATATTTGGAAACTCTTGGTCGAAAAGGATGCTATCTTTTAGAGATCCTTGGACACTTAAATACCAATTTTTGCATCAGAAAGAGGGGTTTCGAACACAGACAACACAAGGGAGGCGGCTTCAAAGCTTGAGATAAGATTTCTACATTTTTTCTTCTTCTGTTCTTCTTTATTTTTATTTATTGAATTATAATTTCAATTATTTAGTAGTTTGTTTTCAACCAAGACGACGTGATTGGGCCGAACAAATTCATGTAGAATATTTGGATGTTTGTTCGTGATTTTTCAGAGTTGATTTTATTTTATTGATTGCCAGATTTATATTTGTCTTGTGAATAGTCTGATCAACAGTTTGCTTGCATGTTAATCGATTTCAAGTCGACAGAGGAGGTTTTGATTTCGATCACTTTGATAATCAACATATTGTAAAACCGACTAGAAATATAATTCGGTTTCAGTGTGCGGTTTGGGTGCAAACTGAATTTTCACAAATATTTAATGCATTCAAATTTGATTAGAATTACGAAAGATTAGTTCATCAATATTTGAATAAGTTTGATTGTTCTAGAAATAGTCCTTTGAACAAATTAGGAGAATTCCCGTGAATTAAGATTAAATCTGATTCCTGAATCGACAACATGTTACATGATTTGTTCGGTACCTACGCGTGTCTTGGTTGTCTTTGTTTTAATTATTTTTATCTTCAGTTATTTTTATTCTTATTTCTTAAGCAGTTTTTATTTTATTTAAATCAAATTGCTTTTTATTATTTTGTCTAGATTAAGTAAAATAATTAATTCTTGAGAATTGACAACAGTCCCTGTGGGATCGATACTTGGACTCTCAGTCCACTTTACTATTACTTGACCTGGTACGCTTGCCAGTAGATTTATATCACACCGATTTAGCCGGTCAAGTTTTTGGCGCCGTTGTCGGGGACTGTTTAGTTAATATTAGGATAGATTATTTGCTTGAGACTAGACTTTTTTTTTTCCTATTTTTTCGTTCCTTTGATTATTTTTAAATTTTAATTTTTTTTTCTCTTTTTCTTGTGAGCTTGGAGATGGACCATCGACAGGTGTTCACAAGATTTGGCCAGCAATACTTGGAGCCTTTCTATGTTGCTTGGGGGAGATTCAATGATTTGGCGAACAGATTTCAATGCCATCAGTTTTCGACTTACACCCTCACTAAAATTTTTTATGGTGGTTTGGATGAGATTACAAGAAGTTGGATAGATTCTGGAGCTTTGGCCACTGGCAGTCAATTGTTTAGAAGAGATGAAGACAGTGCGATGCACTTGTTAAATGATATGGCAGATTTCGACTACCATTGGCATTGTGATCCTTCATTGCAAGGTTGGAGTCACAAATATCCTCCAGATATCAACTCTAAAAATTTTGCAAACCAATCATCAGAGAGTCAAAAAGAGTGTGTAGGGTGTTCTGAAGATTTTGTGGCTCAGTTGGAGAATCTTTTGCGGCAACAGACAGAGACAAATCAATTCTTAGAAAGCCGTATCAAGTCTTGGAGTCTTTTGGATGAACAGATTGCGCTTCTTAGAGAACCAAATTTTGAGATCTTCCAAGAGAGTGAAGTAACGGAGTCAGAGCAAGAAGAAATAATTATTGAGGAATCTTCGTGTGAAGAAGAGCCACACATGACAGTGGAGGAGGATACATCCAAGAAGACAGATTTGACCTCATCAATGGTCGTTCCATGTACACCATTAAAAGATCTTTTCTTGCCATTGACGCCAACTCCATAGTATTCCATCCTCTATGAGCTTCAGCCAAGATTTGAAGTCTCCTTCCAAAAGAAAAATTTCAGACCAAGTGTTGTTGGACCGACAAGCCTCAACTTCATATATCACGCCAAGCTTGAGGGCAAAGGAAATCAAAACCCATATGTAGAGTCGTATGATTCTTACTATGGGCGGCAGCCGCTTTTTGATGGTTGCTTCTGCATAGTCGGGTTGTAGACTATAAACTTAGCGCTAACTGGGAGGCAACCCAGTGTTATTTATTTTTGCTTTTTATTTTATTTTTTTTTGTTTTTGTTTTTATTTGATTTTTGTTTCTTTCCCATTCCAGTTTGTCATGTCTGCCGATATATCGAGACTGCTGCTGCTGTCCCAGCTGATACTGTCAAGAAGAAAGAGGACGAATACGCAACCAGGGGAGTGTTATTTTTGTTTTTATTGTGTGTTTGTTTTGCATTTTGTTCATTGTTCTAGATCATTGAGGGCAATGCTTTGGATAAGTATGGGGGGTGTTATTTAGTTTTGTTTCATTCATCATTGTCTTTTGCATTTATTTGGTTTCGTTTATTGCATATAGTTCGTATTCATGCATATCATTATGTTTTGTGTTTGTGTTGTGTGAATAAGTAGAATGATGAATGTTGGCCGATGATGATAGTTTTGTTTCATTCATCATTGTCTTTTGCATTTATTTGGTTTGGTTTATTGCATATAGTTCAATCATTTTAAGCATGCATGTTAGATTGGTGTAGTGTAGCGAAGTAATTGATGAAGTTCGTTTTTGTTTGACCATTGCACGAAAATAGATGTTTGTTGATCATGATAGTGTCTTTGGATTCTTGATGATTGTTCTACATTGCATGTATGATCTTGGGCGTACCTATAAAAAAAATTTTAAATTTTTTTGTGAAAAAAAAAGTTAATTCCATCCGGGCTTGGATAATGATTGAAATCCTAATCATTCTTCCATAGCTAAGTTTGCGGGTTAAATGGGATTGATGCTCCATCCGAGCTATAGACGAGGGGATTGAAATCTGAATCCTATCTTAGTTATAGCTAAGTTTGCGGGTAATTATTGGATCTTATAAAAAAAATACCGGGTGCAAAATCCAAAGGTAGATAATTAATCTCAAGAAAGTGCATGTTTTTGTTTGGGATTATTGGGATGAAGGAGTGTTGGATTGTGATACTTGCATTGAATTGTCATAGGTCGCTAAGCATTCTTAGGACAGATTCTTTTGAAGTTGCACGAAACTGGAATGACATGGAACACACTCACGTTTACGTTAAACTGACAGTGTATTGTGAACAATCAGAAGTTTGTGGTTTTTAGTTCTTGAAGTTGAAACTTATCGGAGGCTATGTTGTTCATGATTCATTCTTACTTATGTTTTTGTTTGCATGTTGTTTTTGCATGTCTTGCTCGAAGGCGAGCAAGGTTTAAGTATGGGGGTGTTGATAAGTGCATTTTGTGTGCATTATTTCATGTTATTTTTATGTCTATTTTGTGTGCATTCATATTGTTTTATGTGTGTGTTTATGTGTTTAGTTTATGTGTATGTATTTCACTCCTCGGGTTGATTTTGTAGGAAAATGAATTGTTGAAGAGTGAATTACGGAGCAGCTCTGGTCGAAAAATCAAATTTAATTTTAGAAAGATTCAAATCTGATATCCATCGTTCAAAATAAAGCTCAAGATGTTTTGAAGTTGCTGTCCAAATTTCAGCTTGATCCGACGGCTAGATCTCAAGATATGAATTTTTCAAAATCGTCGCGCGGAGCAGAAAAATTCACTCGCTCGAGCGAGAGTCTATGCTCGTTCAAGCGAGCGAGACCTGGACTGAAAAAAAATATATTTGGACAGAGAGTTGCTCGCTCGAGCGAGCGTGGCGTGCAGATTCCATATATTTGGAAACTCTTGGTCGAAAAGGATTCTATCTTTTAGAGATCCTTGGACACTTAAATACCGATTTTTGCATCAGAAAGAGGGGTTCCAAACACAGATAACACAAGGGAGGCGGCTTCAAAGCTTCGGATAAGATTTCTACATTTTTTCTTCTTCTGTTCTTCTTTATTTTTATTTATTGAATTATTTCAATTATTTAGTAGTTTGTTTTCAACCAAGACAACGTGATTGGGCCGAACAAATTCATGTAGAAAACTTGGATGTTTGTTTGGGATTTTTCAGAGTTGGTTTTATTTTATTGATTGTCAGATTTATATTTGTCTTGTGAATAGTCTGATCAACTGTTTGCTTGCATGTTAATCGATTCCAAGTCGACAGAGAAGGTTTTGATTTCGATCACTTTGATAATCAACATATTGTAAAACCGACTAGAAATAGAATTCGGTTTCAGTGTGCGGTTTGGGTGCAAACTGAATTTTCACAAATATTTAATGCATTCAAATTTGATTAGAATTACGAAAGATTAGTTCATCAATATTTGAATAAGTTTGATTGTTCTAGAAATAGTCTTTTGAACAAATTAGGAGAATTCCCGTGAATTAAGATTAAATCTGAGTCCTGAATCGACTACATGTTACATGATTTGTTCGGTACCTACGTGTGTCTTGGTTGTCTTTGTTTTAATTATTTTATCTTCAGTTATTTTTATTCTTATTTCTTAAGCATTTTTTATTTTATTTTCTTATTTTATTTAAATCAAATTGCTTTTTATTATTTTGTCTAGATTAAGTAAAATAATTAATTCTTGAGAATTGATAACAGTCCCTGTGGGATCGATACTTGGACTCTCAGTCCACTTTACTATTACTTGACCTGGTACGCTTGCCAGTAGATTTATATCACACCAATTTAGCCGGTCAATAGCACTATGACTGTCACAGTGCAATGTGCTATCCTCAAGCTTCTGACCCAATTCCTCAAGGAATGATCTCAACCAAATCATCTCTTTGTTCGCTTTCGTGACTGCAACGTACTCAGCTTCAGTAGTTGAAAATGCAACAATCTTTTGCAACTTGGACACCCAACTTACTGACGTACCACCCAATGTGAACACATATCCAGTAGTACTCTTTCTACCATCTAGGTCACCACCCATGTCGGCATCGACATATCCTTGTAAGTCCTGATTAGTCCTCCTGAACCATAGAGATAAACCAACAGTACCTTTAAAGTATCTGAGAATCCACTTCACTGCTTCCTAGTGTTGTTTTCCTGGATTGCTCATAAACCTGCTCACAACTCCCACTGCATGTGCTATGTCTGGTATGGTGCACTCCATTGCATACATGAGGCTTCCGAAAACAGAGGAATAAGGAATCTTATTCATATAAGCATGCTCCTGCTCCGTCGATGGTGATTGGACTTTGTTTAGTTTTAAATGACTAGCCAAATGAGTACTCACTGGTTTAGCTTCATCCATGTTGAATCTGCTAAGCACCTTTTTCACGTACTCTTCCTGAGATAACTTCAAGACTCCGTTCACCCGATCTCTTGAGATCCTCATTCCAAGGATTTGCTTTGCAGCTCCCAAATCCTTCAATGCAAATTCTTTTGATAACTCTCTCTTGAGTTTATCAATCTCCTCCAGACACGATCCTGCTATCAACATGTCATCCACATATAGCAGTAGAATGATATAAGAACCATCAATCTTCTTCATATAACAACAGTGATCCGTCTGACACCTCGGGAAACCGTTGTTATTCATGAATCCATCAAACTTCGTGTACCACTGTCTTGGAGCTTGTATGAGACCGTACAAGCTTTTCTGAAGTTTGCATATAATTTTCTCCTTCCCTCGTACTTCAAATCCCTGTGGTTGCTTCATATAAATTTCTTCATCCAAGTCACCATGAAGAAACGCCGTCTTTACATCCAACTGCTCCAGATGTAAGTCTTTCTTAGCCACTAGTCCAAGTACAGTTTTGATAGTGGTTAACTTCACCACTGGAGAGAAAACCTCGGTATAATCAACGCCTTCCCGCTGCTGAAAACCTTTCACAACAAGTCTTGCCTTGTACCGCTTGCTACCGTCAACTTATTCTTTGATCCGGTATACCCACTTGTTGTGTAATGCCTTTTTGTCTTCCGGAAGTTTTGTTGACTCCCAAGCCTGATTGGATGACAGTGAATCCATCTCGTCTTTCATGGCTAACTCTCACTTGATTGAATCATCATTTTGCATCGCTTCATCAAAGGTCTCTGGTTCACCTTTATCTGTCAGAAAAATATAATGAAGTTCAGGGGAGTACTTATCAGGTGGTCTTATTGTTCTCGAAGATCTCCTCAGTTCAATCACCGGATTTTGTGGATCAGCTTCTTGTGCAGTTTCTTCTTCCTGGTTACTATCCTCCGATTCATTCATAGGAATATCTATCAATGACACTTCATTTGTTTTCTTGACTTCAGGACATTTATCTCCAGCTAGAATGTCTGATTTGTTTTTGTACAAAACTTGCTTATTGAAAATGACATCTCTTCTCCGAATGATCTTTCGATTTTGGTCATCCCAGAACCAATAACCAAAATCATTATCTCCACAACCAATAAAGAAACATTTCTTTGATTTCGGATCAAGTTTCGTTCTACTGGCTGAATCGATGTGAACATATGAGAGACAACCAAACACTTTCAAGAACGAAAGGTTTACTCCTTTGCCGCTCCAGACCTCCTCTGGTATTCTGCAATCAAGTGGTACCGAAGTTCCTCTGTTGATCAAATACGCTGCAGTGTTAACTGCATCAGCCCAGAATGATTTCGACAGTCCAGCGTGAAATCTCATGCTCCTGGCACGTTCATTCAGAGTTCTGTTCATTCTTTCAGCCACACCATTTTGTTGAGCTGTACCAGGAATGGTTTTCTCCATCTTGATCCCGTTTAGTGCACAATATTTTTTAAACTCAACATCTTCATATTCTCCACCATTTTCAGACCGTAAGCACTTCACCTTCAAGTCGGTCTCATTCTCCACCATGCCTTTCCACCTCTTAAAGGTATCATAAACCTCAGATTTATTTTTCAAAAAATAAACCCAAACTTTCCTGCTTGAATCATCAATAAATGTGACATAATATTGTGAGCCGCCAAGGGATGTCACGGGAGATGGTCCCCATACATCAGTATGAATCAACTCCAACTTTGCTGCTTTCGGTTCTATACCGACTTTCGAAAAGCTCACCCTTTTTTGTTTTTGAAGAACACAACTTTCACACAATTTGTGTTCGAAAGTTTTTAACTCCGATAGCTTCCCTTTTGATATCAGCATCTTCATTCCCTTCTCACTCATATGTCCAAGTCTACAATGCCATAGACTTGAGTTAGCTCCAGCATCCACAGCTGCTAACATTTCTCTGCAACTGGAAGTCATATAAAGAGTTCCAGTTTTTGTTCCTCGAGCAATAATCATGGCTCCTTTGCTCACTTTCCAAGAGCCATCACCAAAGGTCACTTTATGGCCTTCGTCATCAAGCTGTTCCACTCAGATCAGATTCAGGTTCAACTTTGGTGCATGCCTCACTTTGTTGAACTTCCAGATAGATCCGTTTGACATTTTCAAACTGACATCACCCATACCAGCTATTTCCAAAGGTTTTCCATCAGCCAGGAAAACTTTTCCGTAATTACCAACAGTGTAATTACTGAATAGCTCACGATCACCAGTGGTATGAAACGAAGCTCCCGAATCCATAACCCAAGAATCAACCGGGATTTCCATGGATAGTACTAAGGAATCATGTACATTCTCAATAACAACATTTGCATTATTCTTGGGTGATTTGCAGTCCTTTTTCATATGACCAGTTTCACCACAACTCCAGCACTTAAATTTGTTTTCAAAAGTATTTTTGTCTTTTCCAGTTCTTGATTTGGATCTGTCACGCCATCGGTTAGAACCTTTTTCGCTGCTCCTACTTCTGCCTCTATTCTCGAGATTAAGGGCAGATCTCGACGATGTCCCTTCTCCCGAATCCATCCTGCGAACTTCTTCACAAAGAATTCGATCTCTGACATCATTGAATTGTAATTTTCCTTTTCCAGCAGAATTACTAACCGCTGCCCGCATAGGCTCCCAAACATTTGGTAAAGACGCCAAAAGAATAAGTGCACGGATCTCATCATCAAACTTGATTTCCACCGATGTTAGCTGGGAAACAATCGTGTTGAATTCATTGATGTGTGCCGCCATCGAAGCACCTTCCTCCATCTTCAAGTTGAATAACTTTTTCATGAGGAACACTTTATTATTTTCTGATGGCTTCTCATACATGTTCGACAAAATAGACATCATCTCCTCCGTGGTTTTTGCCTCCGCCACGTTGTGTGCCACGTTCTTTGTTAGAGTCAATCGTATTACCCCTAACACCTGTCGATCAAGGAGCTCCCACTCATCATCCTCCATCTTTTCTGGCTTCACCCCGGATAGAGGTTGATGTAGCTTCTTGCTATACAAATAATCTTTAATCTGTAACCGCCAGAACGTGAAATCTGTACCATCGAACTTATTGATTCCAGGTCCCAATCCGTCATTTCCGGCCATCGCTTCTCCTGCCTTAATAAAATTTCAAAAAATCTTTTCTGATGTGGAAAATCAGACAAAGTTGCAACCACAGAGCATACTCAAAATTTTAAGAAATTTTTCACCAGGCTCCCGAAAACCGTAACAGCTCTGATACCAGTTGTTATGGATTATACCGAAGCGAACATGACGATAATAGAAATTGCGGAATAAAATAATCAACAAGAACACCAAAGATTTATGTGGTTCACCCAATATAGGCTACGTCCACGGAGCTGCTGCAAATCTTTATTACTAGAGAAATATTACAAGTGTATACAAAACACTATATCTCTCCACACCCAAGCCTCGAGTATTACCGAGAAAATATTTCTCTAACTCACACAAGAGATCACCGAAAAAAAACAACTCTTTTTTTTCTCTCTTTATTTTCTTCTCTAATGTCAATACAAAAGAGAGGAATGGGATACAATAACTGAAGAAGTATGACCCTATTTATAGCAAAATTTCTCATGTATTTTCTTCATTGAACCGATGTGGGAATCCCAATGCGGGCCTCAACTTGCCTAACATTTGCAAATACGGCGGAAGATCACGTCATAATCAACTTCTCCCGCTAAGTACTCGACATATTCATCATGCATAATGGTCGGCATCTCATAGATGGTATTAATCGTATGTGAATCAAAAGGCACCAACTTGCCTCTAACTAGAACCCTCATCCCATCATTCCGGACTTTCAAATTAGCATAAAACTCTCTGACAAGAGACATGACTGCATCCATAGGCTGTTGAGCAAACTTCAACCAATTCCTAGCAAAAACAATTTGAGCAACCGCACACACCAGATGATCCGGAGAAAACCACTTGTCATATAAAATCCACGCTCCGCCAACATACTCTTAGATAAGAGTTTTTGATAAGTCTCAGCAGCCTTTTCATTCCAAAATTGATGATCATCGTAGGCCGGAGCGGATGAAGATGATGCCCCATTATTTTTGTTTTTTCTTTGGGGCCATTTATCAAACACTTCCCAAGCACTAGTTCAAAAGAAAAATTTTCAACACCACATCCACATAAACTTCCACCAATCCTCAAAGCCAATCACAACCACAATAATTCACAACCTCCAACTATAATCACCACTCCACAATCAAAAAGAAAAATGCAACCAAAACTCACTTTCAACATCACAATCACACCCACCGATCAATAATTATCCGCTAAGTATTTGAAGCCACGACAACAAAAAAATACTTACACAGGATATTAGATTTAACCACGCAACCACTTCACATTTGTAGCTAACAAAAAATCTGAGCACCCCTGTTAACTGGAGAAACTGGCCGTGATGGAATTGGTAGAAAAGAAGAGAGAATATATGTAGTTGAGAGAGATATAGGAAGGAAGAAGTGTAAATATGGGAGAAAGGAAGAATCTTCAAGAAGGAGTAGACAAAAATCGTGAGATGTAAGGATGGAGGTTTAGGGATTTAGAAATTTAGGGAAAAAATTTAAAGAGAAGTGGGAAGGGTCGATCAGTTTCTAGCTTATAAAACACGTCGCGCGGGCGCGCGAGTGTGGTAGGGCGGGCGCACTGTTGGTTCGAATAATCATATTTTTGTGTGGCAGACGTAGCGCGGGCGCTCTACTATGGCCAGGCGGGCGCACTCGAGCATCGAATTAATTATTCACTTCATCGCCCAGACCAGCGCGGGCGCTCAATCAGGGTGGAGCAGGCGCACTTTGTCTTCGAATATTATGAATGAAGGCTACACAGACACAGCGCGGGCGCGCAATTTCTCTAGGGCGGGCGCGCTGTTGCTTCGAATTAGAAATTTTCAAACCTGAAAATTTTTGAAAAATTGATGAAATTAGGGTCTAAAAAAATAATAATAACTAGAAAAAAATTTTCAAAACAAAACTGAAATAAAATGAAACAAAACTAAATAAAATAAAGGAAAAACTTGGGTTGCCTTCCAAGTAGAGCTTGGTTTAAAGTCTTCAGCCCGACTTTCACCGGTCTTATGCTGTCTTTCCCTTCTCTTTCACACGCCAAATATATTCCACGAACTGCCTTTTAAATTTTGATTTCTTTTTTGTGGTCTTCTTCTTTGGTGAACTTGGCACTTTCTTCTTTGATTCAATCGCAATATCAGCTCCTTGTCGACCCTTTAGCTTCACAACATGCTCAACCATACATATTTCTTCGATGGGTGGATTGGGTGCCTTCATGAAAATATTAAAAATTACTCGTTTGCCTTCCATACCCATCGACAATTCACCCTTCTTCACTTCAATTTTTGCATCCGCCGTAGCCAAAAATGGTCTCCCAAAAATCAGTGGAGCACCATGTTCCGCTTCTATGTCCAGGATCACAAAATCCGCCGAAAATATAAATTTATCGACTTTGACTAAAACATCTTCAACAATACCAAGTGGAAATGTAATGCTTCTATCCGCCAACTGCAAGGTTATCATGGTCGATTTCATCTCACCCAACTCCATGGCCCTATAAATAGATAACGACATTAAATTAATACTGGCCCCTAAATCACATAATGAAGTAGTAACTTGAGATCCACCAATAGAACAAGGAATAGTAAAACTCCCTGGATCGTTAAGTTTCTGTGGCATCTTCTTTTGTAGCACGATACTGCATTTTTCAGTTAGGTTCACCACCTCGTTCTCTAGCAGCCTCCTTTTCTTGGACATCACCTCCTTGATGAATTTCGCATAGTTTGGCATTTTCTCCAAGGCATCAGCAAAAGGGATGTTGATATGAATTTTCTTGAAAATCTCCAAGAACTTGAAGAACTGCTCATCCAACGCCTTCTTATTGAACCTTTGGGGATATGGGAGAGGAGGTTTGTACATCAGTTTTTGCTCAGGTTCAGGCTCCTTCTCCTCGACTTTCTTCTCTTCAACTGCAACTTTTTCAGACGTATTTCTCTCAGGTTTGCCTTCTTCATTATCCACCTGCTTCCCACTCCGCAATGTGATAGCATTACACTGCTCCTTGGGATTTACCTTAGTGTTGCTAGGGAACTGACCTCTGTTATTATCTTTCAAGGCATTCGCCAGCTGCCCAATGCTAGTCTCCATGGATTGAAGTACAACACCCATGTTGGCAACGTGCGTCTCTAGGCTGTCTAGGCGAGTCTCAGTCCTCGCCATCCTCTTGCTAGATTCCTGCACAAAATTACTAACAACATCCTCCAAAGATGGCTTATTTTCACCCTTATTTGCATTGTATCCCGGAGGAAGATTCAACACATTTTTATTGTTAGAATAGGAAAAATTTTCATGATTACGCAAGCTAGGATGGTAAGTATTAGGGACAGGGTTACCTCGATAGCCTCCATAACCTCTTTGATTGATGTACTGGACTTGTTCAGGATAGTGAGACTCTTCCATAGCACCCGGCACACCTGCTGGTTCTGCAACACTTACTTTATTCAATGCAGCCACTTGTGTAGTCAGTGCAGATAATTGGGCGGTGAACGATGTGAGAGGATCCACTGCATACACTCCAACTGGCTTCTTGACTCCCATACGCTCAGATGGCCATTGAAAACGTCATATGCTCCAACATATCATAGGCATGTACACGGTCCTTAGCAAAAATGGTACCTCCAGCAGCAGAATCCACAGACATCCTCGTAGACGCATTCAGTCCGTTGTAAAACCACTCGATCTGTTCCCAATCTGCAAAATTTTGGTTAGGACAACGTCTAATTAAATATTTGTACCTTTCACATGCCTCGTAGAGATGTTCAGACTCCATCTGCCGAAAAGTGATGATTTTGATCTTCAATTGGGTGGATTTAGCAGGTGGAAAATATTTCGCAAGAAATTTCACTAACATATCCTCCCAAGTAGTAATGCTTCCTAAAGGCAGTGACTGCAACCAACTCCTTGCTTGATCCCTGAGAGAAAAAGGAAACAAGTGTAAACGTATAATATCCTCAGACACACCATTAATTTTTACCGTATCGGTTATCTCCAAGAAAGTGTGTAGGTGTAGGTGAGGATCAGCAGTGGCGCTTCCAGTAAATTGGTTCTATTGAGCCATGTTGATCAATGCAGGCTTTAGCTCAAAATTATTAGCATTGATAGTTCCACGAGCTATTCCAGAGTAGTGAGCCTGGATTACTGGCCTGAAGTGATCTCTGATTGGCACCAGGGGATCTTTATTTGCATTCTCTTCAGCCATTCTATCAATTTCTTCTCTTCTTGCTCTTCTCAAAGCACGTGCAGTGCGCTCGATCTACGGATCAAAAAGTAAACAATTTGCACTTTGAGATCGTCGCATAGACATAAAAAGAAATCAATTAGTAACTTAAAATAAAATAAAATAACTCTAAATTAAAAATTAGACTAATTGGTAACAAGACTAAACAAAATCAAAATTTATTCCCCGGCAACGGCGCCAAAAACTTGTTGTGAAAAATACTCGCAAGCGTACGAGTGCCAAGTTTTAATATAGTGAAAAATCAAGTATCGTTTCCACAAAGAGTAAAATGAAAATATTCAGTGCTTGTAATTAAAATAGTCTAAACTTTATCTAGAAATCAATAGTTGAGAATTTTGCAGAATAAAATAATTAATGAATTTTTAATAGCACGCACACAACTTTCAGAAATAATTAATCAGAGACAAATGGTCTAGAGGTATAGATTTCACCTGTTTTCAACAACAATCATTCCTAAATAATTTATTTTCATGAATTCTCTTTAATTAATAAACAAGAACACTTAAGTGTATTATTCCCTCTCTCGAGTGCCGAATAAAATATATCAACCACAATTCAATTCTAATATCCCTATTAAGAATCTACTCGTAGTGATCTATGTAAAACCAATGTTCTTTTCTAATTTCCGTTAATTTTCTATACTCTCTCGAGCTATGTAATAATTAACGGTGTAATTTCTAATGTCCTATTCAAAATCTCCTCTGTCGAGTGTCAGATTTCAAATAAATATTACAATTCAATTATTGATCAGGTAATTGAAAAGACATGATGTAGCACCAAAAATCTTATTTACGAAATCGCATTCATTAAATTAAATAAATATCATGATTATTATTTTTAAGTTTAAGATTAATTGATTTAAATTCTTTATGTAAATTATGTGTTAATAAAATATTTTATTATTTATTCAAATGATTTTTATTTTATTGACTATTTAATTAATGTTTTTAATTGTGTAAATTTATTTGTCTAATTGATTTTATTGTGAAATTTCAATTGTTTTAAATATTTTAAAGGTTTAAGCTTGCATATTTAAATGATTTTAATTTTAATTGTTTAAGTTTATTCTTTTAAATTATTTTAATTGTTTAAGTTTATTCTTTTAAATGATTTTAATTATTTAGTTTATTCTTTTAAATGATTTTAACTGTTTAGTTTAGTTATTTAAATATTTTTGAGTGTCCAACTTATTTAATTTAAAATAACCTAAGTTTAGCGATTAATTATTTTAAATTATTTTAAATGTCTAGCTTATTTATTTAAATCATTTCTAATTGTCTAAATCATTTTAAAGGTTTTAGACTTGTTTATTCAAATATTTCTTTTTATTTGTCCAAATTATTTTAAAGGTTTTTATTTCCACTTGTGTATTTATTTAAATTGCTTTTAAACGTTAGTCTAGTTTGTTCAAACTATTTTAATCGCTCGGCCTGTTATTTAAATATTTTACTCGTCGTCGTGACATCAGAATATTTTAAATTTTTAATTCTTGGATTTTCATGCCTAAATCAGTCTTTAATATTTATGATTTTAATTATTAATATTTTATGTGCTAATAGGCTAAATGTTATATTTTTCCCGCGCATTAGAATTTATTATTTTTAACTTTTGCGAAAATTAGTATTTTTATTTCCGGATTAGTAAAATCAAATTTAATATTTTAAATTATGATTTTTTTTAAGTTTGTATTTTTATTTAGGCGATTTAATTGTAGTCCTAATTGCTAGAATTGATTTAAGTGAAAATTGCTCAGAAATCCTCAATACAAACATGTTTTGCTCTGCACTCACTAGCCACTTTTTTGTACCACATTTTTTGTTAATTTGTACCACATCTTGTATGGTTTTGTACCACATCTTGTATTATTTTGTACCATTTTATGACTAGGGACCCCAAAGCAAAACATGTTTGCATTTGGGGATTTTTGAGCAAATTGCCCTTGATTTAACACTTTTTAAAGGTGTGTTTCATATTTTCATGAAATTTCCAACACTCTCATTTTTCTAGAGTTTGCCTACCTATACACTTGAATTCCAAGGATTTAATCCTAGCAACACACACACCCACTCCCCAAACCCAAAACACACGCACACACACACTCAAACACACACAAAATACCGATTTATGTCCTCCTCTCCGTTGAAGTGCATCGGCTTCTCCCTTCTTAAGCTCACGCCGCCTGTTCTTTTTCTTTCTTTCCCTCTTCTCCGGCGAGGCATCAGATAGGCGAGCTGGTCGAGCTTCTTGTTTCATTCGGAGCTCGGTTTTCTTTTTTTAGCTCATTTCAAGCTCACTTCGGCCGCGGCATTTGAGCCCTTGTTCCCTTTGATTTCTTTGGTTAAAGCTTAGGCAAGGATATAAATTTCCTTGCTTCATTATGTGGTTATTATATATATTGTGTGTTGCATTTCTTGGAGCATTTGAAATTCCTATGTATATTGTGCCCTGTTTTCGAAATGTGTATGAGCAGATTTTTTGATTTGCTTACATGATGATGCTTTGATCTTTCATTGTGAAGTATAAAAGGGTGTTTGGCATTTAAAAAGGGTTGTCAAGAAAGCTATATTACAATAAAAAATTCCAGATTTTTCCATGCTTGTGATTGTCGAAAAAAAAATCCAAAAATGTGCTTGACATCGGCTCGACAAATCTCCAGATTTATTTACATGGTTTAGTTCGAAAATTTCCAGGTTATTTCGTGTCATGATCGAATTTTCAGAGGTTGCATAGCATATGATTTGAGCATTTTTCCAGCTTTCCTTCATGGCTTGAATTCGAAAGTTTCATTGTTCGCATAGCATGATGATTGATCAATTTCCAGAATTTTTCCTTAGCTTGTTGGTTCGAATATATATGATGTTTTGTTGTGTTGATTCGGATGGTGATTTAGAGCTACCATGGATGATATGTAGTTTACATGGTAGCAACTAGGATGAATTGAAGATGGCTTGTGAGAAGGAGTTGAAGGGCATTCGAATTTTATGGGTTTTGGGGCTCGGTTTTGGTTGCTTTGTTGAGCTGGGTTTGAGCTGGTTTATGGGAGTTTCTAAGGGGTTAAGATGAGCTTAAATGTTGGTCTTGAACCTAGACTAGTGACTTGGAAGATTGGAAGATTTATAGCTATGTTTTGGTTGAGTTTGAGATTTAAGCTTGAGCAGAATTTTCATGGATGTTGGGGCTGTCCGGAAACTGGTTTTGAAATAGAGGTTAAACTCAGGTTTTGGTCAAGGTCTCGGGTCTGGAATTAGTCTAAGATGTTGGGAATATGTCGGTTCAAGCGTGAATTAATTCGGTTAAGTTTTGGTCGAGTTTTAAATTTTTGATTTAATAAGGTGCATAATTTTCTTGAAACCAAAAGGCTGCTGTCTGGAAATAGGAATTTTATAAAATTATCGCTTAGGAAATAAATTCCAATGATGATTTTCCTACTTAGTTCTAAGTGTCATGGAGTCAAGAATACAAGCGGAATCCTTTTTTATTAAGAATCAAGCAAGTTACAAATTTTACGGGCAAACCGCTCGAATTTGTTTTAAGCGCAAATTTTAGGGGCCGGTCATTCTTGTGTGAGTCATATGCATGATTATCGATCAACATTTACATGTACATCATATTTAAATATGCATGCTAAGTCTCATATTTATGAATGAAAGAAAGTATTTTACGAACGAAGTGAGATGATTGTGACTACAGTAAAATCATGTGTTTGGACGGGCTGGGAGACGTCTTAGCTTCTCTTAACAAAATTCATGTGTATGGACAGGCTAGGAGAAATCTTGGCTTCTCATACCAACCATAGGGCAAGACGGGTTGGGTGTTATCCCGACTTCCTTGCAGCATAGTGCACTGCAACCATGATCATGATCGAAACCCACAGAGTCACAATCCAAGGATCTAAGTTCACAGTTTCAGTTCAAGTCATTTATATACATGTTCAGTACAATATATTCAGTTGTTCATGTTTGACTTAGCCATGCATATGTTACATTCATATTCACGTCATTTATTCAGAAATCATTTATTTAAGTTTAAGGGCACAAAAGTATATTTTACTACAAGTTATTTTCAATTTGCATGTGCTTGTATTTATGTAGTATTTGTTATCCCCCCATATTCTTGCTGAGTCTTTTAGACTCACTACACTTATTGTTTTCAGGTGAGAAGTTTTTCATAGAGACTGAGGGGCAGGACTATCGAGCGGACTGCGATGCAGCCACGTCACATTCCTCCGACCTATGCCAGTCTTCCACAATAGTAGTTCAAGTTTTAATGCTTTAAAAACTCTTAGCTTATTAATTGGACCAATGTAATGAAGGACTCATATATTTATTTGTGGGCATGTAAATATCAGATTATTACGATTTATGGATGTTTGAATGTCGTAGATCTTTCTTGGGTTCTCGTTCTTTCTTTTCTCAATCTAGTTTATTTAGTATCGTCGGTTTTATTATTTTTTTTAAAATTGTTGTCTGCGTCAGGTGGGTTGTGATTTAAATAGATAGGTCATGCCGAATTTTTTTTGAAAATCCGCATTTTATTTAATTATTATTTAAAATAGAGGTTATGGCCGTTTCAGTTGGTATCAGAGCATGGTTCTGGTTGGGTTGTGTCTACTGTCGGTTGCAAAAAACTCGAGAAACCTCGCCTCAAAGTTTGTAAGATTTAAGTTTTCATTATTGCTATTTGCTAAGATTGGTAGCTCTAGTTTCCTAAATTATTTGAGTATGTGTAAGTTTAATGAATTTTATATGTTAATGGTACTTGAATTAATACTTTGAATGTTTTGATGTCATCATTTTTTAAAAATATTTTCAAAACTAGATGTTTAATTTATTTAAGTGTGTAGTTTAGTGTTTATTTTTTTTGTTTAAAACTTATTTTATAGTTTAAAGTTTAATGTTTGACTGTTTATTTTTATAGCATGCGGTTCCAAGTTAAACGGAGTTGATGTATCAATATTCCTTCCAGTTATGGTCAGTATGCGGTTGTTGTTTGAGTTATTAGGTAGTACTAATAATTTTGAAAAGATTTTAGGAGTTTTTTGGGAAATATTAAACCTGCGTATTAGGAGATTTTAATTGTGTGCTATTATTGTAAGTTATTTTCTTATATTAGATTCTAGTCGGATGCAACTAAGTCCATAGTTTGCTTAGAAATTGATAGATGTGTGTTTGTCAGTTATGTTAATGAATCGAACTCGTGTGAAGACTTGGGTTACGAACTTGGTTTAATATTATTTAGGGATAGTTCGAGTTTTTCTTTGTTTATTTGGGCAAATATGATTTTTGAAATAGTGAGTCGGTTACTAGGAGCCTTTCAATTATGAGAACTATTTTTCCGATCGTTATTTCATTTTCTTCTTTTGTGCTAAAATCTGTTGATACATATACTTTTGAGTATCCGAAAAATTTTTTGCACTTCCTTTGAGCATTTATGGATTCGTATGATATTAATCAGCGTTGAATTCTGCCACTTTGGCATTAGTTGAACTTTTAGTAAAATCTTGTTAATGTTTCACACTTCTTGAAAATTTTTCTTCGGTTCTAGAGCCACCCATGTGATGTGAGTAAGATTCACCTTGACTTTATTTTTGTGATCTACTTATTTTGTGGTTGACAACTGAGTATGCCTTAGGACCATTGTTTCCCTTGATTATTAACTTGTGTGAAATTCTCTCGACTAAAGTCACACTGATTGCCTTAATTGCTCTTTGATTGTTTGAGCATGATTTCGTTACCCATGGATGAACGATCATGAGATTGGTAACTTGTTGGCTCATATTCATTATTCATGGAGCCTCCATTATTAATCATTCACCCCTAGAATTAAATTATGAGTGAGTTATTTTCACTTATCTAGATTTTTATTTTAGCTTGTTCGTTGGTAATGCTTGCACTATTTCATTTCGTATTGAGCGGCATTACTTGTACGCTTATTTCTTTTCATGATCCACCATGACAGGGACTTGGGTGGATTATAGTTTCAACTATCATTTCTATTTCTTGTGTAGAAATTTGGCTCGTAAACACATAGTGAGTGTTTAGACCGTTGGGAATTAGTGTTAGTGCTAGATAAAATCCTAAGTTATTGTTGTGATCCTAAGAGTGGCGACTATCAATTATATCTAGTTCTAGCGAGTAGACTGCTAGTTAGTAAACTAGTTGAATGGGTTGTTTCAATTTTAAATAGGATCGTTAAGAGTTAACAGATGATTTTGGTAAGCTTAATGACTGGTCAGTAGTGAGATAGGAAAATAGAACTGTCCTTAGAATACTTTTGGGTACTTTACATTTTTATTTCAAGATTTTGTGAATGTCGACCGGTAAGACTATTGCACCAACTATGGGAATAGAATGGTGAATAGAATATTTAGGAAGTTTTCTGGATAAACTGAATATTTATTACCAGTGAAATGCTAAGGTACTGGAGGATCAATTAGAAAGCCTTTACGATCGAATTACAAACTCTTTGAGGTGCTCAATTGCATACTAAGTTCTTGAAATATGAATTCAGGTTGTACATATAATAATTAGGGAATTTTTTGATTTTCAGACTTTCTGTCAAGTTGAACTAGGGATTTGAGATATGTCTTCAGACGATATGTAAGAATTGTTTGGTACTTAGAGACCATCTAATCCAATAAGTGGATAATAGCTCGTGGTATAATTTGACTTGAAGGTTAGCTAGCTAGAGTCACTGTTTACAAAAATTTTAATCATCCTTAGAAGCGTAGAGGGTTGTAGTAACTAATAAGGGTATTGAGCTTAGTCCAGGATCATTAAGCAGAGTTAAGTTAATAAGTGACGTATGCCTCTAAGATTTCAAATTTGGTTATTAAGTTGTTCCTGAAAGTATCATCGTCCCGTAATACTATTGACTTGGGTATATACGGAAATTAACTCGATTTGTCGGTCCTTATGCGATTGTTGAGGAGATAGGTAATTTGTTCTATCATTTGAGCTTGCGCAGAGTTGTTAGTGATACATGATGGGTTTTATTTATTGATGTCGGGGAAGTATGGGTCAGATTCATATCTTATTTCGAGGTCTAACGAGGTAGAGTAGTATAGTTCCCTTTAGCCTTCTTATTTTGGAAGGTTTAGTGTTTAGTTGTTAAGTAATTTGTAGACTCGTGAATTTTTTTAAGAGCTCAAGTTCTAGATTATATGAGTTAAGTTTAACTGGTGATTAGACATTAAACATAGTTTCGTTGTTAGGAAGCATTTAAGTTATGGGTAAGGTCGACATAAATAATTTATTGATTTTACAGATATTTATTGATTGAAGTTGCAATCCCGGATTTAAAGCTATTGAACTAAGGCAGACATCAAATATTTTAGGAATTTAGGTGGCGAATCGAAACTCTTACAGTCACATGGCAACAGTGGCTAGAAATTTATCTTAGACTACAATCATTTGGGGATAAATAGGAATTTGCAAATTTACTTTGCAGTGGGAGTTAGTTAGCTCCTAGCTTTGTAGGCGTTGATAAGCATCAGAGTGCGCAGCTGATAAGTGCATTTTATGCACTTAATTTATATATGATTTGACTTGGATTTTGTGATGTATCGAGTGGATATTATGCGTATTTGTTGTTGTTTTTGTGAGTTGCAAGGATTTGAAGAAAAGTAGCAAGAAGAAGCGGAAAGACAAATATTAGACAACAAAGTTTGCAAAATAACTGGAGCTTCTAAAGACATTCAAATCCAATCTCCACCATTAAAATTGAATTCTTGGATGTTTTAAAGTTGCTGTCAAAATTTCAGCTCGATCCAACGGCTAGAACTTAAGATATGATTTTTGCAAGATTGCTGCGCGTTGGACAAAAGGAATAGCGCCCCGGCGCCTCATTGGGAGCGCTCCAGCTCTTCTCTGTAGCTCATAAAAGGATTTTATTCAAAATTTCAGCGCCCCAGCTCTAGTTTTCCAGCGCTCCAGCGCCCGTAATTTCATGTCTTAAGCGCCCCAGCGCCAGTTTGGAAGCGCTCCAGTGCTAGACGTCCGTCATTGAAAAATAAAATACGAAACTTAAGCGCCCCAGCGCCTAAGGGCAGCGCTCCAACGCTGCGCAGTTTCCAAAAATATGGAAAGTTTTTAATCGAGTTTAAAAGGGTTTTGATAGCTTATTTTTTAGAGATACGGGGGTTTAGAGAGTATTCAGAGTTTTTGAAGGCTAGAGACGGCTAGAGACCAAGGAAAAGGAGAAGAAGCATTCTTGGCACAAAGACGGACGAAGCGACTACCGGAGACGGAGAAGCATCATCTACCTTCATTTTTATTTCATTCTTTCTCCTAATTTTTGAATGATGTTCAAGAACATGCTTTGTTTGATTTTTATTTTCATTATGAACTAATTTCTTTGTCTAGAGGGACGACGTAGCTTGACTTGAAACCATGTTTTTGATACTTTGATTGATATATTAGAATTCTTCATTCGGTTTATTTGTGTTTTTCTGAATTGATTGTGTTCAATTAACTGATCATTAGTTGAATTTTTATATTTATTTGAAATCTAGCACTCGAGAGAGGCGATTTTGAATAGGACCATAGGAAAATACATCATTGGTGTTTATAGAGTTCAAGAGGCCTATAACTCCATTGAAGCCTTTGTAAGAATTATTGTGCTATTTACCGGATTTAATAGTTGAACTTAGATAGAGATATTGAGTTTGCTATTGAATACGAATTTCTGCTTGACACTCGAGAGAGGTAGTAGAAAATAATAGGAATTCTTGGCTAATAAACTAGAAGAATTGATAATTGAACAATCATTAGAAATAAATTGTGGTGGACAGTCGAGTGATGTCGAACCTCTAACATTCATCGCTTATTGAATTTTCATCTCGTGAACTCGTGGTTATTGAATTTTATTTCTTGCAAATTTTAGTTTCATAAAAAAATCAAACCATTTTCGTAGCTCTACATAGGATTAGGATTTTATTAGTTGCAAATATTTTGATATAATTCATTTATTCATTCTCCGTGGGATCGACCTGGACTTAAATTCCTATATTATAACTTGACAACATGCGCTTGCGAGCGAAAAACACGCAACAAGTTTTTGGCGCCGTTGCCGGGTATTGAATTTTATTTGATTTATATTAAATTGTGCTAATTAGTCTTAATTTTGATTTAGAGCATTTTATTTTATTTTGTTGGTTCTAATTTTAAAATTTTCCCTATCTATGCAATTTATGCAAAAAAGCCAAAGTTACGACTCACTGCTCTTTGATCCGAAAATCGAGAAAACTGCTAAAGCTTTGAAAAAAGCTAGAAGAGTAGAGTTGCAACAAATGACTGAAGAAAGTGAAAGAGCTGTCAATAATGCTCCGATGCCGATCAGATATCACTTTCGACCGGTGATCAATACTCATTATTCTGGGATAGCTCGGCAGAACATCATGGCGAATAATTTTGAGTTGAAGCCAGCTCTGATTAATATGGTGCAGCAGAATCAGTTTAAGGGTGCAGCTACTGAAGATCCAAATTTGCACCTACGTATTTTTTTGGAGATTTCTGACACAGTGAAGATTCATGGTGTTACTGAGGACACCATTAGACTACGATTGTTCCCGTTTTCTCTTAGGGACAATGCTCGCAGTTGGTTGTAGTCACTACCTCTAGGGAGCATCACTACATGGGAAGACATGGCATCTAAATTTCTGGCTAAGTACTTTCCTCCTACCAAGTCTGCCCAACTAAAAATTGATATCACAACTTTCAAACAGCAAGATTATGAGCAGCTTTATGAAGCTTGGGAGCGGTACAAGGAGTTGCTTAGGAAGTGTCCAAACCATAATTTTCCGGATTGGGAACAGATCGAGTGGTTTTACAACGGACTAAATGCGCCTACGAGGATGAATGTGGATTCTGCGGCTGGAGGTACTATATTTGCAAAGGACCATGTAGAGGTCTACGATATGCTGGAACAGATGATGGTCAATAGTTTTCAATGGCCATCTGAGCGTATGTGAGTCAAGAAGCCAGTTGGATTGTATGCACTGGATCCTCTCACATCGATCACCGCTCAATTATCTGCACTGACTACACAGGTAGCTGCATTGAATAAAGTGAGTGTTACAGAGCCAATAGGTGTGTCCGGTGCTATGGACAAATCTCACTATCATGAACAAGTGCAGTACATCAATCAAAGAGGTTATGGAGGCTATCAAGGTAACCCTGTCCCTAATACTTATCACCCTAGTATGCGTAATCATGAAATTTTTCTTATGCTAACAATACTAATAAGGGTGATGGTAAGTTATCTTTGGAGGATGTGGTTAGTACCTTTGTGCAGGAATCAGGTAAGAGGATGGTGAGAACTAAGTCTCGCCTTGACAGCTTGGAGACGCATGTGGTAAATATGGGTGCCATGATGAAGTCTATGGAGACTAGCATTGGGCAGTTGACAAACGCACTGAAGGATAATAACATAGGCCAGCTTCCGAGCAACACTGAGGTAAATCCCAAGGAGCAGTGCAATGCTATCATGTTGAGGAGTGGAAAGCAAGTAGATAGAGAAGAAAGCCAGCCATCTGAAACATCTGAAAAAGTTGTTGTTGAAGAAAAGAAAATTTCGGAAGCGGTCGAAGAGAAGAAGCCTGAACTTGACCAGAA
Source organism: Henckelia pumila (assembly GCF_033568475.1). Taxonomy (NCBI): domain Eukaryota; kingdom Viridiplantae; phylum Streptophyta; class Magnoliopsida; order Lamiales; family Gesneriaceae; genus Henckelia; species Henckelia pumila. The sequence continues at coordinate 135,028,357 of NC_133122.1, read as the reverse complement.
ACCAATGTACAAGCCTCCACTTCCATATCCCCAAAGGTTCCAAAAGAAGACTCTTGATGAGCAGTTCTCCAAATTCTTGGAGATTTTTAAGAAAATTCATATCAACATCCCCTTTGCTGATGTTTTGGAGCAAATGCCTAATTACGCAAAATTCATCAAAGAGGTGATGTCCAAGAAAAGGAGACTGCTAGAGAACGAGGTGGTAAATATAACTGAAGAGTGCAGTGCGGTGCTACAAAAGAAGATTCCACAAAAGCTTAAGGATCCAGAGAGTTTTGCTATTCCTTGCACAATTGGTTCTTCTTATTTTAATAATGCACTTTGCGATTTAGGAGCTAGCATAATTTAATGCCTTTGTCTGTTTTCAGGAGCTTAGGACTTGGTGAGGTTAAGCTCACAATGATCGCTTTGCAGTTGGCTGATAGATCTATTACATATCCGCTTGGAATCATTGAAGATGTTTTGGTAAAAAAAGATAAATTTATTTTTCCTGCCGATTTTGTTGTGCTAGATATGAAGGAGGATACAAATATGCCACTGATATTGGGGAGACCATTCCTGGCCACTGCGGATACCAAGATCGAGGTAAAGAAAGGTGAATTGTCGATGGGTGTGGAAGACGAGAGAGTAATTTTCAACATATTCATGAAGACACTTAATTCACCCATCGAAGAACTATGCTCAATTGAACCGGTTGTGAAGTTGGAAAGTTGTCAAAGAGCTGATTTTGCGGTTGATTCATTGAAGGAGAAAGCGCCAAATTTACCACCAAATAAGGCCACGAAAAAGAGAGAAAAATTTAAAAGGCGGTTCGTGGAATTTATTTGGCGCGTGAAAGAGAAAGGGAAGAATTAATAGCGGTGAAAGTCGGGTTGTCGACTCTAAACTAAGCGCTTCTTGGGAGGCAACCCAAGCTAGTTTTAATGCGTTTTTTATTTTCTTTTAGTTGTTTTTGTTTTTATTTTTATCTTGAAGAAACTAGACATTAATAATGATTTTGAATTGTGTAGGTGAAAAATTATGGAGCTGAAAGAGTTTAGGAGCCACCCCTGATGAAGAGTTTTGAGTGATTACGAAGGTGCCGAGTACTGAAGCTCGGTTCCCAAGGTATGTGTTCTTGGTTTTATTTTAATTTTTTTTTTACATCGAGGACAATGCACAATTTTAGTTTGGGGGGTGTTTATTTAAAAAATTCTGAAAATTTTGCAAATTTTTCATGAGTTAGTTTGACTTGAATAAATGATGTGTACTTGTGTTGTCCTATGATGAAAATAATTTTTGGTGTTAAAAATGTTAATTTTAGTTATATTTAATCTTGAGTTCTCACCCATATTCACTATGCCTTGATTGTCTAGACTTAAGTGATTAGAGAATCTTTGTGATTTTGTAAGTGAATTGGATGATTTGATTCTTAACTTTGGTGATTTATGCTTGAAACTGAGGCAGAATTCTACGAGCTTAGAAATGAATTAGGCATTAAAATATGAAAAGATTAATAATAACTCCATCAGGGTCATTGATAAGGAATTGAAATCCTAATTTCCTTTTCCTTGGCTAAGTATGCGGAATAAATGGGGTTGCAAAAGTGAAAGAATTAATTTTTGAAAAAAAATTAACAACTCCATCCGGGTTTGGAAAGTGTTTGAAATTCTATTCACTGTTCCATGCTAAGTTTGCGGGAAAAAATAATGGGGTTGATGTTCCATCCGGGCTATAGACAAGGGGATTGAAATTCGAATCCTATCTTTAGTTATAGCTAAGTATGCGGGTAATTATTGGAGCAAAATAAAATAAAGCCGGATGCAAAATATGGAGAATTTATGAAATTGTTTTTGATATAACTTGAAAAGTCCTTTTGATCTTAGTGAGTAGAAGTTGAACTTGGTGGATAGTGTTTTGAAACTAGAGAGCGGAGTTGATGATTCTATGAAAAAAACTTGTTGCATTAGTGTATCGAAAGCGAGGAGGATAGACAAGATTGGTGAATCACACACACGAGAACTCTTGAGAAAATTAGCGGACATGTGTATTGAATCTTGAAATGTAAAAATTCGGAGACCGATTACATTACTCATTATTGTTTTGCTCGGGACTAGCAAAAGTCTAAGTTTGGGGGAATTTGATAAGTGCAATTTATGCACTTGATTTATATATGATTTGTCTTGACGTTTTTGATGTATCGAGTGGATATTATGCATGTTAGTTGTTGTTTTTGTGAGTTGCAAGAATTGGCGCGAAAGTAGCAAGAAGAAGGGGAAGGATGCATTATGGAGTATCAATTTCAGAAAATTACTGGGAATTATTGAAGCATTAAAATCCAATCTCCACCGTTCATATTAATTTTTAGGATATTTTGAAGTTTCTGTCAAAATTTCAGCTCAATCCGACGGTTAGTTTGGGAGATATGATTTTTTGAACATTGTCGCGTGTTGCAGAACAGCGCATGCGAGAGTAGGGCGCGCCTGCACCTCCTAGACGTGAAAATGGAAGCTAAAGACGTAGCTCAGGTGCGCCCGCGCCGTCCGAAAGTCAGATTTTGTAATTTTTTGGGAAGGAAATTTTGAGACTTTTTCGGGCTTTATTCGGCGGGCTTCGAGGACATATAAAAGGGACTTCAAGGACACAATCAAAGGGGAGAGCCGCCACAATACATCAAAGAATTCTGAGAGTTTAAACTTGAGATTTGAGAGAAAATATTGGAGGAGAAATCTGCACTACATCAAAGGAAGAACACGAAGATCGATCAACCGAACACGGAAGAGCGACTACGGATTTGTTCTTCTATTTTTATCTTTCTTAATTGTTGAATTGATGTCTAGACTTATGAATATTTTGTGTTATTTGAATTCAGGTATGAACTAATTTTTATATTCTAGAGGTCGGATGGAACCTGGTGTAGACACTTTCATGAATTTTTGATTTTATTGAATTGAGTTTTTTCTAGATTAATTGTTTTTTCTAGAATTGATTGTCTTTTCAATTATGTGATCAATAATTGATTTGTAATATTTATTTGAAATCTGGCACTCGGGAGAGGAGATTTTGAATACGACCATTGAAAAATACACTGTTAATTATTTATACAACTCGGGAGAGTGTATAATTTTAATAGAGCTTTTAAAAAGAACATTGTTTTGTGATAGATCACTGCAAGTAGATTTTTAATAAGGATATTGGAATTGAATTGTAGTTGATAAAAATTATTTGTTGCTCGGGAGAAGGAAATAATAAACTTAAGTGTTCTTTGCTATTAATTTACTGAAATTCATGAAGATTAATTAATTAGGATTGATTGTTGTTGAAACCAGGTGAAATCTATACCTCTAGACCATTTTTTCTCTGATTGATTTTTATCTGAAAGTTGTGTGCGTGCTATTAAAAACTCATTGATTATTTTATTTTGCAAAATTCAGAGAATTTGATTTTCTAGATAAAGTTTAGACTATTTTAATTACAAGCACTAAATATTTTCATTTTACTCTCTGACGGAACGATACTTGATTTTTTTCACTATATTAAAACTTGACACTCGTACGCTTGCGAGTAATTTTCACAACAGCAGCGAAAGCTTATTAGCGTTGACTCGTGGAGGTGCTAGGTAAGGGTAGTTAGTGCCGATCTGGTCTAATGTATCTGGACCTAGTTAATAAGTCATGAATTTCGAGGACGAAATTCTATTTAAGGGGGGAAGGAATTGTAGCACCAAAAATCTTATTTACTAAATCCCATTCATTAAATTAAATAAATATCATGATTATTATTTTTAAGTTTAAGTTTAATTGATTTAAATTCTTTATGTGAATTATGTGTTAATAAAATATTTTATTATTTATTCAAATGATTTTTATTTTATTGACTATTTAATTAATATTTTTAATTTTTTAAATTTATTTGTCTAATTGATTTTATTGTGCAATTTCAATTGTTTTAAATATTTTAAAGGTTTAAGCTTGCATATTTAAATGATTTTAATTTTAATTGTTTAAGTTTATTCTTTTAAATGATTTTAATTGTTTAAGTTTATTTTTTAAAATGATTTTAATTGTTTAGTTTATTCTTTTAAATGATTTTAACTGTTTAGTTTAGTTATTTAAATATTTTCGAGTGTCTAACTTATTTATTTTAAAATAACCTAAGTTTAGCGATTAATTATTTTAAATGATTTTAAATGTCTAGCTTATTTATTTAAATCATTTCTAATTGTCTAAATCATTTTAAAGGTTTTAGACTTTTTTATTCAAATATTTCTTTTTATTTGTCCAAATTATTTTAAAGGTTTTTATTTTCACTTGTGTATTTATTTAAATTGCTTTTAAACATTAGTCTAGTTTGTTCAAACTATTTTAATCGCTCGTCTTGTTATTTAAATATTTTACTCGTCGCCGTGACATCATAATATTTTAATTGTTTAATTCTTGGATTTTCATGCCTAAATCAATCTTTAATATTTATGATTTTAATTATAAACATTTTCTGTGCTAATTGGCTAAATGTTATATTTTTTCTGCGCATTAGAATTTATTATTTTTAACTTTTGCGAAAATTAGTATTTTTATTTCCGGATTAGTAAAATCAAATTTAATATTTTAAATTATGATTTTTTTTTAAGTTTGTATTTTTATTTAGGCGATTTAATTGTAGTCCTAATTGCTAGAATTGATTTAAGTGCAAATACAAACATGTTTTGCTCTCCACTCCCTAGCCACTTTTTTGTACCACATTTTTTGTTAATTTGTACCACATCTTGTATGGTTTTGTACCACATATTATATTGTTTTGTACCACATTTTATGACTAGGGACCCCAAAGCAAAACATGTTTGCATTTGGGGATTTTTAAGCAAATTGCCCTTAATTTAACACTTTTTAAAGGTGTGTTTCACATTTTCATGAAATTTCCAACACTCTCATTTTTCTAGAATTTGCCAACCTATGCACTTGAATTCCAAGGATTTAATCCTAGCCACACACACACCCACTCCCCAAACCCAAAACACACGCACACACACACACACTCAAACACACACAAAATGCCGATTTATGTCCTGCTCTCCATTGAAGTGCATCGGCTTCTCCCTTCTTAAGCTCACGCCGCCTGTTCTTTTTCTTTCTTTCCCTCTTCTCCGGCGAGGCATCAGATAGGCGAGCTGGTCGAGCTTCTTGTTTCATTCGGAGCTCGGTTTTCTTTTTTTAGCTCATTTCCAGCTCACTTCGGCCGCGGCATTTGAGCCCTTGTTCCCTTTGATTTCTTTGGTTAAAGCTTAGGCAAGGATATAAATTTCCTTGCTTCATTATGTGGTTATTATATATATTGTGTGTTGCATTTCTTGGAGCATTTGAAATTCCTATGTATATTGTGCCCTGTTTTCGAAATGTGTATGAGCAGATTTTTCGATTTGCTTACATGATGATGCTTTGATATTTCATTGTGAAGTATAAAAGGGTGTTTGGCATTTAAAAAGGGTTGTCAAGAAAGCTATATTACCATCGAAAACTCCAGATTTTTCCATGCTTGTGATTGTCGAAAAAAAAAATCCAGAAATGTGCTTGACATCGGCTCGATAAATCTCCAGATTTATTTACATGGTTTAGTTCGAAAATTTCCAGGTTATTTCGTGTCATGATGTTCGAATTTTCAGAGGTTGCATAGCATATGATTTGAGCATTTTTCCAGCTTTCCTTCATGGCTTGAATTCGAAAGTTTCATTGTTCGCATAGCTTGATGATTGATCAATTTCCAGAATTTTTCCTTAGCTTGTTGGTTCGAATATATATGATGTATTTTTGTGTTGATTCGGATGGTGATTCAGAGCTACCATGGATGATATGTAGTTCACATGGTAGCAACTAGGATGAATTGAAGATGGCTTGTGAGGAGTTGAAGGGCATTCGAATTTTATGGGTTTTGGGGCTCGGTTTTGGTTGCTTTGTTGAGTTGGGTTTGAGCTGGTTTATGGGAGTTTCTAAGGGGTTAAGATGAGCTTAAATGTTTGTCTTGAACCTAGACTAGTGACTTGGAATATTGGAAGATTTATAGCTAAGTTTTGGTTAAGTTTGAGATTTAAGCTTGAGCAGAATTTTCATGGATGTTGGGGCTGTCCGGAAACTGGTTTTGAAATAGAGGTTAAACTCGGGTTTTGGTTAAGGGCTCGGGTCTGGAATTAGTCTAAGATGTTGGGAATATGTCGGTTCAAGCGTGAATTAATTCGGTTAAGTTTTGGTCGAGTTTTAGATTTTTGATTTAATAAGGTGCAGAATTTTCTTGAAACCAAAGGGCTGCTGCCTGGAAATAGGAATTTTATAAAATGATCGCTTAGGAAATAAATTCCAAGGATGATTTCCCTACTTAGTTCTAAGTGTCATGGAGTCGTGGATTCAAGCGGAATCCTTTTTGATTAAGAATCGAGCAAGTTACAAATTTTGCGGGCAAACCGCTCGAATTTGTCTTAGGCTCAAATTATGGGTTAAATTTTCCATCCTTTGGGTAGCTTCCTAAATCACCATCCCGGTCATTCTTGTGTGGGTCATATGCATGATTATCGATCAACATTTACATGTACATCATATTTAAATATGCATGCTAAGTATCATATTTATGAATGAAAGAAAGTATTTTACGAACGAAGTGAGATGATTGTGACTATAGTAAAATTCATGTGTTTGGACGGACTGGGAGACGTCTTAGCTTCCCTTACATAAATTCATGTGTATGGACGGGATAGGAGAAATCTTGGCTTCCCATACCAACCATAAGGCAAGACGGGTTGGGTGTTATCCTGACTTTCTTGCGGCATAGTGCACTGCAGCCATGATCATGATCGAAACCCACAAAGTCACAATCCAAGGATCTAAGTTCACAGTTTCAATTCAAGTCATTTATATACATGTTCAGTACAATATATTCAGTTTCATTGTTCATGTTTGACTTAGCCATGCATATGTTACATTCATATTCACGTCATTTATTCAGAAATCATTTATTTATGTTTAAGGGCACAAAAGTATATTTTACTACAAGTTATTTTCAATTTGCTTGTGCTTGTATTTATGTAGTACTTGTTATCCCCCCATATTTTTGCTGAGTCTTTTAGACTCACTACACTTATTGTTTTCAGGTGAGAAGTTTTTCATAGAGACTAAGGGGCAGGACTATTGAGCGGACTGCGATGCAGGCACGGCACATCCCTCCTACCTATGCCAGTCTTCAACAATAGTAGTTCAAGTTTTAATGCTTTAAAGACTCTTAGCTTATTAATTGGACCAATGTAATGAAAGACTCATATATTTATTTGTGGGCATGTAAATATCAGATTATTACGATTTATGGATGTTTGAATGTCGTAGATCTTTCTTGGGTTCTCGTTCTTTCTTTTCTCAATCTAGATTATTTAGTATCGTAGGTTTTATTATTTTTTTAAAATTGTTGTCTGTGTCAGGTGAGTTGTGATTTAAATAGATAGGTCATGCCGAATATTTTTTGAAAATCCGCATTTTATTTAATTATTATTTAAAATAGAGGTTAGGGTCGTTTCACATGAAATTCTAGAAACACGATTAATCTAGAGGAACTCAATTCATTAAAATCACAAATTCATAAAAGTGTGTACACCTGGTTCCATCCAACCTCTAGACTCTAAAAGTTTAGTTCATAATCAAATTTAAATAAACACAAAACATGTTTATAAATCCAGAAATATTCAGAAATAAATAAAAAGTAGAAAACAAATCCGTCATCGACGCCGTGTCCGGACTCTCGATCTCCGTCTTCGTTTTTCAATTAAAACACCGACTTTTCCAAAAAATCTTCATGTTCAAGCTCCAGAAACCTTTTCTCTGATTCACATGTGATGTGTGGCGGCCCCCTTTTTTTCTATCAGACAAATCCCTTTTATATGGCCTCCAAATCGTCCAATAAAAAGCCCACGAAAATACCCGAGTTTCCTTGAATATTAAAATTCCTCACGTATGAAATTCCGTCGCGCGGGCGCTCAACCACTGCCGCGCGGGCGCACTACAACTACATATTTCTTGTCTTCAGCAATTCCAGGTAGCGCGGGTGCGCAGGCAAGGTAGCGCGGGCGCACTTGACCTTCAAATTTTATTTTTTTCGCCTGATTCACAACAGCGCGAGCGCGCTACTAAGGCTGCGCGGCAACCCTAGGGTTTCGAATTTCAACCTTTTCTGCTTTTCTTTTTATCTCATCTTGCTTTTTGGACTCACTTCCACGCTCTTTTCCTTCACATCAACGCAAAAGTCATCTTTTATTTATTTCACTGCACACCACAAAACAACACAAATACCACATAATTCCGCTCGAAACACAACAATTAACAAGAAACTCAAATACAAATTAAGTGCACAAAATGCACTTATCAGCCGCCTCTTTTATCTACGTGTGATATCCCCACTTTCATCTGCTGTTAAGTCCCCTTTTATATAGATTTGAAAGCTCATAAAATAAAGCCATCAAAATAAGATTTTTAATTGCCGAAAATTCTGATTTTCTGATTTGCGCGATATCTCGCTCGAGCAGTAGAAAATCCCGCTCGAGCGAACAACTTTCTGCCCAAAAAATTTATTTTTCCAGCTCACGTCTCGCTCGAGCGGTAACAAATTCCCGCTCGAGCGAGCGAGTTTCTGTCAAGTGCGCAGCGTTTTTAAAAAATTAATATCTGGGGTTCTAACCTTCGGATCGAGACGAAATTTGGATAGCAACTTCAAAACAACTTGAAATTTAATTTGGACATTGAAGATCGGATTTAGTTCTCTCTAGCATTAAAAATGAATTTTTGACCATTGATGCTCCGTAAATCATTCATGTGGCTCTTCTCTTGCTCCAAAAATCATGATTTCTTCTCAAATTCCTAAAAAAATCAACCCAAAGAGTGAAATGCACATGCATGAGATTAATTATAAATAAAACATATAAAAACACACATGAAACCATATGAATGCACACAAAATGCACTTATCAGGTACCAAGACACTAAGGTCAAGAAATAAGCTCATAGGCCGGACCCAGGGTATATAGCACGCTGCGCCGTCGCCTGAGGAGGTGGCTCCTACACCCAGTGGATAATGGTGACCTGATACTAGTACAAGTGTCCAACCGAAACCGTGACTGACACAGGACTTACGCATCGAACCATCCACAAACTCGTAGGGTGAGCGCCCTACTACAGGATATCTCAAGGATATGGAATCAATATGCTCATGTATGCAACATACAGTCATGACATGATGTATCATATAAATCATGCAATCATATAATACATGCAAGCACAGAATACATGCATACTCAATCTGGATATCTCGAATAATACTTTCGTACATTACTAAGGCAGATCCTAGAAGCTCCCCTCTAGGTCCAAGCCAACCATGCAGCACTACAATACATAAATACCATGTATTATCTAGCATTCCGAACATCACCTATCATGCTCTAAAAGCCTTAACTAAACTATAGCATACTCCATATTTCCTATAAAGAGCTACAACCATACCTTCGTCCATCGTCATCCTGCTGATTTATCATGCCCCAGATTCTGGGTATAGCCTAGTTACGACTCTTGGACACCTCGCCAAAGCTCCGCTGCTTGGCTGCTACTATGGACACCTTGCCAGAGCTCCGCCGCCTGGCCACTACTATGGACACTGTCCGTTATATAATAATATATTATTTCCTACTCCAACTCTTAAAGAAAGAGTCCCGAAGCCCTTAAAATAGAGCCATTATGGAGAGGAGAGGAAATTTAACAATTCAAAAGTGAGCCCTCGGACCCCTATTTATAGGCATCGATCAGACGGTCCGATCTTTGCATGGTTACCACGTTGCATGCAGGCCAAGTTCGGACGATCTGATCCCACTTCGGATCGTTCGATCTCATATCTCCGAAACACTTGTACAATATTTCTTGCCACGTCCTGGTGGACACATCGGACGGTCCGATCCTACACATCGAATCGTCCGATCCGGCTATGTAATGTCAGCAATGACATCATCTCTTACCCGAGATTTGGACACCTGTCCCTGGGTGAGTTCGGATAGGTTAGATCCCTTGATCGGATCGTCCGATCTCACTCTGACTCCGAACCCAAATCGTGCCTCTGAACCATCCTGGTTCGGACCCTCCGAACCTAGTTCAGATCTTCCGAACTGCCCGAGCCCAATAAGCCCATTAACCATTTTTTGGGCAATTATGGACCCAATTCCTTGATCTGTTAGATCTTATTCAAATCCCTTAATCATGTTTTATTAAATCTAAACATGATTAGCAACTTAATCTTGTAAAATGGAATTGGGCTACTACAATACTTTACAAATTGATTGAATCTTTTTTTAAATATATCACAACCTTTTTTTATTAATTGTCTAGAATAAATATACTAACTGAATCTTGGTAATCAACTAACGATCTTTGTAGGACAATCCAGACTCAAACCCGGTTTATTATAATTTGACCTAGTATACTTGCTAGTCCCAACTAATTTTGTCGGTCAATATTAAAAAACAATCATGTTTTGATTTCTTTTTTAAGATTTCTTTTCTAAGCATTATTGATTATGTTATTGTATTTATTGCACCTATGAACCGTGATTAACTTCAAAGGTATTTTATATGCTATAATTGAGACCGAAAATTTATTTTATAACACGATAGACTAACATAATCCATGGATCTACAACTTACACATACAATGTAGTTTGGGTATATGTTCGTCATATTCCAATATCTCGAAAGATAGATGATTCCACATTTCGTTAATGAAATTGAAATCGTTAAATAACACAAAGACAATTGGTTATCACATTTGTTAATCAGATAAATATAGCTCGACATAGTATATCGATAATTATGTGAATCTCATCAAAAGCATGACTTAAGAATTTATTCAATCATTAGATAATATTACGGGGCAGGTGAACCAAAATTCTAACAATTGTTTATTTATTATTTTAATTTAATTAATTAATATTGCATTTGTTCAATATTTTCATTTGAATTTTCATTTAGTTTATTAATTTATTAATTTATTGTTTTAATTAACTAAATAACTGCGATCGAATTAAATTTGACAACTTGTTAGACTATATTATAACTTAAATCGTACACTTGCGGTAATATCGAGCAACTTGAGATTTAATTGTTACAAAATAATGTGTGAAAAAAATTCTATTAGGAATTAGAAGGTTTTTTCGGAATTATGAAAAAAGAATATTCAACTTGCTATTAGATCAAGCGGAGAAGCATAAAATATTCCGCCTCCGATCGCAGCATTATAGGATGGCTCTGACATGGAATGTAGTGACCCGTATCCTAATTAACGTGATTAAATTGCTAAAGATGATCAAGGGATGTTAATTGGACAAATCCAAGACTTAATTGAGTTTCAAATTATGAATCTGAACTTTGATAATTTGGATTAGTTCAAACGATCCGAACTAGGATCGGAGGATCCGATCTGCATGAGTTCGGAAGTTCTGTTGGAGTTTGGAGGCAATTGTCCCAGATGAGGTCATTCAGGTGACGTCACATGGAAAGATTGGATGATCTGAAGTGGAGATCGGACCATTCGATGTGCTGTTCGGACAGATGTCACAAATTGGTTACATGTGGAGATTGAGGGAGATCTGACGATCCAAAGGTGAAGATCGGACCGTCCGATCGTGTCCTATAAATATGGGGTCCGAATCCTCATTTCCTTTACAATTCACAAACTTTTCCCTCCTTTTCTTGGTTGGTTGGGACGTCTTTCTATTCTCCTAGGAAGAGTGCGGTCGATACCAAGGCGTTCCGGAAGTCATAGCGGAGTTGTGACCAAGATTTGGGACTTTGATAGCAAAGGGCTATCGACAGATGCAAGTATAACTTAAGATCCCTAATAGGATTAGGAAGTATCTATTAGTCTAGTTAAGGCTTTTAGATCAGTAATAGTGACATGGATAATATTGAATTGTAGGCTTGAATCTAGATTTGTGATTCAAGAGATTCTTGTTTTGAGGTACGTAAGTACTGACCGAGATAGTCGACATGATATACACTTATATGTTGCATTTTATGTGCCATGATTTACTGCTTTATGCACATGCATGATCATATTGGACTTGTATCTCTTTACAGATGAGTCATGTTGGTAGGGAGGGCCCTACATTTATTGTATTTTTTCTATCACCAGGAGACGTCGTGACGACAGGTACTGACGCTACGGTGGCAGGGTGAGTATGTGGATGTACCTTGCGAATTTGACTCCAGCCGGTACTGCATATTCGATAGGTGCCACTGAGAAGACTGAGTTTTAAACTAATTTCATACATCATATTTGTCTGCATATTCATGCTTTCGTATTGAGCGTAATCGCTCACGTTCAGTATTTCTATGTGTTCTGAACACCCTATTCGATGGGACAGACCTTCGATTAGACGATGCCGGAGGATTGCGGCAAGGTTGAGACCAGTTGTCAGTTTTTAGCGAGTTTCCCTTAGTGGTTAGAGATTTGATACTCTGCTTTCGATTTGGTTGTATTTATACAGTTTTTACTATGGGTTTAGTGTTGGTTGTATTCCATCGACTGTTGCGTATTTGGATTTTTGAATTTCTAATTTCTGATTATGTTTTGCTTAAGTCAAATGCATGCTTAACTAGTCTTAAGTTGTAGGTGATCCAGGTTGGGTCATGATATGAATCTAGAAGGCTCTCGAAGATTCATATTGTTCCAAGAATTGTCCCATAAGTTTTCATCGAGATTGGACTGATTTGGGATCCATGGTAATCAAGTTGAATTGCTTGAAGATCAATTTGGAGGTTGTTTTAATGTTCTTGAAGTGGAAGAGGATCAACAGGGTTAAGGAAGATGGAGCAGGGAAAGGCGCCTCTGCGCGTTGGGATGCGCATCTGCGCCTCGTTGTAAGGAACAAGTGCAACTTCTCTTGTGGGAGCACTATCGCGCAAGCAGCGCTTCTGCGCGTCCGGGAAATCCAAGCTATGTACTTGTGCGCATCTGCGGGAAAGTGTCTCGCATTATTATGCCTCTGCGGGAAAGTTTATCACATTGTTGCGATGCTGCGGGGATTTCTTGCGCTTCTGCGTTTTTTTCCAAGAAAAACACACAACACAACGTTTTGTGTGTGTTTTTAATTTTATTAATTATTTGTTATTTAATTAGTATTTTCCTATTTTTGAGTGTTATAAGTCTACTAGGAAACTTTTAGAAGATGATATCTGATATCTTTTGCAATATTTTGCATTATCTTTTCTTTTTATTGTAAACTATAAATACATTGTTTATTTTCATTAATGAATAACATAGTTCATATTATTGATTTTTATCAGTGTAAAATTCTCTCTAGAATTTTATTGAAGCTTTTGCTTTGTCAAAAATCAAACTTATCAAAGTTTAATTACTTTGTGGCATTTTTCAATTGATTATCTTCGTGGATTGTCAGAAACAAGTTTTCTGAATGTTTCGTTGTGATTAATTGTTTATCTCGTGATTATCTGTTGCTAATTTCAAGTAAATTAGAGGTTGATATCCGAAAACTTACTTGTTCAAAAGATCGGGACAATATTATTGAATATGTTTGTTATTGAATTGAGGGTACGATTCGTTTATAATCGTGTTTGCTTTTCATGCATCCAAGATTCGCATCATTTGGTATCAAAGCCAAAGTTTTGAATCAAGCAAGTATTATATCTTTTCGTTCTTCGTGTTCTTCGTGTTCTTTGCTCTTCATGTTTCGTTCTTTATCTAAGTCTATTTTGTTTCAAATTTCCAAGTCGTTTTCGTGTCAATCTTGTCGCCCAAGTTTCGTTTCTTGTGCTACAAGTTATCTCAAAAAATTCAAAAAAAAAAGACAAAAATCGGTCAAAAAAAATTGAAGGACCGAAAAAGCTCAAAAAAAAAAAAAAGAAGCGAGAAAGAAAACTTGTGGAAAAATTTCTTGTGTCTTGTGAGTCTTTGGGTACAAAGTTATTTCAATCTTCATAAAGTCAATTCTTTGTTTTTGTGTCATCTACGTGAGTCGATTGGCAAGTGTTTACAAGTTTTGAATTTGTGAGTTTGATATTTAAAATCACAAAGCATAAGACCTTTCTTCATAATATTGAGTGAAAAAAGGAGTGTTTGAGCGATTTCTTTGAAGTGACTTGTGAGATTTTGGGTGAGTAATTTTATTACTAACCTTTTTCTTGCAGGTACAATGAGTTCTAATATCCAAAATTTTTGACAATGCCAAATTGGTGATTTGTCTAAGATGATGAGAAAGGCGGCTAAGGATGCGTTTAAGCCAATACATAAGAAATTGAGTAAGTTGGAGGATGAATATGGCATTGGTAGAGATGAAGAAAGTTGTAGTGAGAATTGGGGAAGAGAAATGAGAGATTATGTGGGTAGAACTAAGATGATGAAGATTCCGATATTTTATGGAGATGAGGATCCGGAATTGTATTTTAAGCGGGAGAAAAGGGTAGAAAGTGTATTAGATGGTCATGATTATTCCGAAGCGCCAAAGGTTAAACTTTTCACAAACGAGTTTATCGGCTAATGTAATGCCCCGTTTTTATCTTAAATGAGTTTATTTGAGTTAATCGGAGATTATAGAGTTCACGAACCGACTTGATTTTGATCAGGGTCCTTTTTGTAAAAATTGGATTTTTCAGGGACTAAAACACAAATTGTGGATTTTATATATTATCTACTCTTTGAATTGTTTGACAAAGTCTTCTTCATCTTCCTCCCAACCGAGAAGCACCATTGAAACGCTTCCAACGTTTCTCCAAGCTCCCAGAATCCAGTCCGAGCTCGATCCGGCCGTTGGAATTTATTTCTGAAGGCAGATTATCGATCACTGCAGTGAGAGCTCTGTTATATTGTAAGTTCTTCTACGATCGGATACATTCTAGTTTTTGGAGGTTGTTAGAATCGTTCTAGATTCGAGTATGTTGTTCTAGACAGAGTTCTGATCGTTTATTATCTGTCGGTTTTGAATTAGAGCGACGTTCGGATTTGTTATGATTTTTGGAAGCCATTTTCGAAAATGTGGATTTTGAGATTGATGGGTTTGCTTTGTTATTGTTGTTTTGGGCATTGTTATGAGGTTATGTCAATATTGAACTGTTGTCTACGTTTTTGGTTTGTTCAGTTTATAGCCGTTATGCCGTCGGTTTGAGTTTTGGGTTTTTGAATCGTTCTTGTATTGATTGAAGCTTTGGCTTGTGAGTGATCATGGTTGTTGATCAACTCTTGTATTCGTACAGATTCGTTGGAGTTGTCGACCCCTGTGTTAGAAGCATTGTTCGTCGAGAGTTGGATGAAGAACGGTAAAGAGATTTCCTTGAACCGTTGTTTGTTGTTTAGGTTGTATAGTTGTTGATACAATCTTTTGTTGTAGCTTGTCCGGAGTTGGATCTACGACATTGAAAGGTAAAAGCAGTCATCGTAGCGGGATAGCATACTCGGGACAGTTGGTTCTCGAGTTTCCCCTTTCAAATCACATATTGCATCTACACTTGTTCTAGCATGAGGAACTTGTGTCTTGTTGATTGATTTTGCTTTTGACTATGTGGCTTATGTTTTATGTTTCTGTTATGCATTCATCTTGAGCCTACGTTGATTTCAGCGGGCAGAACCGCCCTTTTGTTTGGACGTTTGGGAACTATGATTGAGTGGCCTAGGTCGTAGTCGTATCGCCTAGTGCTAGCATACTCATTATGGTTGCTCAAAGTCTAGAGGAGTGAGATATGTGGCACCAGCTCGATTGGGAGAGTCGCTGAGTCGTCACATGATCTCATCCTCGGGATCCCAAAAGCACAACAGCAATCCTTTGTTTATCAGATTTGATATCCTGGTTTAAAGACATGAATTTCATTACATTGTTATTGATTGTGTTGTTGTCTTGAAAGCATGTTTATTGTTGTATTACTTGATATGTTGCTTTTACTGGGATTATCATTCTCACCGGTTATCCGGCTGTTGCTTTGTTTTGTATGTGTACTTGGCAACAAGAAGGGCAGGATCAAGTCAGCATAGACCTGGTTAGCGTCCAGAGCAAGAGATAGAAGTAAGACTCGTTTAGAAATCGAATCAGCATGTCAACCTAGTTATGTTTGCGAACATGTTTAGTCATTCGAACTTCTCGTAATTGTTTTGTAAGCAAGAATCAATGTAGGTACTACCGTATTGAATGTTTCTCTTCCCTAAACCTTACTTGTATTGTTATTGGCATGTCAAATACTTTTAATGCAAGTGTTTAGGTTTTGATTGAGTTTATTTCAGTGCCTTAACTCTTCTGGGCGAGAGGACGGCGTGGGCGCGCAGTTGTTGGCACGGGCGTGCGGCCTCTTTGCGAGGTATGGGCGCGGGTGCTCTTACATAGAGCGCGGGCGCGCTGCCTTAGGCGCGGGCGCGCTGGTTTTAGCGGAGCTTAGGCGCGGCCGCGCTGATGTCAGGGCGGGCGCGCGAGCCTTCTTTTTAAAAAAAAAATATATATTATTGGTTTCTTGTTTACTTATCGCTTGTTGTCTGATATTAGTTGATTAGAAACGAGGTCTCACATTAAGTGGTATCAAAGCGATAAGATTCTTGGTTGAACTAGAGTGAGCGGGTAGATCGAGTCTGCGTATATTGGCTCCTCGCATGTGTTTGAATTATTTTAGCTGTATAATTAATTCCATGCGAGCATTCTTTATTGTTGAGAATTATTTGAATAACATGGTTATGTGATTTACTTTTATAAAGCATGATCTACTTGAGATATAACTGCTTATGTTATCGACTGGTATCCGGTTTTTCTGAGCGGTTGTAAAGGGGAACCGGTTGTAGCGATTGAGATATCTTGTGCCCTAACCTTTTTTATTCAGATGGGTCCTCGTCGAGTGATAAACAGAAACACACCGCCAGTTATCCCTGCGACTGAGCAAGCTAGCACTGAAATTGATCAGTTGGATGCTTCAGCAACGCCTATGGAAACCTTGCTGAAGAGGTTTCAGTCGTTCAATCCGCCATTATTGATGGGTTCAGAAAATCCAGTTGACTGTGAGAGTTGGTTGGATGATATCGATCAGCTGTTCGATTCCATTGATTACACAGATGACCGCAAAATCAGGTTAGTCATTCATCAGCTACGTGGGGTTGCTAAGAGCTGGTGGATCATGACAAAGAAAGCAATGGAGAGTAGAGGTACGGAAGTTACTTGGACTCTTTTTAAATCTGAATTTTATAAGCGGTTTTTTCCTATCTCGTATCGCAAAGATAAGGGAGCAGAGTTTGCCAACCTGAGGCAAGAGAATCTGAACATTGAAGAGTACGTGGCTAAGTTTGATAGTCTGTTGCGTTTTGCACTGCTAATTGCCGGAGATGAAGAAGCTAAGGCAGATCAGTTCATCAATGGTTTGAACCCCGACGTCTTCACGTTGGTAAACACCAACAGGCCTAAAAACTTTGCGGATTCCATGAATCAAGCAAAGGGAGCAGAAGCAGGCTTGTGGAGGCAAAGAGGTAACCAGGTAGCACCTCAACAACAGAGGTAGTATCAGAACCCACCATCTCAGTATCAGAATCATCCACCTCAGCATCAGAACCAGCAGCAAAGGTATGAAGGTGGAAACAGTGGGGGAAACAGAAAAGATCAGTACAAAGCAAGAGGTAAACAGTTCAAGAGGTAGGGGAACAGTTCTTCTAGTTCCAGTGGTTCCAAGCAATTCGGTTCAGGACAGAGTTCTGGATCTTCAGCCATGTACTGCAGCAAGTGTGGGGGAAGACACTCACCGGATCAGTGTGTGGGAGTCTTTGGTAATTGTAACACCTGTCAGCAATCGGGACACTTCTCTAAGGTGTGCCCTCAGTGTAACAGAGATAGAGCTTAGAGCGGAAGTTCATCTCGACCTGCAGCTCAACCCAAGAGGCAGTCTTCTGCAGTGCACTCCTTCCAGCCCCAGCCGCAGAACAGACAGGGAGGTAACTCTAGTGTGAACCAGCCTTCGAGACAGCAGGCACGATTCTTTGCTTTGACAAAGGATCAGGCTCAGGCAGCACCTGAAGATGTTATAGCAGGTAATTGTTTGATTTTTGGTTATTCTGCTCATGTTTTGATAGATACAGGTGTTTCCCATTCCTTTATCTCTGAGAAATTTGTGTTATTGCATGCCTTGCCTACTGAGTTGTTGCCTACTTTAGTAGCTGTTACTTCACCATTGGGTGGGGGAATTGTTTCTGTCAGACTAGTCAGGAACTGTGAACTTTGTTTTGAGGGGAATTTGTTAGAATTCGACTGTATTGTGCTTGGGTTGTCGGATTTTGATTGTATTGTCGGTATAGATGCTTTGACCAAGTACAGGGCAATAGTTGATTGTTTTCTGAAGGTTGTCAAGTTCAGACCTGAAATGGCATACGAGTGGAAATTCTTTGGTAAGGGTTCTCGATCTAGAATTCCTTTGATTTCAGTGTTATCTATGACTCGTTCGTTACAGAGAGGTGCAGAAGGATTTTTGGTTTATGCGGTTGATGTACTGAAATCTAGCCCATCTTTGGTTGACTTACCAGTGGTTAGAGATTTTGCTGATGTGTTTCCGGAAGATGTTTCTGGATTGCCACCTATTCGAGAGATCGAATTCAGCATCGATTTGGTGCCAGGTACTCAACCTATTTCCAAAGCTCCTTATCGTATGACACCTATTGAACTGAGGGAGTTGAAGGAGCAACTTGAAGATTTGATTGCCAAGGGATACATCAGACCTAGTGTATCGCCTTGGGGTGCTCCTATTCTGTTTGTTCGAAATAAGGATGGTTCTATGCGGCTTTGTATCGATTACCGTCAGTTGAATCAGGCTACAGTTAAGAACATGTATCCTTTACCCGAATAGATGACCTTTTTGATCAGCTGCAGGGTTCTTCTGTCTATTCGAAGATTGATCTGAGGTCAGGCTATCACCAGCTGAGAGTGCGAGAGGAAGATGTTCCTAAGACCGCATTCAGAATGAGGTATGGTCACTTTGAGTTTATAGTCATGCCGTTCGGTTTGACTAATGCTTCAGCGGTTTTTATGGGTTTGATGAACCGTATCTTTCAGCGTTATTTAGATGAGTTCGTCATTATCTTTATCGATGATATTCTTATCTACTCGAAGAACCGTACTGACCATGCAGAGCACTTGAGGACTGTACTGCAGATTTTGCGAGTTGAGCAGTTGTTTGCCAAGTTGTCTAAGTGTGAATTCTGGTTGGATCGAGTCGTATTTCTCGGTCATATCATTTCTGGAGATGGGATTTCTGTCGATCCCAGCAAGATTGAAGCGGTTATGAATTGGCCTAGACCGACATCAGTACCTGAGATCCGAAGCTTCATGGGTTTAGCTGGTTATTATCACCGATTCATCGAGGGTTTCTCGTCTATTGCCAAGCCTATTACCCAGCTGACTCAGAAGAATGCGCCTTTTGTCTGGACTGCAGATTGTGAGGCTAGCTTTATTGATCTGAAGAGGAGACTGACCAGTGCTCCGATTCTTTCTATTCCTAAGGGTACTGGAGGTTTCACAGTCTATTGTGATGCTTCTAACCGAGGCTTGGGTTGCGTTTTTATGCAGCATAAGCATGTGGTGGCGTATGCATCGAGGCAGCTGAAACCGCACGAGACTCATTATCCGTTTCATGATCTTGAACTAGCTGCGATCGTCTTTGCGCTGAAGATCTGGCGTCACTATCTTTATAGTGAGTCTTTCGAGATCTTTTCTGACCATAAGAGCCTTTAGTACTTGTTTTCACAGGCAGAGCTGAATATGAGACAGAGAAGATGGTTAGATCTGTTGAAGGATTTCGACTGTGAAATCAAGTATTATCCGGGAAAGTTGAATGCAGTTGCAGATGCCTTGAGCCGAAAGCTATGTTCTTTATCTCTTTCTACTATTGGTGTTTCTCAGTTGATCGATGATTGTTGCACTTTTGGTTTAGAGTTTGAAACAGATAGGGAGACTATCAGAGTGTTTGATATTCAAGCCGAACCGGATTTGTTTGTTGCAATCAGAGAAGCACAGAAGTCTGAGCCGAGCATTCAGGTTTTAGTAGAGAAAGTCTGGGCATCAGTCTGAATTCTAGGTTAGAGATGATGTTTTGTTTGTGAATAACCATATTGTTGTGCCTGATATTTCGGAGTTGAGACAGCGTATTCTTCGAGAGGCTCATTGCAGTCGGTTTAGTATTCATCCTGGAGGTCGTAAGATGTACAACGACCTGAAGAACCAGTTCTTGTGGAAGAGAATGAAGAGCGATGTTGCGAGGTTTGTATCTCGGTGTTTGAACTGTCAGCAAGTTAAAGCAGAACGGAAGCGACCAGGAGGTCTGTTGCACAGTCTATCTGTTCCTGAATGGAAGTGAGATCACATTTCCATGGATTTCGTCACGAAGCTACCACGATCCGTTCGAGGATGCGATGCCATTTAGGTAGTGATCGACCGATTGACGAAGTCTGTTTGTTTTATTCCATACAGGATGACTTATCGCATGATCAAATGGCTGAGTTGTATATTAGCAATGTTGTGAGATTGCATGGTGTGCCGAAGTCGATCATTTTTTACAGAGATCCTAGATTCACTTCTCACTTTTGGCACAGTCTTCAGGGGGCACTTGGTACTCGATTGCATCTGAGTACAGCTTATCATCCTCAGACCGATGGACAGTCAGAGCAGACTATCCAGACGTTAGAGGATATGCTGCGAGCGGTAGTGCTAGACTTTGGCACTAGTTGGCAGGATTCTTTGCTTCTTGTCGAGTTTTCTTACAACAACAGCTTCCAAGCGAGTATCGATATGGTGCCTTTTGAGGCTTTGTATGGTAGAAAGTGCCGATCTCCGTTGTTTTGGGATGATTTGTCCGAGTCACCAGATTTGGGACCGGAGATTCTTAGAGATATGGTAGAGCAGGTTAAGATCATTCAGAACAGAATGAAGTCAGCTCAAGATAGACAGGCAAAGTATGCGAATGTCAGGCGTAGACCTCTGAGTTTTGATCAGGGAGACCGAGTCTTTCTGAAGATTTTTCCATTCAAAGGCACTGTCAGATTCGGTAAGAGAGGGAAGTTATCTCCGAGATTCATCGGGCCGTACGAGATTCTCGAGAAGATAGGCGATCTTGCCTACAGACTTGCGCTTCCTCCGTCTTTATCTGGTATTCACGACGTTTTTCACGTCTCTATGCTGCGAAAGTATCATCCAGATCCTTCTCATATTCTTCAGCCTGACGAAGCCGAGTTAGACGAGAATCTGAGCTACTTTGAGCGACCGCTTCAGATCCTTGATCGGAAGGAGAAACAACTCAGAACCAAGTCGATCCCATTAGTGAAAGTGCAGTGGAGCCGTCACGGCGTCGAGGAAGCTACTTGGGAGACAGAATCTGACATGAGACAGCGATTTCCGGAGTTATTTGGATGACGTGAGTTCTTTTTACTGTCTTTAGTTCTTTATTCTATCTTATGAGTTGTGGTTCTTGTTAATTTCGAGGACGAAATCTCTTCTTAGTGGGGGAGAATTGTAACGCTCCGTTTTTATCTTAAATGAGTTTATTTGAGTTAATCGGAGATTACAGAGTTCATGAGCCGACTTGATTTTGATCAGGGTCCTTTTTGCAAAAATTGGATTTTTCAGGGACTAAAACGCAAATTGTGGATTTTATATATTATTTACTCTTAGAATTGTTTGACAAAGTCTTCTTCATCTTCCTCCCAACCGAGAAGCACCATTGAAATGCTTCCAACGTTTCTCCAAGCTCCCAGAATCCAGTCCGAGCTCGATCCGGCCGTTGGAATTTATTTTTGAAGGCAGATTATCGATCACTGCAGTGAGAGCTCTGTTATATTGTAAGTTCTTCTACGATCGGATACATTCTAGTTTTTGGAGGTTGTTAGAATCGTTCTAGATTCGAGTATGTTGTTCTAGACAGAGTTCTGATCGTTTATTATCTGTCGGTTTTGAATTAGAACGACGTTCAGATTTGTTATGATTTTTGGAAGACATTTTTGAAAATGTGGATTTTGAGATTGATGGGTTTGCTTTGTTATTGTTGTTTTGGGCATTGTTATGAGGTTATGTCAGTACTGAACTGCTGTCTGCATTTCCGGTTTGTTCAGTTTATAGCCGTTATGCCGTCGGTTTGAGTTTTGGGTTTTCGAATCGTTCTTGTATTGATTGAAGCTTTGGCTTGTGAGTGATCATGGTTGTTGATCAACTCTTGTATTCGTACAGATTCGTTGGAGTTGTCGAGCCCTGTGTTAGCAGCATTGTTCGTCGAGAGTTGGACGAAGAACGGTAAAGAGATTTCCTTGAACCGTTGTTTGTTGTTTAGGTTGTATAGTTGTTGATACAATCTTTTGTTGTAGCTTGTCCGGAGTTGGATCTACGACATTGAAAGGTAAAAGCAGTCATCGTAGCGGGATAGCATACTCGGGACAGTTGGTTCTCGAGTTTCCCCTTTCAAATCACATATTGCATCTACACTTGTTCTAGCATGAGGAACTTGTGTCTTGTTGATTGATTTTGCTTTTGACTATGTGGCTTATGTTTTATGTTTCTGTTATGCATTCATCTTGAGCCTACGTTGATTTCAGCGGGCAGAACCGCCCTTTTTGTTTGGACGTTTGGGAACTATGATTGAGTGGCCTAGGTCGTAGTCGTATCGCCTAGTGCTATCATACTCATTATGGTTGCTCAAAGTCTAGAGGAGTGAGATATGTGGCACCAGCTCGATTGGGAGAGTCGGTGAGTCGTCACATGATCTCATCCTTTGGATCCCAAAAGCACAGCAGCAATCCTTTGTTTATCAGATTTGATATCCCGGTTTAAAGACATGCATTTCATTACGTTGTTATTGATTGTGTTGTTGTCTTGAAAGCATGTTCATTGTTGTATTACTTGATATGTTGCTTTTACTGGGATTATCATTCTCACCGGTTATCCGGCTGTTGCTTTGTTTTGTATGTGTACTTGGCAACAGGAAGGGCAGGATCAAGTCAGCATAGACATGGTTAGCGTCCAGAGCAAGAGATAGAAGCGAGACTCGTTTAGAAGTCGAATCAGCATGTCAACCTAGTTATGTTTGCGAACATGTTTAGTCATTCGAACTTCTCGTAATTGTTTTGTAAGCAAGAATCGATGTAGGTACTACCGTATTGAATGTTTCTCTTCCCTAAACCTTACTTTTATTGTTATTGGCATGTCAAATACTTTTAATGAAAGTGTTTAGGTTTTGATTGAGTTTATTTCAGTGCCTTAACTCTTCTGGGCGAGAGGATGGTGCGGGCGCGCTGCCTTAGGCACGAGCGCGCTGGTTTTAGCGAAGCTTAGGCGCGGCCGCGCTGATGTCAGCGCGGGCGCACGAGCCTTCTTTTAAAAAAAATATATATAATATTGGTTTCTTGTTTACTTATCGCTTGTTGTCTGATATTAGTTGATTAGAAACGAGGTCTCACAGCTATGCTTGAACTTGGTGGGATAAAGTGGTGGTTAATAGGAGAATATGTGGAATGAGTCGTATAGCCACATGGGCTGAGATGAAGAGAGCTATGTGGACATGTTTTATTCCTAATGAGAAGAAAAGTGGAGTTCCAAAGCATGAATATCAAGGTACATCTAAAATTTCAAATTCTAGTACTTGTAATATTGTATTCTTATGGTGTTCTAGAAAATATTAGCATGATATGAGGCAATGTCTAAAGGAGTCTATGATGAAAGTGGTGGGTTCTCAAGTAGATGTTGAATCCAATGTTTTAGTGGATGTTGAGGCAAAAGCTGAAGTTGAAGAATTTGAAAAATTTGAGGTTGATGATACTTCAAGTATTGATGATGTGAGTGTTGAAATATGTGTGGTGGAGGGTGAGTCATTGTTTGATGATAATTCTTCTATTGTGCATGTTGTGGGTGATAATCTTATTGGTATCACTTGCGAGTCTATTGATGAGTCGTGTAATTGTTTTAATATTTCTTTGAAATTAAATCCAAAAGAACTTTTTGAGGATCAATTGAATGTTGAAAATTTGTGTGATATGGCTGAAAAAAAAGAGTGAACAAAAAAGTGAGATAGCCATGGAGAAAGAAAAATAAAATTTAGAGGACGAAAGAAAGAGAGTGCAAAAGAGTGAGATGACCTTTGAGAGAAAAAAAGAGAGAAAAGAAAAGAGAGGAAAGAGACCAATAAAAAAGAAAATATTATGGTCCAAAATTGTGAGGTTAAAAATTTTGTGCAAATGAATAAAATCCCTAAAGTACTTTTGTACAAAGAGGTTTTATCTCATTGTCATGATTTAGCCGGTTCAATCCCGAGCATTGTTTGTTCTTCTTTGCAGGATTTTGGAGATGTGTTGATGGAGAAGCAATGGAGATACACTAGTAAAAGAAGATACAACATGTTTGATCCATGTGAAGTTGGTCACACACAAAGTCAGGTTAGAGATTTGAGAGTTGTTTCATTCGAGGTGTATGATTTATATTTTAAATACCAATCAAATGTCTACTTTCAAATGTATGATCTCAATTCTAAATTTCTTGGATTAAATTTCTTAGTTGAAGGATTTGTGAATGTGCTATCTATGAAATATGGATTGAATTCAAATCTTGATCTTAAGTTATGGGAATCTAGGTATGTTGAAGAATTGAATAATTTGGATTATATGGTAGTGTTGAAGTCATTTCTTGTTCTTGATGTGTTGGAATCTTGGTGTGATACAAGAGTAAGTAAGTTGGTGTGTGTTCAGGGATTTAGAATTGTTAGCAAAGAGTTGATCAAGTACCAACGAGATAAGAAAAATGTGGTAGTTACTACACTATCACAAAGGTATGAGTTCTTATATCTTTTGGTTACAAGGTTCTTATGGTTTGAAATTATTAATAAATTGCATGAATGGGTCAATGACTTTGAGGATGTGTTTGAAAAATACTTGTGCAATGTTCATGATAAATCTTATTTGAGCATGTATTTGTTTAAAGAAAATAAGTTTTTCTTTATATGTTCTTCATTGCATGATTTGCTTGATGAAAGGGTATGTGTCTTGAGATTGAAGTGTAATTTTGAGAGATCCAAAAGAATGAGTCTAATGGATGAATATTTGATATGGTTGTGAAAATATTTATTGAGTGGAGTTGCAAGAAGCATGTTGCATGTGTACAAAAAGTGTTAAGAGTGCAATTCTATGATTTAGATGTCTTAAATATTATTCATAGGACACAATGGTTTAATATGTCAAGAAAATTTGTGTTGGGGTTAACTAGGTTTAAGAAGGGGAGAAATCTTATATATATTATTTGTGATGAAATTTTGAACATAATCTTGCAAGTTAATGGTTTTACTGTTATTAGTTGGTACATGAAAATTTTCATGAATATTGATATAGTTATAATTGTGCGAGATATGCTATTGTTTGTGAAAAATATTTATGAAATTATTGATATTTTTTTTATGGATTTTGCAGGTAAGGGGCAAGATTTGAGGACAAATCTTTTTGAAGAAGGGGAATCTGATATGAATCTAGAAGACGCTCGAAGATTCATATTGTTTCAAGAATTGTCCCGTAAGTTTTCATCTAGATTGGACGGATTTGGGATCCATGGTAATCAAGTTGGATTGCTTGAAGATCAATTTGGAGGTTGTTTTAATGTTCTTGAAGTGGAAAAGGATCAACAAGGTGAAGGAAGATGGAGCAGGGAAAGGCGCCTCTGCTCGTTGGGTCGCGCATCTGCGCCTCGTGGTAAGGAACAAGCGCAACTGCACTTGTGGGAGCGCTATCGCGCAAGGGGTAAGAGCAATTGCTCTTAGAGCAGCTCTTCTGCATGTCCGGGAAATCCAAGCTACGTACTTGTGCGCATCTGTGGGAATGTGTCTCGCATTCTTACGCCTCTGCGGGAAAGTTTATCGCATTGTTGCGCTGCTGCGGGGATTTCTTGAGCTTCTGAGTTTTCTTCCGAGAAAAACACACAACACGGAGTTTTGTGTGTGTTTTGGATTTTATTAATTATTTATTATTTAATTAGTATTTTCCTATTTTTGAGTGTTATAAGTCTACTAGAAAACTCTTAGATGATGATATCTTTTGATATCTTTTAGCAATATTTTGCATTATCTTTTATTTTTGATTGTAAACTATAAATACATTGTTTATTTTCATTAATGAATAACATAGTTCATATTATTGATTTTTATCAGTGTAAAATTCTCTCTAGAATTTTATTGAAACTTTTGCTTTGTCAAAAATCAAACTGATCAAAGTTTAATTACTTTGTGGCGTTTGTCAATTGATTATCTTCGTGGATTTTCAGGAACAAGTTTTTTGAATGTTCCATTGTGATTAATTATTTATCTCGTGATTATATGTTGCTAATTTCAAGTAAATTAGAGGTGGATATCCGAAAACTTACTTGTTCAAAAGATCGGGACAACATTATAGAATCTGTTTGTTATTGAATTGAGGGTACGATTCGTTTATAATCGTGTTTGTTTTTCATGCATCCAAGATTCGCATCAGGTCACTACATGGAACAACCTCCATTACTACATACAACATGATAATGTTGAGCTTATAGAACCCGACCATCTTCTCCCGATTTTCCTGGTGAACAAAAATGTATGATTCCGCTTGTCTGATTGTTATGAGATTTTTGTGGCTTCCCTTTATTTATCTAGTATAGTTGCAACGTTTCCCTTAAAAGAACATGTCACCAAAGCATCTCCCACTGGAAAAGATGATGAACCGAGTCTCCACTCGAAGTGGAACCATTCGATGTGCCACTGAAAACTTGTTAGGTGGGGTGGGTTGGTCAAAACTAAAATCGAACTTGATTTTCCTGAGATAGATTCAAGTTCTAAGTTTTAATTGTTTTTCAAGTAACTATATTTTAAAGACTATATTTGAATCATTATGATGAATTGAATGGTCCAGTTCATTCCTTGCCACAACGGTCATCAGTCACTTGGTGGACAATTTAAAGTAATAGTTAGTTAATTAGTTCTTCTTCATCTTTTTCGTGAATCTACACAAACCTCTGATACGGGTGATAAGTGCATTTTATGTGAATTATTTCGTGTTATTTTTATGTCTATTTTGTGTGCATTCATATTGTTTTATGTGTGTTTTTATTTGTTTTATTTCATGTGTGTGAATTTCACTCTTTGGTTTTAATTGTAGGAAAGATGAGAAATTAAAGGAGTTTTGTGCAAAAGAAAAGAAAAGAAAAGAAAAGAAAAGAAAGAATGAAGCACAGCGCCATGAATATGAAGAACTACAGCTGTTGTATAGAGCTACAGCTCTAGGAGAGAGAAGAAAGTAAAGCTACAACATAACGTTATTGCGCTTTGAAGATTGTGGAAAAGTAGCGCTATTGCGCTAATGAGGGAACTACCGCGCTTGATGATGTGCTATGAAGAAAATCTCGGGCAGAAATCATCTCGCTCGAGCGCAAGAACATGCGCTCGAGCGAGACTTATGAAGCGTAAAAAAAATAATTGAGGCAGAAAGTTGCTCGCTCGAGCGCAACTTTATGCGCTCGAGTGAGAGATCGCGGAGCATAAAAAATCAGAATTTCCAAAAATAAAACTCTTATTTTGCTGGCTTTATTTCATGGGCTTTTGAAGCCATATAAAGGAGCTTTTCAGACGTGAGAAACGGGGGGATTCACGCAGACAAAATGGTGGCTAGGCAGAGGCTTGGAGATTTGAGATTTGCTCCATCTTCTTCAGAGTTTTCTTCATTTCTTCTTTAAATTTTTAAACTTTTGTTTGAATATTGTTTTCATTATTTGATTAGTTTTTATTCAACCTAGGCCACGTGATTGGGCCGAAAAACTCTATGTAAAAAACTTGAATGTTTATTTGGGATTTTTCAGATTTGGTTTTATATTATTGATTTTTGGATTCAAATTTCTCTTGTGAATAATCTGGCCAATTGTTTACTTGCATGTTAATCGATTTCAAGTCGACAGAGGAGGAATTGATTTCGATCACTCTATAAATCAACACAAGGTTAAATTGACTAGAAATAGTATTCGATTTCATTGTGCGGTTTAGGTGCAAAATGAATTCTCAAGATTCTCAATGCATTCGAATTGATTTGAATTATGAAAGATTGATCCGTCAATATTTGTATAGGTTTAATTGTTCTAGAAATATACCTTTAAATAAGTTAGGAGAATTCACCGTAATTTAAGATTTAAATCTGAGTCCTGAATTGACTACATGTTACATGATTTGTTCGGTACCTGCCCGTGTCTTAGTTGGCTTATTTTAATTAGAATTATTATTGAGTCCTAGTTTTTAGTTAATTTCATAATTATTTATTATTTTAAATTCTTATTTTATTCAATTCATACTCCTTTCTATTATTTTGTCTAGATTAAGTAAAATAATCAAATCTTGAGAATTCACAACAGTCCCTGTGGGATTGATACTTGGACTCTCTGTCCATTTACTATAACTTGACCTAGTGCACTTGCTAATAAATACCAAATTAAGCGGTCAAGTTTTTGGTGCCGTTGCTGGAGACTGTTTAGTTAATATGAGTATAGATTATTTGCTTAAGACTCGACATTTTTTTTCCTTGCATTTGTTTAATTTTTAATTTTCTTACTTGTGAGGTACATGAAGATGGATCATCGACATGTGTTCACAAGATTTGGCCAGCAATACTCGGAGCCATTATATGTTGCTTGGGGGAGATTCAATGATTTGGCAAACAGATTTTGATACCATGCTTTGTCAAACTACACTCTAGTTCAGATTTTTTATGGTGGATTGAATGAGACAACAAGACGTTGCGTGGATTATGGAGCTTTGGCCACTGGCAGTCACTTGTTAAGCAGAGATTACGATAGTGCGATGCACTTGTTAAATGATATGGCAGATTTTGACTACCAATGGCATTGTGATCCTTCACTGTAGGGTTGGAGTCACAAATATCCTCCAGAATTCAACTCCACAAATTTTGCGAGCCAACCACCTGAGTTTCAAGAAGAGTGTATAGATCATTTTGAGGATCATGTGGCTCAGTTGGAGAACATTGTGCGACAACTTACAGAGATAAAAAAAGTTCTTGAAAAGCCACATCAACTCTTTGAGTCTTTTGGATGAGCAGATTGAGCGTTTTATAGAACCATTTTCTGAGATCTGTGAAGAGAATGAAGAAATTGTGCTAGATCATGAGGAAATAATTTTTGAAGAATTTTTAATTGAGGAGGAGCCAAAAGTAAACTTGGAGGAGGAAGAAATATACAAGGCGAAATAGTTGACCTCGTCAATGGTCTTTACATGTACACTGTTAGAAGATCCTTTCTTGCCATTGAAGTCAACTCCACGGTATTCTATCCTCCATGAGCTTCAGCCTAAATTCGAAGTCTCCTTCCAAAAGAAAAAGTTCATGCAGAGTATTGTTGGACCGAAGATCTTTCCATGTCAATATCACGTCAAGATTGAGGGTGAAGGAAAGCAATACACATACATAGAGTCGTATGATTCTTATTATGGGTGGTAGCCGCTCTTTAATGGCTGCTACTAGAAAGTCGGACAATAGACTATAAACTTAGCACTGACTGGGAGGCAACCAAGTGTTCTTTTTTCATTATTTTTTTATTATCTTTTGCTAATCCACCGCCTTACCCGTCGCTTTTCATGTTTAATAGGTTGCCCCGATAAGAGAAGTTGCTTTGGAATTTTGCAAATGGAGGAAGAGGACGAAGCATAGACCAGGGGAGTGTTATTTTTGTGTTCATTGTGTTTTTGTTTGTCTTGCATTTGTGTGTTTGTTTTTTTCATTCTGTTCATTGTTTCTTAAGCATTGAGGGCAATGCTTTGGATAAGTATGGGGTAGTCTAGTCTAGTTTATTTTATTGTTGTGTTTGTGCTGCATTCGTAATGATTTTGTTTGTTTGAATTTTTAGTTTGTTTCGTGGTTGTTGTGTCTAGTTCGTTTCAGTAATTGTTTGCATATGTGTTGAGTAGGATGATGAATGAGAGCCAATGATGATATGAAGTTATGAAAAAAAAAATTGTGATTGCTCTGGACTTGACATGAGAAACCGTAGGTTGACCCGTGAATATTTTTAAGCACTTATGTTAGACCAGCTAATTGTAGCAAAAGATTTGAGTAAGTTTTTTTTTATTTGATCATTGCACGACAATAGGTATTTTGTGGAGCTTAACTGTGTTCTTTGAATTTTGATGAGTCTTTTACATTGCACTTATGATCTTGGGCGCACCAAATTTTTTTTAAAAAAATTGAAAAAAAAAATTAGTTTTGAAAAACTCAACTCCATCCGGGTCATGGACGAGGAATTGAAATATTAATTATCTCTTCCTCATTCATTAGATCTTGAGAGAATTAGAGTCGATATATTGTGAGATGTACCTATCACGTGTCAATTAGGAGGGACTAGTTCTTAGATTACATAGAAGTCGATTCTGGACATGTTCTTCTAGGAAACAATGAATCTCGTAAGATTCATTGTGTTGGGACAGTGAGGTTAAAAATATGGGATGGATCAATTAAACTTCTCACAGAGGTTAGATACTTCCTGATTTAAAGAGAAATTTGATCTCTTTGGGTACCTTGGTAAAAAAGGACTGACTTACAAAGCTCAAAATGGAATGTTGAAAGTTGTAAAAGGAGCATAAGTTGTTATGAAAGGCATTCTGAAACAAGGCTTGTATGTTCTATTGGGGACAACTATAACAACAAATATCAATATATCTGTATAAGAGAAGTATCATACACAACTTTGGACAAAAGGCTTGGACGTATGAGCCTTAAAGGACTCCAAGGACTCAGTAAACAAGGTCTCTTGAAACCTAAGCAGATAAAAAATCTGAACTTCTGTGAGATGTGTGTTAGCAAAACACATAAACATAAATTCAATGTAGCCCTTCACACTACAAAGTCAGTACTAGATCATATAGACTCATATCTGTGATGTTCATTGAAGATACCTTTATCACTCTCTAAATCTCAATATTTTATTTTCTTGATTGAGGATTATTCTAGAAAAGTGTTGATCTATTTTCTTTATAAAAAAGAAGAAGAAGAAAGAATGAAGCCTTTAGAAAATTTGTTGAATGGAAAACACTGGTAGAAAATCAAAAAGGGAATAAAATTAAAAAAAAATTTGAGAACAGATAATGGTCTAGAATTTTGCAACCAAGAGTTTGATGATTAATAATAATGGTAGATTAATTAGCAAAACTTAGTATTGTTTATAGATTCCTTAAACTTTATTAACATTTATATTCTTAATTTATTGTGCCAATTAAATTTTGTTGAATTATTTCGGCTAAATTTAAATGAAAAGATATGAATTATAGAATGTGGATACTATCATTGTTTTGTATATCATTATTTTTCTTATGCCATCTCGTCTAACCTCAACCCAAGATGATTTGGATTGCATTGAGGTTTACTAGCCCATCAAATTTGATGGGCCAACTACTAGGATCCATTTGAGGATGGTTTGGTGTGGATTGGACCGTTGTAATGGCTCCAGTACCAATTTCAATAAATTTAAAAATTAAAAAACTTGCGCACGAATTCATGGAAATACGTAGCAAGCCACAAAATCATCAATACCATGTAAACCGACTTTGACATACTGTGTAACTGATTTCTTCTCCAGCCGCCGCCCTTCCTCTCACCATTACCTTTCTTTAATTTTTCAAGTGTCCATTCTTATTATGAGAACAAATTGGGAGATTACCAGTTTACCACAATACAAAGAAATGAAACTACGTATCTATGAACATTTATAGCTTTAGTCAAATTGATATTAACAAAATATGTTTGTAAACTATGGAAAACAAATTGGGAGATTACCACAATATAAAAAATAAAATTGTTTATCTATGAAGTCTATGCTATCTCACCCGGGCAGTGCCCGGGTTGAGATCCAACGGCCCGATCACCCGGGAGAACAAATGATTTGATCTCCTGAGTGATTCGGGCCGTTGGATCACCACCCGGGCACTGCCCGGGTGAGGTAGCATAGACTGCTTCAATTGGGCTATGTCTATGCTGGCACACGGGCACTGCCCGATCTGCCAGCATTAACGGCCCGGATCACCCGGGAGATCAAATGATTTGAGCTCCCGGGTGATCCGGGTCGTTGGATCCCCACCCGGGCACTTCCCGGGTGAGGTAGCATAGACTGCTCCAATTGGGCTCAGTCTATGCTGGCAGACGGGCACTGCCCGATCTGTCAGCATCAACGGCCCGGATCACCCGGGAGATCAAATCATTTGATCTCCCGGGTGATCCGGGCCGTTGGATCCCCACCCGGGCATTGCCCGGTGAGCTAGCATAGACTGATCCAATTGGGCTCAGTCTATGCTGGCAGACGGACACTGCCCGATCTGCCAGCATCAACGGATCCGGGCCGTTGGATCCCCACCCGGGCACTGCCCGGGTGAGGTAGCATAGACTGCTCTGTAAAAATTGATATTAACAAAATATAATTGGAAATTATTGAAATTCGTTGATGTAAAAGTTGTGTTCTTATATTGTTAATTAATTTATTAGGTAATTTAATATATTTAAAATGCTAAAAAAATTCATTTGAATTTTATATCTAAAATTTTGTGTTTTCAAATACAAATTATGAACAATCAAATTTTATTCACTAGACTAATTTCAATAATTTCATCACTAAATATTTAGTTATTTTAAAATTTTCAAAATATATTTTTCATATTGAATCATAATCTACGTACAATATTTTAAGAAAATAAAATTTAAAATATTTTCCCAATTACTATGCAATATTTTCCAAATTCCAAAATAAATTTTGCATATTTTCCCAATTCGACAATATATTTTACATATTGAATCATAATTTACGTACAATATTTTAAGGTATAAAAAATTTAAAATATTTTCTCAATTGCTTTAATTTTTTTCAGTATAAAACCTCCTATATATTCTTTACAAAGTGCACGTAATATTTGTTTCCATAGAAATTTTAGTAACAAATATAATTAGTTAATCAATGGACAAGTCTCCATCTCCCCATGTGCTATTCCTCGTCTTTCTCCTCCCACAATTGTCAATTACCTTTCTTTAATTTTTCAAAAGTGTCCATTCTTATTATGAGAACAAATTGGGAGATTACCACAATATAAAGAAATGAAAATACGTATCTTTGAACATTTATAGCTTTAGTCAAATTGATATTAACAAAATATGTTTGTAAATTATTAGAAACAAATTGGGAGATTACCATTTACCACAATATAAAGAAATGAAATTGCGTATCTATGAACATTTATAGCTTTAGAGTGTGTTTGGTTTCAATAAAAAAAGAGAAAAAGTTTTTTTTTTTAAAAGTGCTTTTATTATCTCAAATGTGTTTGGATAAATTTTAACTGCTTTTAAAAGCACATAATTAAGCTAAAATAAATGTTTTTTTAAAAGCTCATATTTATAGATTTTCAAATGCTTTTTTTATAACTCAAATTTAAAAGAGTTCTGTCAATCTATATACTCAAACACAAAATTATTTTTTACTTTTACTTAAAAAAAATGCTTTTAAAAGCAACTAAAAAAGCACTTATTTTTTAAAAAAATACTACTGAAATCAAACGGGCTCTTTGTCAAATTGATATTAACAAAATATGTTTGGAAATTATTGAAATTCATTGATGTAAATAGGGGTGTTCATATTTCGGATAAAACCGAAAAAACCGGAAATCCAAACCGAAAAAATCATAGGCCTAACCAAACCGAAAATCGTATTTTTTAATTCGGATATAAATATTAAAACCGAAGTTTATTTGGTTCGGTTTTGAATTATATATGTCAAATCGAACCGACCGAAAAAACCAAAATTTAATTAGATTAATAATTTTATTTATATTTTATATTTATATTATATATGTTATAAGATGATATTTAGTGAATGAATAATCATTTTGAATAATTTTTAGTTGATTGTTGTTTATTTATTTATTGTTGTTGTTTATGTAATTTATAGTTGATTAATTGATTGTTGTTTACGTAAGTCATTTAAACTTTATTTTTAAATTTTTTACTAAGAAATCATGTAAAAAAAACATATTATATTTTACAATGTATTTATATTATTAATTTTCATAATTCTATCAAAATCAAAATAACCGTAGCAAAATTTGTTTTGTTTTTTTAAAATATTATAAAACTGTGGTTGAATGTTTGTCCTTCTATTATTTGTTATTTTTTTTTGTTTCTTAACTCTATGACTATAACTTTAAATTGTGTGTTGGGGGATTTAAATTACATGTTGAATGAAATTTATGTTTCTTTTATTATGTTATGTATTATTAATGATCAAACAGACAAAACCGAACCGTATAAACCGATCCATTATAGTACAAAAATCGAACCGAACCGAAGTAGAACGGTTTGATTTCGGATTACATTTTTTATAAACCAAAAACCGAAAAACCGAACCGAAATTAGACAAATTAAAACCAAACCGACCGATGAACACCCCTAAATGTAAATGTTGCGTTCTTATATTGTTAATTAATTTATTAGGTAATTTAATATATTCAAAATTCTAAAAAAAAATTCATTTGAAATTTATATCTAAAATTTTGTATTTTCAAATTCAAATTATTAACAATCAAATTTTATTCACTTGACTAATTTCAATAATTTCATCACTAAATATTTAGCTATTTTAAAATTTCCAAAATATATTTTAATCGTAATCTACGTACAATATTTTAGGAAAAGAAATTCAAAACATTTTCCCAATTACTATACAATATTTTCCCAATTCCACAATATATTTTACATATTGAATCATAATCTACGTACAATATTTTAAGATATAAAAAAATTTAAAATATTTTCTCAATTTCTTAAAATTATTAACAATCAAATTTTATTCATTTGACTAATTTCAATAATTTCATCACTAAATATTTAGCTATTTTAAAATTTCCAAAATATATTTCAATCATAATCTACGTACAATATTTTAGGAAAAGAAAATTCAAAACATTTTCCCAATTATTATACATAATTTTCCCAATTCCACAATATATTTTACATCATAATCTACGTACAATATTTTAAGATATAAAAAAATTTAAAAAATTTTCTCAATTGCTTTAATTCTTTCAGTATAAAAACCTCTTCTCTTCTTTACAAAGTGCACATAATATTTGTTTCCATTGAAATTTTATATAACAAATATACTTAGTTAATCAATGGACAAGTCCCCATCTCCCCATGTGCTATTCCTCGTCTTTCTCCTTCTGATTGGTGTCGGTCGGTCTCTTTCCTTTATATAATTTTATTTAACGAATTTACAAATTGTTCATATATCCACCAAGTGACATCAAAACACAAATCCGATGCGGAAAAAAAATATTGTTTGGTTATGCAATTTTATAATTAACGAAATCATATTTATGTACTAACAAGTTTACGTAATAAATTCTGACAGGTTTTATGCCATCCAACGCAAGATTCTTGGGGCCAAGATGCAAACATGACGTTCAGTGTATAAGATATTGCCCAAATAGAGCAATTTGTGTTGGTGGGTTTTGCCTGCGATGTGAAAAAAGTATGGAACAAAGCAAGATTGAGAAATGCACTTCAGAAGATTGCAAGAGAACTTTGCGTGTGTGATGGGCAGTAGAAGAGATTCAATCATCACATAAAATTAAATTAAATATATATTATAATTAGTTATTTATGATTATCATAATGATATTAACAAATTTTATGTTTTATGAAATATTTTTCTTAAATTTTCATCCATTACATGATCCATGAATCATATGATCCAACGTAAGATTATTCAAATAATTATAAGGGAATAGGGGTTGCACATAATCAGTTTGAGGTGTTGTCACAAAGTGCTGACAACACCTTCAATAACACCTTAGTAATACGCAGCGGAAAATAATTAAAGCATGTATAAAATATACTAGAAACCAAATAAACAGACTCAAGAATAATTATGCAAGAGTATAAAATACTCTTGCAGTGCCTCAAGACAAAACTTTCACTGAAAAACGATCAAAGAGTTTTACAAAGCCTAAAACTAGTGATTATTGTAAAAACACTTTTCTCTTAACATGTGAGAAAATAAACCATAAAAACAACTCTTAAAATTCTATATGAAATAGAATAAAAAACTAAAACAAGGAGTTGAAAATCTTGATGCAAAAATTTGTAGAGACTAAACACTCTTTGATCCTTGATCTTCAAGTGTTCTTTAAAGCATCAAGTAATCACGACCGATACGAGCTTCAGAAGATCTTTGATTCTTCCCTCAAAGTACGTACGTGAAGCTCTCACACAACTCTATGTTAGTTGTTCTCTCGGTCTCTCTTTTTTTTTTTGCACGCCCAACTCAATATATAGGCAAGATCCTTCTTGTCTTAGTTTCCTTGTAGGCGTGAGATACCTCAAAATTTGATTATATCAAATCTACATAAATAAGAAAAGATAAGTTAGATATGAGATAAGCGAATATTATAATTAAGCATAACAATATCTCAAATCTACTTAACTAAGGAAATAAATAACTCATGTAAGCCTGGACCCACAACTAGTTGTATTCCTGAACCATTGAGTGTTACACAAGTACTGGTTTTCCTGTTCCCGTTGAGATAATAAATCAAAGAGTTGAATTTATGAGAAACAAATTTGACTGGATCGATAGATAAGCTTATAAATTGTTTATAAAGGCTTATAGAAATTTTGAGAGCAATATTAATTAAAAGGGTTTAATTAATTTTTCCAAGTTGGACTTGGATTTTAAGGACTCGTAAAATTATATATTGTTTATAATAATATGTATATATTAATAGTGTCGGCCATTATTGGCCAACACATATTAATTATATTATTATTATATATATATATATATATTATAATATATATATATATATATATAATTTTGAGGAGCACCCCAATCAATATTTCAATTGATTGGGGAGAGTCTCAGATAATGATAAGGGGAAGAAATTGTTTCTTCTCTCCGCTGCTCGAATTGTTCGAAGCTTTCTTCCTTCCAGTATTTTTCTTTGTTAATTTTTCAACGGAAAAATTTCTTCTTCTTTTAAGTGTAATTTAGAAGAGGAACAGGAAATCCGGTCGTGGACCTGATTCGAAGATTAAAGAAAGGTGAAACTCCAGTTGATTGTTCGTAGGGATATACAACAAGAGCTATTTCCGAAATTATTTTGAAATAGTTGGAGCCATCATCAATATATTTAGATTGATAGGTAAAATTCTTGAAACACCCTACGTATATTTATTTAAACCATACGAGTGTATAAAAAAATTTTGAACGTCAAAATTAATTTTAAACTTCCGCTGCGTCTTGTACACGATAGAGATCCGAGATCCAACAATTCTGAACACCATTGCTGTTGCTACCCTACAGGAGTCGAAGTGGTTTGTAAACGCCTCTAGTAAAACTAAAAACCGAAATAAAAAAAACGATGACCAAACTGAACCTATCGATGAACACCCCTACTATTTAATAGTCATTTCTCTGTTCATCTATATGACCCAAATGTTGTTCTCATGTTCACAAAATAAAGTGTTTGGAAGATGATTAAAAAAACAAAAAACAAAAATAAAACAAAATTGATTGAAATCAATTATTATTAAATAATAATGGTGCAATGAAATAATCTCTGTAACGTTGGCTCGTTGCACAACACCAACTTTTTTTTTTTTTTAAACTTTGCACAACACCAACTTAAAGAAGTGAATATTCAATTCTTGGGCTCTTTTTCGTCGATAATTGAGAGATTAATTAGTCTTCCAATGCTTCAAGTCATTCGTGCAAGAGGACAAGAGCAACAAGGCCAAATGCAATATAATTGTAGTGCAGATTGATAGAGTACCATATAGAGAAAAAGACTCTCCTTCCAAAAAACAAAACAAAGACTGGCTATAAATAAAGCTAATTTGTTATATTAGTTTATCTTTCCCTCTCCAAACCAATCTCAATACTGTGGCTAGAAATAAAGACTACATAGACACACTTAACTCAAAATAGTATAAAAACCATCATAAAACGCAAATCATTATCATTACCAGAACAGTGATGGCTTGTGATCATAATTCTTCGCTTAAAGTAAAAAATGGATAAGAACTACATTGCTAACAGATAGTTAAGAACCACGCAACAAAAAAAACATAGTTATCAATATCAACAGCAAGAAATTGAGCTATCGTCATATCTTGGCCAAGCACGTACCCACTTTGCCATCCTTCTATGACACTTTACAATTCTATTGTAAATCCAGCACATAACTAACCATCCTAGATTACAATTCTATGTGTCTCCACCTCCCTGAATTTATCCTTGTTGGAAAAGAAAATAACCACACCAATAGCAAGGTACATGATCAAAAGCAGAAACTAACTAGAATGAACATCAACAAATACATTAATAAGCCATAAAAAAAATATCAGAGCACTATCTCAAATCTGCCAAAAAACAGTATTAAAAATTTCAATATTATGAAAAAAAATCCCAAAAATCAAAGACTTTCATCATTAGTTTCATTCTCCACATCTGGAAGAACATCAACCATTGAGCCCTCTACATCATCTCTAATTAACTCAACATCTACAATATTCACATCACCTAATATCAACTGCATATTAGAAAAGTTATTATGAGTAAAATGCATTGTATCCATGTCATATTCATGATATAATCGAGAAATTTCATTAAAAAGGGGTCAAATTGGTCGTTATCAAGCATGAGAATTTTGAATATTCCGTATTTTTGTCTAAAATTTGAGTTTTTGAGTTTTATGGTATCTACTCATGGATTTAAGGTTTTTGGCAAAGAAAAAACTGAAACCGAAGCTAGGGAATGAACAATTTGAAGATATGGGACATAAGTTTATCCGCCTAGGCGAGTACTTTTTTCCTCCTACGCAGGAATCGCCGAAGAGAAGAATGCGGAGGCAGAACGTTTTCCGCCTAGGCGGGTAGTTTTCACCGCCTAGGCGGGATTTCAATAGTATAACAAGATGGAGGCAGAACTTTTTCCACCTAGGCGCGATACGCTGTTCAGAAAAGAAATATTTTCTCGGATTTTAAAAAAGGAAGGACAAAGTGTGAGGACTCTTATCATATAAAAAAGTCGAGATTAGGGTTGGAAGAGGCATCTTTTGACGGCTACAACTGAAGAGAACGAGAGACGTAAGGAGCAACTTGAAGAATCGGCCGATAGCGTTTATTTTTGTTCCAAAAACTCTTTCTCTTGATTAATTCTTAGTATTATTTATGAACTTAGATGTTTTTCATGGATTTGATGTGTAGCTAAACTCTTTTTGTTGAGATTTAGGGGACCGACCCCAAATTTTGACTCTTTAATATTGATCTTCGACTTTTGACGAGTGTTTAATTATGTTATTGTTTTTGCTTGGAATTGT
The DNA here is from genome assembly GCF_033568475.1 of Henckelia pumila. Taxonomy (NCBI): domain Eukaryota; kingdom Viridiplantae; phylum Streptophyta; class Magnoliopsida; order Lamiales; family Gesneriaceae; genus Henckelia; species Henckelia pumila. The sequence goes on along the minus strand of NC_133122.1, from coordinate 134,988,957 downwards.
CGAAGCGTAGCTAACTTCTACAATATTTTATATCGTGATTTGTTTCGAAAGAAAAATTCATGATAGGAAAAGATAACATAGTTCATGGATTTACAATTTCTATAGACATATGAAATTGAATACATGTTGGTAGTGATAGTCCAATAGATAGAAAGCTAAGGGATTCCAAAAATCGTTAATGCAATTTGATACCTATTAAATAATTGAAGACATTTAATTATTTAATGGTATTAAGTTAGTGTAACGCCCCAAATTTATCTTAATTCAGTTTAATTGAGATAATCAGAGTTTTTCAGAGTTCAAGAACCGAATTGATTTTGATCGGGGATTTTTTTTGCAAATTTCAGAATTTCAAGGACTAGAGTGCAAATGATGGAATTGTTAGATATTTATAAGCCCTTTTTGACTTTTCAACCAATTCCTTCTCAATTTTCTTCTTCTCTCTCTCGGCTCGCCTCTCTCCTCCATTGTTGAAGAAAAACATGACTTCAAGCCTTGTGATTTCAGTTTTCGATCGATCCGTCCGTTGGAATTTAATTCTGAAGGCAGATTAACGATCACGGCAGCAAGAGCTCTGTTATACCGTAAGTTTTGCTACGATCCACGAACTTTGATTTTGGTTGGGTTGTCAGAATTTGATAATTTTTGGGTATGATGTTCTTGAGCTAGCATAGACCGTGTATTCAAAGTCGGTTTGGAAAAAGAACAAAGTTTGGATTTTATATGATTTTTGGGGCATAATTTCAAAAATGGGGTTTTGGATTTTAGTTGGAATTGGTTGTGTTTTGTTGGATTGGTAGTTGGGTTGAATTGTATTGTTGATGATTATTGATTGGAGGTTGTTGGTTTGACCGTTTATAGCCGTTATGCCATCGAAATCGAGTTTTGGATTATCGGTTGTTTTGTTTCGGTTTGATTTCCAGGTTTGTTTGAGTTAATAGATTGACATCGAATCCGTATGTTTCGTATTTCAGAGTTGGGTTGAAGAATTCGGTTTGGAACGAACTGGAAGTTGAATCGATTCGAGAGTTGAAGACGGTATATTATTGATCGTCTCCGTTTAGATTTGTTTTGATTTGGTTAAATATTGATTTAGCTCGTGTTATTTTCAGATTGGAATCCCCGACGAACTTGAAAAGGTAAAAGACGACTTTGGAATGGAATAGGACGATTAACTCGAATCCGGAATGATTTGAGTGTCCTATGGAAAATCACATACTTGCATGCTACTTGAATTATATGTTATTGTTTTACTTGAATCAGTTTAATGAGTTTTGATTTGCATTGCATTCATATTGAGCCAATTACCTTTGTTTTGCGGGCAAGAGAGGTCCAGAAGAGTTAGATGTTCTGTGGACTATAGTTGAGTGACATTGGTTAGCAGATTTCTACCAATTGTCGAGAAACACTCTCTATAGGTGGCCAGAGTCTAGAGGAGTAAAATATGCACCATCCACCTCGATCGGGAGTGTCGGTGAGTTGGTGATATTTTATCCTCGGGATCCCAAATAAGAGAAGAGAACCTTTACCTTTTGATTATCCGGACTTGATAATCCCGGATTTTTAAAGTCATGCATATCATTTTAATTCCGCATTTGAATGGATTTCTTATGTATATCTTGAGTTGATATATTATGTGGAAGTTGATGCATATCATGTTGTGATATGTTTATTTTAGATTGCATGTTAGTTTCTTTTACTGGGAATATTATTCTCATCGGATTATCCGGCTGTTGTCTTGTCTTTGTATGTGTGCTTGGCAACAGGTGGGGCAGGACCGAGTCAAAGATCGCATGGCTAGGTGGTTGAGTGATAGAGTGAGGCCTTGGTGTTCTAGAAGTCGAATTGTAATTCGAACTCGATTTATATTTTGGATTGTAAACTTAGATTGAAAGCATGTTCTATTAGTTGGATTATATGTATAACTTTAGAACTATCTTGTGTTGTAAGATGCATGTTTTAGATTGGAGTTTTGATTGGTGTTTGAATGGTTGAAATCCTGCCCTGTTCTGATGTTTTTCTGGGCAGAGGACACGCTCGATCGCGCGAGTTCGTCGGATCGAGCGCGGCCCTTAAATTGTTGAGGCAGCAACTTCGCAGAAATTGGTGCGCTTGATCCCACGAGTTCGTGCGATCGAGCGCAGCACTATTCACCAGCACCTAGCGCATTTTGGGTGCGCTCGATCCTACGAACTCGTAGGATCGAGCGCGGCACTATTCATCCGAAAAAAAAAATTTGTTTTGTTTCCTCGGCTCTTTTGTTCGATTGTAGTTTTTATTTGAGTTTAGAAGATTAGAAACGGGGTCTCACATTAAGTGGTATCAGAGCGATAAGTTTCTTGGACCGAATTAGAGTGAGCGGGGTAGATCGAGTCCGCATGAATCGAATTATCGCATGTGTTTGAATTATTTTATTGATTTTTTTAGATTCCATGCGAGCATGCCTATTATGTGAAGATTATTTGAATTGCATGATTTTGTGATTTAAATTGTAGAGCATGAATTATCTGGAATATAAAATGTAATTGTTTCTCTATTGCAATTGAATATTTCTGAGATAGAAGAAAATTATTGAATAGAGATTATGGACACGAGATGATTGAGCTTGAGATTGAGATGTTTGTGTCCTAATGCTCTCGAATTTGAGATATGTATTCCTCGATGAATTTTGAACAAGAATTATTCCGCATCGAAATTCGATTGAATGAAGTTGTTCCACGACCGAAGAATGGACGTTACACCGACACCGATGGAAGCTTTGTTGATGAGGTTTCGGATCTTTCAACCCCCAACCCTGAGGAATGCAGAGAATGCGGTGGAATGTGTGAATTGGTTAGAAGAAATCGACCAGTTATTTGATTCTCTAGAATACAACGATGACCGTAGAATTCGATTAGTTATGTACCAACTGCAAACGACTGCCAAAAGTTGGTGGATTTCTAGGAAGAAGACATTAGAGAATCAAGGTTTGGTTGTTTTGTGGAGTTTGTTTAAAGCTGAATTTTTTAGAAAGATTCCGTTCCAAAAACCGACCGTATACAGAGGAAGTACCCCTAGAGGTACTTTGCAATCGAGAGGGCAGTCATTCAAGAAGTATGGGAGTAGTTCTTCTAGCTCCCGAGGATCGAAACAATCTGGTTCCGGACATAGTTCAGGATCTTTCGGTGTGACTTGTAATAATTGCGGAGGTCAACACCTCAGTGAGCATTGTCTAGGAATTTCTGATGCTGCAATATCTTCCATTTTTTCCAAGACACTTTGCTAGGAGATGTTCTCAGCGTTATACCATTAGATCTCAGTCGGGGAGTTCTTTTAGACCGATGGTTCAACAGGAGAGACAAGCTCGTGTGGTTCACTCTTTTCAGCCGCCGCACCAGAATCAACTTAGAGGCTCTTCAATCTTGAATCAACCTTCGATTCAACAGACATTGAATCTTGCTGTGAACGAGGATCGGCAGACTTGTGTTGCACCCGATGATGACACAACAGGTAACCGTTGAGTATGATTTTATACTCTTATTCTGATTGTTCTGTTACGCTCCTTATTTCTTAACTGAGGATATTACTAGGATGCACAATCTGCTTTTGAGTTTTGCATTCCGTAGTTTCTTTTGTTCTATTTGAGAAAAGAAATGGATTTCAGGAGAGTCAGTTCAGAATCTCCGAAGTCAAAATTGATGGGAATTGGTCGGGACAAAGAAGTAGTGCACTTCAGTTATCAGATTCTTATTATCTGTTTAGTTGCTTTATTCAGTACAGGGCAAACGTGTTTAAGTTTTGGAAAGTTGTTAGATTTAGATCCGAGTCAATAGACGAGTGGAAATCCTCCGGTAAGAAATTTTGATTCAGGATTCTTTGCTATTGTCTATTGTATGACCGTTTGATTTCAGAAATTTTGCGGAGGAATTCTCTTTGTATGCAGTTGATGTCTTAGAATCTAGCCCGAATAGAGTGATAAATCAGTGGTTAGGGAGTTTGCTGGTATTTCCAGATAAGATTCCGGTATTGCCTCTGATTTATGAGGTTGATTTCAGCAACGACTTGAGATCAGACATCATCAGCAGAGAGTTAGTAAGAAAGAAGTATGGAAAACTGGATTTGGAATAAGGTATGGCCGCGTTGATTTTGCTGTAGTACCGTTGAATTGTAACTCATCTTCAGTATTATAGGCCCTTTGGACTGACCTATCAGAGAGATTAGATGAATTCGTGAGTATTCGATCGGTGGATTTCACATTCATTTGTAGAATTGTACTGATCTTTCAGAGCTTTTGAGAATCGTATGTCGGATTGTGGTACCAAGCAGTTGTATGCTATTCTTTGATGCCTGAATTCTATTTGGATTAAGTTGTCTTCCTCGATTTGATGATCTAGATCGACGTCCTTATCTGAGATTGGAAGATTTTTGAATTCTATCCCTGATTGTTTGAGGGATTCTTATCGTTGGTGAAGCCGATTACTTCGCAGAGTATGTTCTTCTGTTTGGACTTCATCTTATGAGACCAGTGCTTATTGATTGCAGAAGAGATTGACCAGCGCTTCAGAATTCTTTATTCTTATATATTGAATACCTTACGGTGCCTTGCATTTATTCTTATTGAGACTTGAGGCATATTCTTATTCGGAAGAATCGATTATTAGCTTGAGCATCGAGATAGCGGAAGACGCTCGAGACTCAATGTCTGGATCTGGAATTTAAACTCTTCGCGATCTTATTGATTAAGAAGATCTGTGTTGCTTTTCTTATGAGGAAATTTCCGAAATTTCCCTGATATTGGAAACTGTAGTAATAATTTTGCCATACAGACTGAGGGTAAGAAAGAAAAGATGATTAGAAGTACTGAGGAATTCTGATTGGAAACCCTTTCATTCCGGAGATATTGAATGCAACAGCTGTTGCTCTGAGCCGAAAGATGTGTTTTTATTTTATCTACCATCGGTATTTCTCTTTGATTGTGATTGATACAGTTTCGATTTTGAGTTTGAAGCAGATATGAGAATCCGTTGAAGAAATTTTGATTGAGTTAGCAGTTCGCGTTTCAGTTCAGTGCAGAGATCGTATGTTGTCAGTAATTGTTTCTGTTATGCCAGATGTTTAGGGAAAGCAGAGTATCTAGAGATTGGCACTTTGCAGTTATTCAGTATTCTTTCAGATGACAGACGGATATTTAGAGGATTGAGGAATTGATCTTTTTAGAATAGATGCAGAAGGAAGCTAAAGAATAACTACTGATAATCTGGACTGTCCACAGCTGGTAGCTAAAAGAGAGATCTGATTTCGGTTGTACCGTTTATTTATTTCAGAATAGAATTGGGAACATTCGACAGGTGTTGTCGCAAAGCTACCGGTCAGTCTGAGTTTGAATTGTCATATGAGTTTGTTTGGCCAATTGATGAATCTGCTATTGTTTTCCCTACAGAATGGTTCTCAGACATGATCAGATGTTAGTGTTTCTATCAGAACTTTTGTCAGATTGATTGAATGTCTAATTTGGTCATTTTAGGTAGAAATATTGGTTATGGCCTTTCTTTTGGTTTAGTCTTTGAAGAGACTTTTGTTAGTGTAGTACATCTGAGTTCAGTGATTATCCTTAGAACTACGGACAGCCAGGACAGATGATATGGATTTAGAGGCTTTGCCTGCTGTTTAGAAAAAGTTTTTGTATGAGCAGTCTATGCCTTCTCTTAAGCTCAACTTTTACCAGACTTGGTAAATCATGGTACCAATCCCGAAGGTCCAAGGTTCAAATGAGATGAAGATATGAAACTCTCTGATCCTAGGAGGGGGAAATATGAAGCATGGTGCTTGACTCTTGCACTAGCTGACGAGTGTCGCTAACTTCTATGAAGTTCTTGTACAACAAAAACTATCAGATGATTATCTAGATGGAATATTTTGACGAGTTGTGCGGGCAAAATTGAAAACCTCTATGGTATTTGGATGGTTATTCTTCTGAATCACCTGTTTTGGGACCAGATTTGGTTCGAGGTTTACGAGCAGTTGATGATGGTGTGTCAAGAATGAAGGGGACTTGGACTAAGTGGTCAAACTATTCAGATTTTAGATGCAGACTTTTGTATTTTGATCGGAAAGATCAAATATTTCTGAAGATTTCGACTTTCAGAAAGATTTGTCAGAGATGAGAAAAGAGAGAAATCGTCTCTGAGATTGTTTGAATCTCATTAGAGTCCGGAGATGATGGGCGAGGTTGCCTACTGACTTGTTTTATTCCATCTCTTTCTGGTTTTCGTGAAGTGTTTTCCCGTCTTGTGATGCGGATTATAACAAGATCCTTGTTGTCGGATTAACAGATCAAAATTTCTTTTGCTCTTTAGCTGATGAGACCGGATTTATTGAAGTGACGAATTACATGAGACGACTGATTCAGAGTATGACCGAACAGAGTAGCAGCTTCACAGCCAAACCGATTCAGTTGTGTTTGTTCAGATGAGCCGATACAGATTTGGAGAAGCAGTTAGAAGAACAGAGTTTGGTTGGAATAGCAAATTCAGAGTCAGTCCTGAGAGAAGAATCTTTATTGCAGTTTTGACTCTATCTCATTCTTATGAGATTGAACCGTTTTGATTTCGAGGAAAAAATCTATTCTTAGATGGGGAGAATTGTAACGCCCCAAATTTATCTTAATTCAGTTTAATTGAGATAATCAGAGTTTTCAGAGTTCAAGAACCGAATTGATTTTGATCGGGGTCTTTTTTGCAAATTTTAGAATTTCAGGGACTAGAGTGCAAATTATGGAATTGTTAGATATTTATAAGCCCTTTTTGACTTTTCAACCCATTCCTTCTCCATTTTCTTCTTCTCTCTCTCGGCTCGCCTCTCTCCTCCATTGTTGAAGAAAAACGTGACTTCAAGCCTTTTGATTTCAGTTTTCGGTCGATCCGTCCGTTGGAATTTAATTCTGAAGGCAGATTAACGATCACGGCAGCGAGAGCTCTGTTATACCGTAAGTTTTGCTACGATCCACGAAATTTGATTTTGGTTGGGTTGTTAGAATTTGATAATTTTTGGGTATGATGTTCTTGAGCTAGCACAGACCGTGTATTCGAAGTCGGTTTGGAAAAAGAACAAAGTTTGGATTTTATATGATTTTTGGGGCATAATTTTGAAAATGGGGTTTTGGATTTTAGTTGGAATTGGTTGTGTTTTGTTGGATTGGTAGTTGGGTTGAATTGTATTGTTGACGATTATTGATTGGAGGTTGTTGGTTTCACCGTTTATAGCCGTTATGTCGTCGAAATTGAGTTTTGGATTATCGGTTGTTTTGTTTTGGTTTGATTTCCGGGTTTGTTTGAGTTAATAGATTGACATCGAATCCGTATGTTTCATATTTCGGAGTTGGGTTGAAGAATTCGGTTTGGAACGAACTAGAAGTTGAATCGATTCGAGAGTTGAAGACGGTATATTATTGAGCTTCTCCGTTTAGATTTGTTTTGATTTGGTTAAATATTGATTTAGCTCGTGTTATTTTTAGATTGGAATCCCCGACGAACTTGAAAAGGTAAAAGACGACTTTGGAATGGAATAGGACGATTAACTCGAATCCGGAATGATTCGAATGTCCTATGGAAAATCACATACTTGCATGCTACTTGAATTATATGTTATTGTTTTACTTGAATCAGTTGAATGAGTTTTGATTTGCATTGCATTCATATTGAGCCAATTACCTTTGTTTTACGGGCAAGAGAGGCCCAGAAGAGTTAGATGTTCTGTGGACTATAGCTGAGTGACATTGGTTAGCAGATTTCTACCAATTGTCGAGAAACACTCTCTATAGGTGCCCAAAGTCTAGAGGAGTAAAATATGCACCGTCCACCTCGATCGGGAGTGTCGGTGAGTTGGTGATATTTTATCCTCGGGATCCCAAATAAGAGAAGAGAACCTTTACCTTTTGATTATCCAGACTTGATAATCCCGGATTTTTAAAGTCATGCATATCATTTTAATTCCGCATTTGAATGGATTTATTATGTATATCTTGAATTGATATATTATGTGGAAGTTGATGCATATCATGTTGTGATATGTTTATGTTAGATTGCATGTTAGTCTCTTTTACTAGGAATATTATTCTCACCGGATTATCCGGCTGTTGTCTTGTCTTTGTATGTGTGCTTGGCAACAGGTGGGGCAGGACCGAGTCAGAGATCGCATGGCTAGGTGGTCGAGTGATAGACTGAGGCCTTGGTGTTCTAGAAGTCGAATTGTAATTCGAACTCGATTTATATTTTACATTGTAAACTTAGATTGAAAGCATGTTCTATTAGTTGGATTAGATGTATAACTTTAGAACTATCTTGTGTTGTAAGATGCATGTTTTAGATTGGAGTTTTGATTGGTGTTTGAATGGTTGAAATCCTGCCCTGTTCTGATGTTTTTCTGGGCAGAGGGCGCGCTCGATCGCGCGAGTTCGTCGGATTGAGCGCGGCCCTTAAATTGTTGAGGCAGCAACTTCGCAGAAATTGGTGCGCTCGATCCCACGAGTTCGTGCAATCGAGCGCAACACTATTCACCAGCACCTAGCGCATTTTGGGTGCGCTCGATCCTACGAACTCGTAGGATCGAGCGCGGCACTATTCATCCAAAAAAAAAAAAATTTTGTTTCGTTTCCTCAGCTCTTTGTGTTCGATTGTAGTTTTTATTCGAGTTTAGAAGATTAGAAACGGGGTCTCACAGTTAGTTTATCATAACTTGAAAGAGTATGTTAATAAATTAGGAAATCTTTTTTCAAAAACATGAGTTGGTTGTTTGGATTGATTATCATAGTCAAAAAGGGGAAGGTGAACTGAAATCTCAACAATTTTCATCAACATTTGAATTTAATTTTTAGAAAAATTATTCTATATCTTTGATTGTTCTTGTCTTTAATTGATTATTTGCTGATAGTAATCGGATAGAAAAATTCTAAATTTTTGTTTATACTTTCTAGAGAAGCATAATTAAGTGGAAATTGTTTAATACAGTCTTTGTGGACGATACTTTTACTTATCCACTATCTTAAAATTTGACTTGTGCACTTGCAACAATCTCGAGCTTAGCGGTTTATTTATTTATTTCTTTAGTTGATTCACTATGCAAGAAAAGCTTGATCAAGTTTTTGGCGTCGTTGCCGGGGACTGTTAATTTCAAATTTACTGCTTAGAGATCTTCTTTAGTTTTGTTTAAAATTTTACATTACTGATCTATTTTTCGTTGCAGGTATATCTTCTGGTGCATGCTACGATCATCACACTCAGAACTCAAACCTTTTGATCCTGAAATTGAGAGAACTTTTCGTAAGAGGAGAAGACAACAAAGAGTTCTGATGGCTGAAAATGAACCACCACGGGGAGACGGCGAGGACAACAATGGGCCACCTGCTCCTAGATCTATGATGGACTGCGCTCAACCATCCATCAATGTTTTTAGGCCTAGAGTCATTCGACCAGAAATTCGTGCTAATCAGTTCAAAATCAAGCAAGCTATTATCCAGATGATTCAGAATACAATACAATTCGGTGGATCCGCCTTAGCTGATCCGAATGCTCACATTGCAAATTTTCTAGAAATTGGTGATACCTTTAAGCATCAGAGAGTTTCTGACGACGCTGTTCGTTTACGTTTATTTCACTTTTCATTGGGAGATAAAGCTAAGGCATGGCTGAATTGTTTACCTGCAGGTTCCATCACTACATGGGAGGACATGGCCAAAGCGTTTCTTACCAAGTATTTTCCTCCATCAAAGGCTATGAAATTGCAGACAGACATCACAACTTTCTCCCAATCAGATCAGGAATCACTCTATGAAGCATGGGAGCGCTACAAAGATTTATTGAGAAGATGCCCACATCATGAACTACCAGACTGGCTTGTGGTACAAACTTTCTATTATGGTTTATTATCTACTAACCGTAATATGATAGATGCAGCAGCAGGTGGAAATATTTTTAGAAAATCACCAGAGAAAGGTTATGAATTATTAAAGAGATGGCTTCTGACAGTTATCATCCTCAGTTTGAGATGAATATGTCCAGAAAAACTGCAGGATTTCATCAAGTTCATGCAATCACTGCGATGTCTGCCAATTTGGAAGCTCTTACAAAGAATATTGATGGTTTGATCATGGGAAATTCTGCTATGCATATTCAAGAGGTGTTCTGCAACAAATGGGGAGGTGAGCATTTCACACAGGATTGTCAAGATTATAACCCTTTTTATGTGCCAGATGGGATGCCAGTGAAATAGGTGGGTAGTCAGAATCGTCCAAGAAACAACCCATATTCAAATTCATACAATCCGAGTTGGAGGCAGCATCCAAATTTTTTGTGGGGAGGTTAGAATAATCAGTATAGACTGCAAGGAAATCAAAATTATGGGAAGCAACTCCAAGAGGGGAAATCACCATTGGAGCAAATGATGACAAAGTTTATGTCTTCCACTGAGACCAGGATGCAAAACCAAGATGCATCGATAAAAAATTTGGAGAATAAAATAGGGTAGTTGGCAAAAGCAATGCCCAGCAGAGAGCCTGGAACATTACCAAGCGATACCGAGAAAAACCCAAAAGAGCAAGTAAGGCAGTGGAATTGAGGAGTGGAAAGAAGCTAAATGCCAAGATGACTGAGCAGAATGAGAATCAGAAAGAAGGTGATCAAGAGGCTTCAACATTTAATATTTCTAACTCTACACAAACACCCACAGCACAGCCTTATATTGTCATCCCACCCCCGTTTCCTGCATCATTTAAGAAAGCTAAGATTGATGCACAATTTGCAAAATTTCTTGAGGTGTTTAAAAAACTTCATATAAATATTCCTTTTGTTGATGCTTTGTTGCAAATGCCTAGCTATGCAAAATTTTTGAAGAAAATCTTATCCAACAAGAGGAAAATAGAGGCGCATGCAATGGTGAACTTAACTGAGAATTGTTCTGCATTAGTGCAAAACAAAATCACTCCTAAATTGAAAGATCCAGGGAGTTTTTCTAATCCTTGCGTGATTGGGAATATCTCTTTTCATAACACTCTTTGTGATTTAGGTGCGAGCATTAACTTGATGCCATTTTCTGTTTTTAGGAAACTTGGGATGGGAGAGCCACAACCTACAAGAATGTCTTTGTAGCTTGCAGACATATCCATAAAATATCCATGAGGGATAATATAAGATGTTCTAGTCAAAGTCGACAAATTCATATTTCCAGTCGACTTTGTGGTACTTGATATGGAAAAGGACGTGGAGATGCCATTAATTTTGGGTCGACCCTTCTTGGCAACCAGAAAAGCAATATTAATGTCCAAAAAGGGAATTTTTCATTAAGAGTAGGAGAAGAGGAGATCACCTTTGATGTCTTTGATGCAATCAAACATTCACTTCATGATCATGATTTTTATAGAATAGATTCATTGGATTCACTTTTGTATAATTTTGTGCATGGAGAGTTGAAGGATCCATTAGAGGAAGCGATGATGCCGTGGATAAAGAGATAGCAAATATCATAGCATATCTCAATGAAAATCCTCCATTAATGAAGCCACTGAGACTCCAACTAGAAGATCTTGGAGATAGGAAGGATCTATCTCCTCAAAATCCCAGTCTTGAAACAACACCAACTCTTGAACTAAAACCCCTACCTTTGCATTTTAAATATGTTTATTTGGGAACAAATAATAATTTACCTGTTATTATTTCATCTTTGTTGACAGATGCAATGGAGGAAAAACTAGTGGAAGTTCTTAGAGATCACAAAGAGGAATTTGCTTGGAAGGTGGCGAACATCAAGGGAATCAATCTATCGGTTTGCATGCACAAAATTCTGATGGAAGAAAAGTATACACCGTTGGTTCAACCTCAGAGGAGACTTAACCCGAAGATGCAAGAGGTAGTGAAAGCTGAGACCATTAAACTTCTGGATGCAGGTATTATTTATCCTATCTCTGACACTGCATGGGTAAGTCCAATTCAATGTGTTCCTAAGAAAGGTGGTATAACTGTAGTGACAAATGAAAAAAATGAATTGATACCCACAAGAACTGTGACGGATTGGCGCGTGTGCATTGATTATAGAAAATTGAATGATGTCACCCGTAAAGACCATTTTCCCCTCCTCTTTATAGATCAAATGTTTGAAAGGTTAGCGGGTCATTAGTTTTATTGTTTTTTAGATGGCTATTCGGGATATAATCAGATCATGATTGCACTTGAGGACCAAGATAAAAACACTTTCACTTGTCATTATGGCACTTTTTCTTATAGACGAATACCATTTGGATTGTGTAATGCACCGGCCACTTTTCAAAGATGCATGAACGCAATTTTTCATGACATAATTGAGGATTTTCTAGAGATTTTCATGGATGATTTTTCTATATTTGGATCTTATTTTGATATCTGTCTGGAAAATTTGCGTATGGTTTTGTTGCGCTGTGAGGAAACTAACTTAGTGTTTAATTGGGAAAAGTGTCACTTTATGGTGCAGGAAGGGATTGTGCTTGGGCACAAGGTTTTTGAACAAGGCTTGGAAGTGGATAAAGCGAAAGTGGAAGTTATTAAGAACTTGCCACCGCCGACATCTATCAAGGGAGTTAGAAGTTTCTTAGGCCATGCCGGGTTCTAATGGCGATTTATTAAGGATTTTCAAAAATTTCTAAGCCTTTATATACCTTGTTAATGAAAGATGCACAATTTGATTTTAACTCTAATTGTATGCAGGCATTTTAGGCACTGAAAGAGCGACTGGTGACAGCTCCGGTTTTGGTAGCTCCTGATTGGAATCTCCTTTTTGAGATAATGTGCAACGCAAGTGACACAGTAGTAGGTGCTATTTTGGGTCAAAGGAAAAACAAGGTATTTCACACTATCTACCATGCAAGTATATCTTTAGATGAAAATCAACTGAATTATGCAACCACAGAAAAGGAATTTCTTGCTATAGTATTTGCATTTGATAAGTTTCACTCGTACCTTGTTTTATCTAAAGACATTGTGTACACCGATCACTCAGCACTGAAATATCTCTTGGCTAAAAAAGATGCAAAACCACGCTTAATTAGGTGGATTCATTTACTTCAAGAATTTGACTTATAAATAAGAGATAAAAAAGATGTAGAGAATGTTGTAGCTGATCACTTGTCGAGACTTGAAAATTTGGGTGAGGAAAAGAAAAATGAAGAGGGTGAAATAGGTGATTGGTTTCCTGATGAACAGTTATTCACACTCAAAAATTGCCCATGGTATGCAAATTTCGCTAATTATCTTGTCACAGGCACCCTTCCACCAAATTTATCTTTTCACCAACGCAAAAAATTCTTGTCGGACGTGAAATATTATCTTTGGGAGGAACCATTTTTGTTTAAGATTTGTGCAGATTTCATGATAAGGCGATGCATACCAGAAGAAGAGATGCAGCCGATCATGAGTCATTGTCATGATCGTGAGGTAGGTGGTCACTTCGGACCAATGAAAACAGCGGCAAAGGTACTATCATGTGGTTTTTATTGGTCTACCATTTTTAGGGATACTCGTTCATATGTTGTTTCTCGTGATCGATGTCAGGGCACAGGTAACATCTCTAACCGGAATGAATTTCCCTTAAATAATATCATAGAGTGTGAAGTGTTTGATGTATGGGGGATTGATTTCATGGGACCATTTCCCACTTTCATGAAAAAATATATTTTGGTTGCGGTTGATTATGTCTCAAAATGGATTGAGGCAAAGGCTTGTGCAACTAATGATGCTCATGTGGTATTGAAATTTCTGAAGAAAAATATTTTTAACCGATTCGGCACACCACGAGCAATCATTAGTGATGGGGGTTCACATTTTTGCAACAAATTATTTGAAAAACATTTAGCTAAATATGGTGTCACGCACAAGATCTCCACCCCATATCATCCCCAAACTAGCGGGCAAGTGGAAGTTTCAAATCATGAGATAAAACAAATTTTGGAAAATACACTTAATACAAGTATGAAAGATTGGTCGGTAAGGTTAGATGATGCTTTGTGGGCATATCGCATTGCCTTTAAGACACTGATAGGAACTACGCCTTATAGGTTAATTTTTGGTAAATCATGACATCTTCTTGTCGAGTTAGAGCATAAAGCTTATTGAGCAATCAAATCTCTAAACTTTGATTATTTGGCTGCAGGTGGAAAAAGGTTGCTACAATTGGACCAACTAGAAGAATTTCGGGAGCAAGCTTATGATCTGACATTATCATACAAGGAGCAAACAAAGAGAAGCCACGACAAGCGGATCAAGAAAAGGGAGTTCAGAGAGGGTGACGCAGTGTTACTTTTAAATTCGAGGCTGAAATTATTTCCGTTCAAACTCAAATCGTGATGGTCAGGCCCATTCGTCATTGAGAAATTCTACCCATCGGGCGCCGTGGTAGTAAAGGATTCTCAAGCTGCACAATTCACAGTCAATGCACAGCGCCTCAAGCACTACATGGGTGAGAACTTTGACGCAAAAATTGGAACTGATGTGTTCCGATCAGAAAAAGCTTAAATCAGAGGCTATCGAAGTTTTGCTCTAGACTATAAATTGAGAACTACTTCTCTATCCCTTGCTTTACTTAGTTACCTTTAATTTTTCATTAGTATTTTGATTATTCAAGTTAATTTGTTTTTTTTATTTACTCTAAAAAAATAATGATTTTTATGCGCAAGGTTCCGCCTAGGCGGTGAGAAATTTCCGCCTGGGCGAGAAATTCTCTGTTTTGACTGATTTTCGTGCGCATACATCCCGCATAGGCGGAAATTTTCTACCGCCTAGGCACGACGGATCGGGGTTTAAATCCCAGATTCCTTCTTCTTTCTTATTTCATGCATCTCTCTAAATCTCTCGCCCCTTTCTCGAACCCTAACAGTATCCACACCACAAATCCACTCTTCACTCTCGAATTCCTTCAACTTGCAGATCTATCACATTAAGGGAGCACCAAGCTTTGAAATTTAAGGACAAATTCGGCCAACAGTAGGAGATTCAATCCATCCAATCCGAAAATGTCTCCAAAGCACAGCAGGGTGTTGGGGTCATCTTCATCGAGTTTTTCTATTTTATCTGGTAAATTCGTCTCTCAAGAAGAAAAGCAGATATTTGAACATTCAAAATTAGACCGCACTTGTTGGCCTGAGCGTGGATTTCACATTAATAAAAGGAAAAGTTTTTTTGTTGTGAGGATTATTGAGGAAAGGGGTTGGCAAAAATTTTGTGCCCCACCAAAGGCCGGTATTGTTCCGTTAGTAAAAGATTTTATGCAAATGCTAAAGAGGGTAACGAGAGAAAGTATTCGTTCGAGGAAAATGGGTGCCTTATGGTGAAAATGTGATAAACGAGTTGTTTGGTTTAGTCGAGGTGGATACTATGACGTATGATGCATTGTCTGCAGAGCCGGATTGCCATATGATTTTGAATGAATTGTGTCATGACGGGGCGGTATGAAGCGATCCTCTGAAATTTCTGCTATTTCAGAAGAAATATCTCAAAGTCGTACCCGCTTTGTGGTATGCATTCCTGGTGTGTAGATTGATGTCGGTCTCCCATGTTAGCGAGGTTAAAAAGGACAGGGCCGTTCTTTTATTTGAGATCATGAAGGGTATGACGATCAACATTGGACATATCATTTCATCTCATATATTGTAGTGCGCCCATAGCCCGAATACTAAGCTATTTTTCCCGACCATTATCACCGAGTTGTGTGCATTGGCTGGGGTGCCGACAGGGGCGGACGATGAATGGATCCAACCTCAACAACCCATTGATGAAAAGATTTTAGCGGGAAATAAAGATACAAGAGCCCAGCTTCCTGCAGGAGGGAGTTCGAGTGCAGCTCCACCGCCTCAAGCGAAACGTCGATCTCTGACTGCTAAGGTCGATGACTTATATTCGTGGGCCGAACATCAAAACCAGTATCAAATGGTGAATGCCCAATACATGAAATCTGCGGATTAATTGATGAGGGGCATTGCTGATAACTTGGGCATGGACTCTTCTTTATATCCGAGGCCACCACCGTACCCGCCAGCATTTCAGTTCCCATACTCGATGGGACCACCCCAAGCTGATGATGAAGGAGTTGTACCACCGGAGCATGAAGAGGAGGAGGATTGATGGCACCAGGGGAGTTTTTTTTTTACTTTTCAGATTTTTTTGTTTTTGTTTTATTTGAGTTTCGGTGTTTCGGTGTTTCTTTGTTGCTTTTTTGTATTTAGTTTAGTTGTTTTAATTATGTTGCAGTGGGGACACTGCAATGTTTTATTATGGGGGACTTTGTTAGTTTATTTAGTTGTTTTAGGTTTGTTTTTTCGCCTTCCTACTTTGTTCTTTCAAATTGTGAATTTTTTTTTTGAAAAAGTGAAAATAAGAGGAGCCAGTGATGATGTTGGGTTGATGCGAACATGTTTTAAATTGTTGGTACTTTTTATGCTAAGCACCCCTGAAAATTTCAAAACATGAGAAACCGTAAGTTGTGTAGTGAATAATTTTAAGCACACATGTTAAACTAGTGAAATGTAGCGATGTATTGGATGATGTTTGTGTCTGTTGGATCATTGCACGTCAATAGGTGTTTGTGGAACTTGATAGCATTTTTGAATCCCAATAATTTTTACAACATTGCATGCACGATCTTGGCCGCAACTGTTAAAAGTTTTATGAAAATTTTTGTGAAAATCAAATTAACTCCATCCGGGTTATGAGCAAGAGATTGAAATCTTAATCACTTGTTCTTGACTAATTTTGCGAATTAAAATGGGGTTAAAGATTAAAAAATTTTAAAATAAAATAAATGACAATTCCATCCGGGCCTAGAAAGGGATTGAAATCCTAAGCACCGATCCATGGCTAAGTTTGCGGGTTCAATGAGATTGTAGCTCCATCCGAGCTATAGACAATAGGATTGAAATTCGAATCCTCTCTTAGTTATATCAGTATGCGGGTAATTATTTGGGTTTTAAAAAAAAACCGGGTGGAAAATCCGGAGGTGCGTAATTTATCTCAAGAAAGTCGTGTTTTTGTTTGGAGATTGTTGGGAGGAAGGAATGCGTGATGGTAATACTTACACTGATTTGTCATTGGTCGTTAAGCACTCGTAGAACTAATTCTTTTAAAGTTGCATGTAACTGGAATAACATGACACACACACGTTCACTTACTCTTCGAAGGTGTATTGTGGAAAATTTGAAGGCAGTGCTTTACTTGCAATTCATTTGAAAGAAAAGATGAAAGTTCGTTATTGATTCTCTGAGGCTTTTTGAAAAAATATATGTTGTTCAGAAATGGTGATTTTATTTTGAGGCCATAACCTATTTTACTTGAGTAAAAGTTTAGTATGGCGGGGTTGATATAACCCGGAAATTGCATTAAAAAGGGGTCAAATTGGCCGTTATTAAGCGTGAGAATTTTGAATATTCCGTGTTTTTGTTTAAAATTTGAGTTTTTGAGTTTTATGGTATCTACTCATGGATTTAATGTTTTTGGCAGGAAAAAGACTGAAACCGGAGCTAGGGAATGACCAATTTGAAGATATGGGAAAAAAATTTTATCGCCTACGCGGGTACTTTTTACCGCCTAGGAGGAATCCTTGGAAAGTTGAAGTTGTGGGCAGAAGTTTTTCCGCCTAGGCGGGTACTTTTTACCGCCTAGGCGGGAATCACTGAAGAGAAGAATGCGGAGGAAGAACTTTTTCTGCCTAGGCGGGATTTCAATAGTATAACAAGATGGAGGCATAACTTTTTCCGCCTAGGCGGTAAAATCGTATAACAATATGGAGGCATAAATTTTTCCGCCTAGGCGGTAAGATTTTACCGCCTAGGCGCGATACGCTGTTCAGAAAAGGAATATTTTCTCGGATTTTAAAAATGGAAGGACAAAGTGTGAGGACTTTTAGCATATAAAAGAGTCAAGATTAGGGTTGGAAGAGGCATATTTTGACGGCTACAACTGAAGAGAACGAGAGACGTAAGGAGCAAATTAAAGAATCGTCCGATAGCGTTTATTCTTGTTCCAAAATCTCTTTCTCTAGATTAGTTCTTAGTATTATTTCTGAACTTAGATGTTTTTCATGGATTTTATGTGTAGCTAAACTCTTTTTGTTGAGATTTAGGGGATCCGACCCCAAATTTTGACTCTTTAATATTGATCTTCGACTTTTGACGAGTGTTTAATTATGTTATTGTTTTTGCTTGGAATTGTTGAAGCGTAGCTAACTTCTACAATATTTTATATCGTGATTTGTTTCGAAAGAAAAATTCATGATAGGAAAAGATAACATAGTTCATGGATTTAAAATTTGCATAGACATATGAAATTGAATACATGTTGATAGTGATAGTCCAATAGGTCGAAAGCTAAGGGATTCCAAGAATCGTTCATGCAATTTGATACCTGTTAAATAATTGAAGACATTTAATTATTTCATGGTATTAAGTTAGTTTATCATAACTTGAAAGAGTATGTTAATAAATTAGGGAATCTTTTCAAAAACATGAGTTGGTTGTTTGGATTGATTATCTGAGTCAAAAAAGGGAAGGTGAACTGAAATCTCAACAATTGTCATCAACATTTGAATTTAATTTTTAGAAAATTATTCTAGATCTTTGATTGTTCTTGTCTTTAATTGATTATTTGCTGATAGTAATCGGATATAAAAATTCTAAATTTTCGTTTAAACTTTCTAGAGAAGCATAATTAAGTGGAAATTGTTTAATACAGTCTCTGAGGACGATACTTTTACTTATCAACTATATTAAAATTTGACTCGTGCACTTGCGACAATCTCGAGCTTAGCGGTTTATTCATTTTTTTCTTTAGCTGATTTCACTGTGCAAGAAAAGCTCCATCACTTCATCCCCCATATTCTAAGAATATTATAAGTTTATACCTTAAAAATTATTCAAGCTGATAAGGTTTACAATTTAAGTAGAAAGAGATAAATGGGGAGAAATTGAGTAATTTATTATTTAAACTAAACAAATTTATTTAAGGGTAAATAGGCTTGTAGATAAAACAAATATTTCAATGTCTATCAATCAAATCAATCACTTATATATATATATATATATATATATATATGTGTGTGTGTGTGTGTGTGTGTGTGTGTGTGTGTGTGTGTATAACAAAAATAAGAGTATGTATTTATTTTGTAAAAAGGTCTAACATTTATATACATGAGACGAGTATATTTGACTTATATCGACAATAAAAAAAATAATACTTTTGAAATAAATATATTTTTTTTTATGGTTCGAGCCGAATAAAAAATATGTTCACAAAAATTGACTCGTGAGACCGTATGATAAGAATTTTTTTGAGGTTGGTACACAAAAGAAAGATTACAATGTCAATAAAATCAACCACTTAATATTGTTTATAGAGTTTTGATCTTTTGAATAACTACTGTGGGCAACTACATATGAACCGTTTGATATGACATCTTTTATATACAATAAGTGAATATCATATCAGTCGATGCTAATGTAGGTATCCATGTTGATTGCACGAGAGATCAAAACTTATCATTTATATATACTAGCGACTGTGGTCACGTGCTCGATAATTTAATTGTTATTTTTTAAAAAAATATAAAAAATTATCAAACTGAAAAAATATGAGAATTTTGATATAAAGTAAAAAGAAGTTGTACAAAAATTGTGTAAATAATTTAATAGAAATTGATAAATAATTAAATTTTAAAAAAGATATAAAAGATAAAATGAGATAAAGATGTTTTTAGAAAAATGAGGATAATTTAGTCATTTAAGATATAATATAAAACATATATGTGTTAAATTTAGGGATAAAACGGGAATAATTTTTGGTGAAATTTGACACAACAAAATAGTTAGTATAAGGGTTGAACTATTATAAGATAGTAATATATATTTATATATATATATATATATATATATTTATATATATATATATATATATATATATATTGATGTTCAACTCGTTTCTGACCACTAAAACCCGGTACTGTGTTTTAGTGCCCGGTACCGGGTTTTAGTGGTCGGAAACGAGTTGGGCAAGAAATGGTTAGGCAGCTGAAAACTTCTCTCTTTATATATATATATACACACACACACACACACACACACATATATATATATATATATATATATATATATATATACGTATACATTTGCTTGTGTATAACAAAAATAGAAGTACATTTTATTAGCCGGTTGACCGGCTAAATTGGTGTGATATAAATCTACTGGCAAGCGTACCAGGTCAAGTAATAGTAAAATGGACTGAGAGTCCAAGTATCGATCCCACAGGGACTGCAGTCAATTCTCAAGAATTAATTATTTTTCTTAATCTAGACAAAATAATAAAAAGCAATTTGATTTAAATAAAATAAGAAAATAAAATAAAAACTGCTTAAGAAATAAGAATAAAAAAACTGAAGATAAAAATAATAAAAACGAGACAACCAAGACACACGTAGGTACCGAACAAATCATGTAACAAGTAGTCGATTCAGGACTCAGATTTAATCTTAAATTACGGAAATTCTCCTATCTTTTTCAAATGATTATTTCTAGAACAATCAAACCTATTCAAATATTGATGAACTAATCTTTCGTAATTCTAATCAAATTTGAATGCATTAAATATTTGTGAAAATTCAGTTTACTCCCAAACCGCACACTGAAACCGAATTCTATTTCTAGCCGATTTTACCATGTGTTAATTATCAGAGTGATTGAAATAAATACCGCCTCTGTCGGCTTGAAATCGATTAACATGCAAGAAAACAATTGATCAGACTATTCACAAGACAAATATAAATCTGACAATCAATAAAATAAAATCAACTCTGAAAAATCCCAAACAAACATCCAAGTTTTCTACATAAATTTGTTCGGCCCAATCACGACGTCTTGGTTGAAAATAAACTACTCAATAATTAAAAATAATAATTCAAAAATAAAAATAAGAAGAAGAAAAGAAAAGAAGAAATCTTCTCTCCCAAGCCTTGTAGCCGCCTCTCTTGCGTTCTCTGCGTTCTGGAACTTCCCAACCCTAAAAAATATGCTATATCTTGTATATATATGGTCCGGAACGCCTACCAGTTAATTTCCTCTCAAAACAAGGATTTTTCCGAACACATATGACACCGAAAGACGCGCGCGCGCAGCATTAAAAAACAGAAGTCTGGACGTCCGACTCGCGCGCGCGCGAGCTTGATTCTCGCGCGCGTGCAGTACAAATTTTCTGCGCCGAGCGACGATTTTCAAAAATTCATATCTCGAGATCTAGCCGTCGGATCAAGCTGAAATTTGGACAGCAGCTTCAAAACATCCTGAACTTTAATCTGAACGGTTGAGATCGGATTTGATATTTCTAGAATGTAATTTAATTTTTCGAACAAAGTTTCTTCGTAATTCACACTTCAAAAATCCATTTTCCTACAAAATCAACCCGAGGAGTGAAATACACACATATGCACTAAAACACATAAAACACATAAAAATAATATGAATGCACACAAAAAAAACATAAACCTATCACAAAATAATGCATACAAAATGCACTTATCAACACCCCCATACTTAAATCTTGCTCGCCCTCGAGCAAGACATACAAAAATAATATGCAAACAATGACATAAGTAAGAATGAATCATGAACAACATAGCCTCCGATAAGTTTCAACTTCAACAACAAAAACCACAAAAACTTTTTAATTGTTCACAATACACTGTGAGTTTAACGTAAAAGTGTGTGTGTGTCATGTCATTCCAGTTTCATGCAACTTCAAAAGAATCTGTCCTAAGAATGCTTAGCAACCTATGACAATTCAATGCAAGTATCACAATCCAGCACTCCATCATCTCAACAATCCCAAACAAAAACATGCACTTTCTTGAGATTAATTACGTACCTCCGGATTTTGCACCCGATATTTTTAATAAGCCCCAATAATTACCCGCAAGCTTAGCTATGACTAAGATAGGATTCAAATTTCAATCCCCTCGTCTATTGCTCGGATGGAGCATCAATCCCATTAAACCCGCAAATTTAGCTATGGAACAAATATTAGGATTTCAATTATTGTCCAAGCCCGGATGGAATTGTTACTTTAAAATTTTAAATTTATTAACCCCATGGAATCCGCATACTTAGTCAAGAACAAGAGATTAGGATTTCAATCTCTGCTCGTAACCCGGATGGAGTTAACTTAATTTTCAACAAAAGTTTTTTCAAAAATTTTATAAGTACGCCCAAGATCATACATGAAATGTCTAACAACTATCAAGAATCCAAAGACACTATCATGATCAACAAACATCTATTGTCGTGCAATGGTCAAACAAACACGAACAACATCAATTGCATCGTTACACTACACCAGTCTAACACGCGTGCTTAAAAATATTCACTATTCAACCAACAGTTTCTCATGTTCAATCAAAAGCAACATTTTCTAAAATTTTTTTTTTCAACTCTATCATCATCGGCTAACATTCATCATTCTACTCATGCAAGACAACACAAACAACAACAAAATGATATGCATGATTACGAACCAAACACAAAAAGTAAACCAAATGAATGCAAACAGAATGAACACAAACATAATAACTAAACAACAACACAATAACCAATGCAATAAACTATTCTACCTCCCATACTTATCCAAAGCATTGCCCTCAATGCTTTAGAACAATGAATAGAATTCAAAACAAACACACAATAAAAATAAAAATAACACTCCCCTGGTTGCGTATTCTTCCTCTTCCTTCTTGACAATATCAGCTGGGACAGCGGTAGCAGACTGTGTATATCGGGCAGGCTCGGCAAACTTGAATGGGAAAGAAGTAAAAATAAAATAAAAAAAACAAAAACCAAAAATAAAATAAAAAACAAGGGAAAGAACACTGGGTTTCCTCCCAGTCAGCGCTAAATTTATAGTCTAATGCCCGACTATGCAGAAGCAACCATCAAAGAGTGGCTGCCGCCCATAGTAAGAATCATACGATTCTACGTATGGGTCTTGATTTCCTTCGCCCTCAAGATTGGCGTGATATTGACAATTTAAGCTTGTCGGTCCAACAACACTCAGTCTGAACTGATTAGTTTGGAAGGAGATTCGGATTGCAGGCTGAAGCTCATGGAGGATGGAATATTTTGGAGGTGGCGTCAATGGCAAGAAAGAATCTTCTAACGGTGTACATGGAACAACCATTGACGAGGTAAAATCTGTAGTATTGTATGTTTCTTCCTCCTCCAAGTCCACTATTGGCTCTTCTTCACAAGAAAATTCCTCAAAAATTATTTCATCATGCGCTGGCTCAGTTACTTCTGTAGTGACCCAGTATGGTATCACCTACTAACTGGCAACTAATAGCATGCATTAAACTTAATACAGCGAAATAACATAACAGAGTAAAACATGCGGAAATAAAACCATAAAATACATATCAGCTTAGTAATAAAATCCAGGCTTAAATTTGTAGCGATACAACCAAATCGAAAACTTAAACAGTAAACATTATACAGCTATATCAAATTCTACTGTATAATAAAATCCTCAAGGCTCCTGCTCCCTAGTCCTGCCTTGAACTACCAGCTCCGTCCATCCTGCGACCTGCCCCATGGAATAAGGTGTCCAAGATAACAACTAGGACGTGAGCGCTAACTCCCAGTACATAAACATGAGTACACGTAAATATATGATGCATGCAACATGATGACTGGTAACGGGTCATTCGAAAATCATGCTCAGTACCAGCGCCACATGAGTGCTGCCACCACTCGGATCAACCTCTGGGTGCAACCACACTCGTCCAGTACACCAGAGTAGACAGACATAAATGCCCCCGCCATCGCGGTACTCTCAGTGACAGACTATCGAATATAGAGCTGATCGGCTCTATAGTCAGGTATAAGGTATAGGCTCAACGTGTATATGCACATGACATATGAATATAAAAAACGGTAAATCATATCTCATGCCATATAATAATGCCAAATAAATGCAACATATAAACATTTATACTCGCTGGCAATCTCAGTCAATGTGTACGTACCTCTAGGCTAGTTCAAGTAAAATAGGATCCTAGGTTCCAAGCCTATATTCAAAAGTTCACCGTATCACTACATAAATTCTATAAGCCTTAACTAAGCTAATAAGTACTCCCAAAACTTAAACAGATTCCCGGACCATACCTTCGTCCGTAGTTAGCCCTTTGGAGTCGCTAGTCCCGGATGATTATAACCACACCTTGGTTATTCCAGAACCTCTATTATAACCGATAGGGCCCTCAAGTGTATATCTCAAACTATATAACTGAAGAATGAAACTCGGAAATTCGTATTTAGAAATAAATCTGAGAAGCCCAATTTATAGGCAAAATTCCTGGCCAGGATTGGAACTTCCGATTTCAGGATCGGAGCTTCCGATCCAGCTCACTGTGTGCATGTGTGACACATCGGGATCGAAACTTCCGATCGGGCGATCGGAGCTTCCGATATGCTCTACGTTCAACACTTGTCAAAACTCGCGGCTGAGTCATCGAGCATTGCTGGCAGCTAGAGATCGGAACTTCCGTTCCAGGATCGGAGCTTTCGATCTCTGTGCTTCCGATGAGGTTCCGAAGTGGCTAGGATCGGAGCTTCCGATCTGGGTTCGGAGCTTCCGATCCGGCCCAAAATCAAAAGCCCAAATTAAACTCCGGAATCAGTTAATTACTAACCCTTAATCATGTTTAACATATTATTATCTTAAAATGGAATCTGCGTTACTACATTCTCCCCAACCTTAGAAATTTCGTCTGCGAAATAACATCTAAAGACAAATCAAAATAACAATATGAAACATCAAACCATGTTTTATTACAACAACTGTAATTACATCTTACATTATAAATCAAAAGTACAAAGCAAACAACTCAGGATATTCCGCTTGCATACGACTTTCAGTTTCCCAACTTGCTTCTTCAATGCCTCGGCGCTGCCACTATACCATCACAAGTGGTATAGTCTTGTTCCGAAGAACTTTCTCCTTCCTATCTAGGATACGGATTGATCGTTCAACAAAAGACAAATCTGGCTCTAACAGAATATCAGTAGACTGAATCACATGAGATTCATCAGCTATATACTGTCGAAGTAACGACACATGAAAAACATTATGTATACTGGAAAGAGTTGGCGGTAAAGCCAAACGATATGCAACATCTCCGATCTTCGAATTAACGACACATGAAAAACATTATGTATACTGGAAAGAGTTGGCGGTAAAGCCAAACGATATGCAACATCTCCGATCTTTTCCAGTATCTGGAAAGGTCCAATAAAACAAGGAGCTAACTTGCCTTTCACGCCGAATCTCATCACCTTTCTGAAAGGTGATACTCGGAGAAACACATATTCACCAGGCTCAAACTGAAGTGGCCTGAGACAAATATTAGCATAACTGGCTTGTCTATCTTGAGCAACTTTGATCCTATGCTTGATCAAATCTACCTTGTCTACAATCTGCTGCACCAATTTAGGACCCTCGACTTGTCGTTCCCCGACTTCATCCCAAAATAACGGAGTACGACACCGTCGACCGTACAATGCCTCGAAAGGTGCCATATAAATACTACGATGATAACTGTTATTGTAGGCAAAATCGATCAAAGGTAACTGATCCTGCCAAGATAAGACAAAATCCATGACAGAAGAACGTAGCATATCCTCCAGCGTACGAATCGTCCGTTCTGACTGCCCGTCAGTCTCCGGATGATATGCAGTGCTCAAACTCAGAGTGGTACCCAACGCCTCCTAAAAACTACCCCAAAACGTGAGGTAAATCGCGGATCTCTATCACTGACTATGCTCACTGGAATCCCATGTAATCGTACTATCTCCTGGATGTATAAACGTGCCATGCGATCATAAGAATACTCCCGGTTATAAGGAATAAAGTGTGCTGATTTTGTCAAACGGTCAACAACGACCCAGATAGCATCACACTGACGTGAAGTCATAGGTAAGTGGGTAACAAAATCCATAGTTACGTGCTCCCACTTCCATTCGGAAATCTCAAGATTCTGTAGTAATCCACCTTGTCGTCGGTGTTCAGCCTTGTCCTGTTGACAAACCAAACATCTTGAAACAAATTGATACACACTTCGCTTCATCCCTTTCCACCAGAATCTAGTTCGCAAGTCCTTATACATTTTCATGCTTCCAGGATGGACTGATAATCGACTCCTATGAGCTTGAGAAAGAATATCATTCCTGAGCTCCGCAACATTAGGTACAACCACTCGATTAGATAAGCACAATAAACCATCTGCCTGAAAATGGAATCCATATGTATTAACTCTATTGGCTAGACGTGCCAAACGCTGAGTCTTAACATCAGATATCTGAGCATCTCTGATCCGAGAATACAATGCTGGCTCAGACAAAATAGTATACAACCGAATTCCATTTCTTCCTTTCTTGTGCTTGAGCGTAAAACTCAATGAACAGAACTCTTGAATCATATGAGATATTTCACTAGTCTGAAGTGCAGAAAGTCTCACCTTCCGACTCAAGGCATCAGCAGTAAGATTAACAGAACCTGGATGATATTTAATTTCACAATCATAATCCTTCAGAAGATCCATCCAGCGTCTCTGTCGCATATTCAACTCGGCCTGAGTGAATAAATACTTCAAACTCTTATGATCCGTAAATATCTCAAATTTCTCGCCATAAAGATAATGCTTCCAAATCTTGAGTGCAAATACAATGGCGGCTAATTCGATATCATGTACTGGATAATTACTCTCATGCGTCTTCAACTGTCAAGAAGCATAGACAATAACATGTCCATGCTGTGTCAGAACACATCCTATCCCCTGACCAGAGGCATCAGTATAGACAACATAACCTCCTGATCCAGAAGGTAGAGCTAGCATTGGTGCAGTAGTAAGACGTCTACGCAGCTCATGAAATGACTCCTCACATTCCGAGGACCATATGAAGGAAACATCTTTCCGAGTAAGCTGAGTCAAAGGCCTGGCCAACTGTGAAAAATTCTCGATGAACCGACGGTAATATCCAGCTAGACCCAAGAAACTACGAATCTCAGCAACCTTCGTCGGACGAGACCAGTTCAACACTGCCTCTATCGTACTAGGATTAACAGATATCCCTTCATTAGAAATCACATGACCGAGAAACACTACCCGATCAAGCCAGAATTCACACTTGCTCAATTTCGCATACAACTGCTTATCTCGTAACGTCTGTAAAACAATCCTTAGATGTTGTTCATGCTCATCCTTGTCATGAGAATAGACAAGAATATCATCAATGAAGACGATGACAAATCTATCCAGATACTCTCGAAATATCTGATTCATCAGATTCATAAAGACTGCCGGTGCATACGTCAAACCGAATGCCATCACCAGAAATTCATAATGCCCATATCTGGTTCTGAAAGCAGTCGTAGATATATCTGAGTCTCGTACCCGAATCTGATGGTATCCAGATCTCAAATCTATCTTCGAGTAAACAGAAGTACCCTGTAATTGATCGAACAGATCATCAATCCGCGGCAAAGGATACTTATTCTTGATGGTGACATGATTCAGCTTCCTGTAATCAATACATAATCGCATCGATCCATCTTTCTTCTTGAAAAATAAAATAGGTGCTCCCCACGGAGAAACACTCGGATGAATATATCCCTTATCAAGCAAATCCTGTAATTGTTGTTTCAATTCCCTCATCTCTTAAGGTGCCAGATGATAAGGTGCTCGGGATATAGGCGTAGTTCCTGGTACTAAATCAATACCAAATTCAACCTCTCGCGCCGGAGGAAAACCAGGAATCTTATCAGGGAATACATCAGGAAACTTGCTGACAATCGGTAATTGACCAATACCCGTACTACTTGTGGACATATCAACTGCATATATGAGGTAGCCCTCCCAACCTGACTCCAAGACATGACATGCCTTCAGAGCCGAAACAAGTGGCATCAGAGGTCGCGCACCCTCACCATAAAAATACCAGCTATCACCCTCAACCGGATGAAACTGTACCAGACGCAGATAACAATCCACAGTAGCGTGATACAAAGTCAGCATATCTATTCCCAAGATACAATCAAAATCTGCCATCGCTAATATCATCAAATTAGCTGCTAACACATTACCCTCAAACTCCAGAAGGCAACCCATCACTAGACGCTTAGTTACTATCTCTTGCTCCAATGGAGTAGATACAACTAAATCCATATCTAATGATACAGAAGGTAATCTATGTCTCTTAACAAAGCGACTAGAAATAAAGGAATGCGATGCTCCAGTATCAATTAATACAAGTGCAGGAATACCACATAACAGGAAGGTACCTGCCAACATGCGATCGCTTCCCTCTGTAGCCTGCTCTTGAGACAGAGCAAACACCTGTCCTTGAGTCTGGGGACAATAACCAGAAGAACTCTGTGGTGCTGGCTGCTGACGTGGAACAATAGAAGCCTGAGATCCAAACTGTGATCCCGATCCACTAGCAGAACCCATGCGCTGAGGTCCCTGCTGACCGCAAATATAACAAGCACCAGTAGCTCTCCGACATGAAGCTGCAGGATGCTTCCCTCCACAATGACTACAAAACTCCTCCTTCTTCTTCTTCTTCCCAAAATGGAACATACCTCGTGAACCACGAGATCCAGATGAAGTAGTAGGAGTAGAAGAAGACGTAGGTCCAGATTGCACAACAGATTGAGCTCGAGGCTCAAAAGATCCACTAGGCTATGCTGGCATCATCAACTGTGCCAGCCTATTGCTAGTCTCCACAAGATGGCAACGATTCACCAAAGTCTCAAAAGATACCGGGTCATCATAGACGATAACCTGAGAGTAGATATCTTGGTTCAAACCTTGTAGAAAGATATCATACTACGATGCATCACTCTCATTAATATGAGGACTGAAAGGTAGCAGATCAAGAAATCGTTGCTGATATTGATCAATAGTCATTGATCCTTGCCTCAGAGTAAGCAACTCCATAGATCGTGCTTGGCAAACAGCCGTAGGAAAATACAATTTCTGGAACTCCCGACAGAAATCCCCCCAAGTCACCTGTCCTCTCTCAGTACGTGCCTGAGCAGCTTTGGCATCCCACCAAAAACGTGCTCGATCCTCTAGAACAAATTCTAGAACTTCCAATTTCTGATCCTCAGTACAATCGAAAGCACGAAAAGTACTCTCGAGTTTAGACATCCAACTCCTCGCCTGTTCAGGATTCTCGCCTCCCACCAAGGGTTTCGGTCCTACTTGCATGAACTTATTGATAGAGTAGCGACGTCTACCTTCAGGAGGACGATGTCGATCATCCTGATGATGATGGCAACGATGATGATGACCACCTCCCTGGCCAACACTACCGTGACTCTCGTCAGCCATATCCTGAAAAGAATTGCACATTAAAATCCCAATGCGCAAGAATTACTCAAGACTAAACTAAATCCCAAGTACTAATCCAGAAATCTAAGCATGCTCTGATACCAAAAATTTAGTGACCCTGCATGGTATCACCTACTAACTGGCAACTAATAGCATGCATTAAACTTAATACAGCGAAATAACTTAACAGAGTAAAACATGCGGAAATAAAACCATAAAATACATATCAGCTTAGTAATAAAATCCAGGCTTAAATTTGTAGCGATACAACCAAATCGAAAACTTAAACAGTAAATATTATACAGCTATATCAAATTCTACTATATAATAAAATCCTCAAGGCTCCTGCTCCCTAGTCCTGCCTTGAACTACCAGCTCCGTCCATCCTGTGACCTGCCCCATGGAATAGGGTGTCCAAGATAACAATTAGGACGTGAGTGCTAACGCCCAGTACATAAACATGAGTACACGTAAATATATGATGCATGCAACATGATGACTGGTAACGGGTCATTCAAAAATCATGCTCAGTACCGGCGCCACATGAGTGCTGCCACCGCACGGATCAACCTCTGGGTGCAACCACACTCGTCCAGTACACCAGAGTAGACAGACATAAATGCCCCCGCCGTCGCGGTACTCTCAGTGACAGACTATCGAATATAGAGCTGAGCGGCTCTATAATCAGGTATAAGGTATAGGCTCAACGTGTATATGCACATGACATATGAATATAGAAAACGGTAAATCATATCTCATGCCATATAATAATGCCAAATAAATGCAACATATAAACATGTATACTCACTAAAAATCTCAGTCAATGTGTACGTACCTCTAGGCTAGTTCAAGTAAAATAGGATCCTAGGTTCCAAGCCTATATTCAAAAGTTCACCGTATCACTACATAAATTCTATAAGCCTTAACTAAGCTAATAAGTACTCCCAAAACTTAAACAGATTCCCGGACCATACCTTCGTCCATAGTTATCCCTTTGGAGTCGCTAGTCCCGGATGACTATAACCACACCTTGGTTATTCCAGAACCTCTATTATAACCGATAGGGCCCTCAAGTGTATATCTCACACTATATAACTGAAGAAAGAAACTCGGGAATTCGTATTTAGATATGAATCTGAGAAGCCCTATTTATAGGCAAAATTCCCAGCCAGGATCGGAACTTCCGATTTCAGGATCTGAGCTTCCGATCCAGCTCACTGCGTGCATGTGTGACACGTCGGGATCGGAACTTCCGATCGGGCGATCGGAGCTTTCGATCTGCTCTACGTTCAACACTTGTCAAAACTCGCGGCTGAGTCATCGAGCATTGCTGGCAGATGGAGATCGGAACTTTCGTTCCAGGATCAGAGCTTTCGATCTCTGTGCTTCCGATGAGGTTCCGAAGTGGCTAGGATCGGAGCTTCCGATCTGGGTTCGGAGCTTCCGATTCGCCCAAAAATCAAAAGCCCAAATTAAACTCCGGAATCAGTTAATTACTAACCCTTAATCATGTTTAACATATTATTATCTTAAAATAGAATCTGGGTTACTACAACTTCACTCCCTTGGCAAATCTCAAAATTTGGTTCTCTAAGAAGCGCAATCTGTTCATCCAAAAGACTCCAAGACTTGATACGACTTTCTAAGAATTGATTTGTCTATGTCTGTTGCCGCAAAAGATTCTCCAACTGAGCCACATAATCTTCAGAACACCCTACACACTCTTCTTGACTCTCCGATTGTTGGTTTGTAAAATTTTTAGAGTTGATATCTGGAGGATATTTGTGACTCCAACCTTGCAATGAAGGATCACAATATCAATGGTAGTCAAAATCTGCCATATCATTTAACAAGTGCATCGTACTGTCTTCATCTCTTCTAAACAATTGACTATCAGTTGCCAAAGCTCCAGAATCTACCCAACTTCTTGTAATCTCATCCAAACCACCATAAAAAATTTTAGTGAGGGTGTAAGTCAAAAACTGATGGCATTGAAATTTGTTTGCCAAATCATTGAATCTTCCCCAAGCAGCATAGAAAGGCTCCAAGTATTGCTGGTCAAATCTTGTGAACACCTGTCGATGATCCATCTCCAAGTACCTCACAAGTAAGAAAAAATAAAATTTAAATTTAAAATAACGAAAAGAAAGAAAAGACAGAAGGGGAAAAAAAATCTATTCTCAAGCAAATAATCTATCTAATATTAACTAAACAGTCCCCGGCAACGGCGCCAAAAACTTGACCGGCTAAATCGGTGTGATATAAATCTACTGGCAAGCGTACCAGGTCAAGTAATAGTAAAGTGGACTGAGAGTCCAAGTATCGATCCCACAAGGACTGCAGTCAATTCTCAAGAACTAATTATTTTACTTAATCTAGACAAAATAATAAAAAGCAATTTGATTTAAATAAAATAAGAAAATAAAATAAAAACTGTTTAAGAAATAAGAATAAAAAAAACTGAAGATAAAAATAATAAAAATGAGACAACCAAGACACACGTAGGTACCGAACAAGTCATGTAACAAGTAGTCGATTCAGGACTCAGATTTAATCTTAAATTACGGGAATTCTCCTATCTTGTTCAAATGACTATTTCTAGAACAATCAAACCTATTCAAATATTGATGAACTAATCTTTTGTAATTCTAATCAAATTTGAATGCATTAAATATTTGTGAAAATTCAGTTTACACCCAAACCGCACACTGAAACCGAATTCTATTTCTAGTCGGTTTTACCATGTGTTAATTATCAGAGTTATCGAAATCAATACCTCCTCTGTTGACTTGGAATCAATTTACATGCAAGCAAACAGTTGATCAGACTATTCACAAGACAAATATAAATCTGACAATCAATAAAATAAATCAACTCTGAAAAATCCCAAACAAACATCCAAGTTTTCTACATAAATTTGTTCGGCCCAATCACGCCACGCCGTCTTGGTTGAAAATAAACTACTCAATAATTAAAAATAATAATTCAAAAATAAAAATAAGAAGAAGAAAAGAAAAGAAGAAATCTTCCCTCCCAAGCCTTGTAGCTGCCTCTCTTGCGTTCTCTGCATTCTGGAACTTCTCAACCCTAAAAAATATGTTATATATTGTATATATATGGTCCGGAATGCCTACCAGTTAATTTCCTCTCAAAACAAGGATTTTTCGGAACACATATGACCCCGAAAGACACGCGCGCGGCATATGCCTCGCGCGCGCGCAGCATTAAAAAATAGAAGTCTGGACGTCCGACTCACGCGCGCGCGAGCTTGATTCTCGCGCGCGCAGTACAAATTTTCTGCGCCGAGCGACGATTTTCAAAAATTCATATCTCGAGATCTAGCCGTCGGATCGAGCTGAAATTTGGACAGCAGCTTCAAAACATCCTGAACATTAATCTGAAATGTGGAGATCGGATTTGGATATATCTAGAATTTAATTTTATTTTTCGAACAAAGCTGCTCCGTAATTCACACTTCAAAAATCCATTTTCCTACAAAATCAACACGAGTAGTGAAATACACACATGCACTAAAACACATAAAAATAATATGAATGCACACAAAAAAAACATAAACCTATCACAAAATAATGCATACAAAATGCATTTATCACCGGTCTCATGGATTTATATTTGTGAGATTGCTCGTTTTGATTCATTTCGACAATAAAAAAGTAATATATATTGTTTGACATATAAAATAATACATTTTCATAGGTTTAATCGTACGAGATCTGTGTCTCAAAAATTGACTCGTGAGATCAACTGATAGCAATTTTGTTGGAAATATAAAACAACGTAGAAATGAAATCATCGTTTTAGTTTAAAATTATTCACGTGTTGAGGCAATCCTAGTCCCATTTTCCCGCTGAACAAAATTAACAAAATCAAGGAATAATTGTATATGCTACCCCTGTGAAATCATGAGATTGCTAAAAACACCCTATGACTATAAACTTCTCGTGTTTTCAAATTTTATGCACAAATACTCCTGAACATATGTACTGACAAGGGGTTATATGCTCAAATTTTGAAAACACAGGGATGTATGTGCTCAAAATTAGAAAAAACATGGGGAGCTAGTACATTACTATTTTTTCATAGGAGGCTTTTAGCAATCTCGGTATTTCACAAGGATAATGTATGCAATTACCCCCAAAATCAAAGCACATATTTTGGCAACTCGGTAACGACTGTCAAATTTGAATTGGAAAAAAAAAAAGGAAAGTCAAGATTTAGTAAAGACCACATTAAATCAAGCTAATTTCCCTAAAGATAATCAGTTCTAACTTTGATTTGCAAGAAAGGAAAAATTGTAAATGAAGGGAATATTTATTTCCTAAAATCCCTTAGGTTTTAAAAAGATTTATTTAAGTATTTTGCCTTTTTTGGACTCAAAGTTTTAATAGAATTATTTCCTTAGTTGATAAGATATAATATATTATACACTTATGATATTATCTTATATTTATCATATCTTAATCTCTTGCTATAATTATCTTATCTTTGTAGATTCAATTTTGAAACAAAAAAACAAGATCATGCTAATTATGAACCACGTCTACATGGAAACAAATCATGAGGATTTTATAAAAAAAGGTGTGGAGGCTTACACGAAAAGGGAGACAAACAAGAGAGAGCCGAGATTGAGAGAATTGTGCGTACACTTTGAAGATTTCTAAAGCTCGGGTTTTCGACTTTGTTCGTGTTACTTTACTTGATCGACTTGAAGGTTTTGAGAGCATAGAAGATTGGATCGTCGGTGTTGTTGGTGTCGTGTTTAGTCGTCAAGCATCATCTTCTTACTTTGTTTTTGATTCCATCTCACATAGAATTTTTAGTAGATGTTTTATTTTTTATTTTCTCACATGTTTTTGAGAAAATTGTCTTTTACAATAATTCACTAGTTTTAAGGTTTTGTAAACTCTTTGATTTAATTTTTTAGAGAAAGTTTTGCTCTTAGGCATTGCAATAGTATTTTATACTCTTGCTTAAATATTTGAGTCTGTTTATTTGGTTGATTGTTTATTTTATTCACGTTTTCATAAATTTCGCTGCATGTTAGGATATATGTTGCCAACATCTATTGACAACATCTGAATCTGTTTTTGATAGCAACCAATTATTCCTTACAGTAAACTTTCATCCTTGATGTATATATTTTTATTATTTAAGTTTTTTATGTTATTGAATTTAAGTTTTTATACATTATCTTTGTTTTTTTGTCAATTTTAATTTGTTTGATATAGTACTGGCGTGATATTGATGTGTTCAATACCATAAAAATAATTTCAATTAAAAATTAAAACTATAAAATGACCAAAATTGCCCAAAAAAATTGAGTAATGCTAGATGTACACCTTAGTATACACCATGATTTACACCCTTACTTATTACAAAAATTTTTTTGATCAACTAGATATTTATTTCTTATCATGGGTAGTTTTTTACTTAATGAGAGAAATAATGAAAAATTTAAGTAATGATGTAAACTAAGGTGTAAATATAACATTTTTTAAAAAAAATTAAGAAGTGGAACAACAATTCATTTTATATTGGACAAAAAATTGCAAAATGTCGAATATAGAAGATAGAAAACCCAATTTTCCAATAAGAAAACAGAACATCATTTTTGAGAATATATGAGATCCAAAACAAGGATACAGTTGTGTCAATGCAGAAAATCATAATGAATTCAATTAATAGCTAGAGTCAACCTCATGAAATCAAATCAGCTGAATCTTATTATAGAATAAAAATTTCATTCTATTAAAGGATGTCAAAAGGCTAACACAATCAGACAAAGACACATTCATAAATCAAAACTGGGGCATTGTTTCACATTTCAATCCTTCAACAATGCACAGAGCAATGCAATCTCTCAAACTTTCCTCTGTTTTGTTTGTTCTTTGTGTTTTGTGTCGGATAATATGTTGTCATGCTTCAGACCAAGAAAGAAAGATTTACATAGTGTACATGGGACAGATCGGGGAGAACGAAGAATCGTCATCTTCCACATACCACTCGAGCATGCTTCAAGATGTTGTTGACAGCAGGTATCGTAAACTTGTGTAACAATTTCCCATTCATTAAAGATATGGGATTTGTAGAAAAAAAAAATCAAAGTTTTTGTTTTCTTGATCTGTGCTCGTTTCTCGAAGGTTTCATGGTCAATCATTAATCCGAAGTTACGATCGGAGTTTCAATGGTTTTGTTGCCTATCTCACACATGAAGAGCAGGAAAAGTTGGCGAGTACGTAAACTTCTGTCTTTGATCCGTTTTCACATATTTTGTCTTCTTATCCTAAAAGTGCTTTTCATTAAAATATAGAATGGATAAGTTGCATGTAAGTGCATTTAATGTCTTAAGAATGAAATTCAGGTAAGGAAGAAGTGGTATCGATTTTTCCTAGTAAAGCTCTTCAATTACAAACAACAAGATCATGGGATTTCATGGGACTCCGCGAAAATTTTCATCGAAATCCAACTGTGGAGAGCGACACGATTTTTGGGGTCATTGACACCGGAATATGGCCGGAATCAGAGAGTTTCAGTGACAAAGGCTTCAGCCCTCCTCCCAAGAAATGGAAAGGAGCGTGTAAAGGAGGACAAAATTTCACCTGCAACAAGTAAATTAAACCATTTTGTCACCGCCATGTCCTTTCTGTTCTTGAGAAGTTGACAAATCTGTTTTGTGAATGCAGCAAACTAATCGGAGCCCGGTATTACAACTCCTTCAAGCTTTTGGATGAATCGGCAAGGGATGAAGAAGGCCACGGATCTCATACGGCGTCTACTGCAGCTGGGAACATGGTTAAAGACACCAGTTTTTATGGCATTGCTAATGGGACTGCAAGAGGAGGCATGCCGTTGGCTAGAATCGCTGCATATAAAGTTTGTTATCCTGATCTGGGTGCCAGTCTTCAGATATTTTAGCTGCGTTTGATGATGCTATAGCTGATGGAGTTGATATCATTACCGTCTCTATCGGACACTCTCTTCCACGCACATTGGATAAGGACGAGGTTGCAATCGAATAATTTCATGCTTTACAAAAGGGTATTTTAGTAGTACAATCAGCAGGGAATAACGGGCTTAGTGGGATCACAAGCGTCGCTCCATGGATTTTCACGGTTGCGGCTAGCATTACTGATAGAGGTATAATCACCAAAGTGGTTCTTGGGAATGGAACTTCAATTTCGGTATGCATGTTCTTAAAAATATAAGGAATCATACCTTAAATTCTGAGATCCCATTTTGATTAAATTTTACGTTATCTTACAGGGAAAATCGATCAATGCTTTCGATTTCAAGGGGAAGAGTTTTCCCTTGGCATATGGGCAAGAAACCTCAAGCGGATGCACCGAACCAGATGCTGAGTTTGTTAACTAACTTTCCATTCGTTGTTACAAAACATACACTTTATTTTTAAAATTTTCTGTATGAAAATTTCAGGTCTTGCTCAGCAGATTGCTTGGATAAAACAAAAGTAAAAGAAAAGGTTGTGCTTTGCAACAAAGACATCGGCTTGGCAGAGGCATTCCCGCTGGAGCGGTTGGTGCAGTTCTACCGCTGATAACATCACCTAGTGATGTTTCCTTCATTGTTCCAATCCCCATTTCTTCTTTAAGTTTTCCACACTTCCATGACATAAAAAGGCTACTTCAACTCCACAAAGTACTGAACCCCTGTCACATCTCATTCAAAATTCCATGGAATATCTTGGGTATGACAATATCTTACTAATAAATGCAGAAATCACACCGTGCAGATACTCAAGAGCGAACTTGTGACGAATCTTAACGCCCCTTCTATTGCTTCCTTTTCTTCAAGAGGCCCAAATATCAATTTTCTAAATATTTTGAAGGTACGTGTAGTAAAAATTTACGGCCATTACAACATTTCAAAGAATGTGTATATTATTAATACAGGGGAATGAAAATGTATACGCAGCCTGATGTAACAGCCCCTGGAGTTGAAATCTTAGCAGCATTCTCACCTTTAGCTTTACCATCAGAAAACTCAAAAGATAAGCGATCCGTGAATTATAGTATATTATCCGGAACATCAATGTCTTGCCCTCATGTCGCTGGCGCGGCTGCATACGTTAAATAATTCCACCCCGATTGGTCCCCTTCTGCAATCAAATCAGCTCTCATGACGACTAGTGATTTAACTGAAATTTAAAGATGGTGTAGTCTGATCATCTTTGCTTTTGTATGCTAACTCTTTTTTTATTCTCTCTTTTCTTTTCTTTTTTTGAATGCCACCAATGATCCATATGGAGAGTTTTCTTACGGAGCAGGCCATATCGATCCCATCAAAGCTGATGACACTGGCCTCGTGTATGAGATCACGGCCGAAGATTATATCAAATAACTTTGCAACTCTAGCTATGATGCGTCAAGGCTTAGCAAAATAATAGGAATAAGCATCATATGTCCGGACAAGAAATCGACATCCAACGATCTGAATTATCCAGCAATGACATTTCCATTCTTTCCTAAAAGTTTTGAGAGCACACAATTCTTAGCACAGTTCAACAGAACATTAACAAATGTAGGATCCACAAATTCAACATACAAGGCAATCACCAGCACTAGTTTGGATTATAACATCACCGTGACGCCTAGCGTTCTCAAATTTACGGCACTGAATCAAAAACAATCATTCGTATTGTCAATTAATGGGAAGATAGAGAAAATGATATCTGCATCACTAGAGTGGTCCGATGGTGTTCATAGTACTGTCAGGACTCCTATCGTAGTATATAATAGGAATTACCTTATTTAGACCAATTTGTATCTACTTACCAACAATAAGCT
Source organism: Henckelia pumila (assembly GCF_033568475.1). Lineage (NCBI taxonomy): Eukaryota > Viridiplantae > Streptophyta > Magnoliopsida > Lamiales > Gesneriaceae > Henckelia > Henckelia pumila. The sequence continues at coordinate 134,950,723 of NC_133122.1, read as the reverse complement.
AATGCTTATTACATGGATAAGGTGGGATATATGGCTGCTTTAATTTTTCCCTGTAATAATAATATAAACTTGATTTAAGTTATTATTTGCAATTATGTGTACGTGTATTTATTTTTTCATTCATCCTATAAATTAAGGGCAACTTGTAGATAACTCCCTAAATCAAACATAACTTTCAATTTACTCCCTATATTTGTCTTTCCGAAAATGCCCTTGTCGTTATTTTAATCATTATTATTTCTTGAATTATCAAATGTGGAATTGGATTCAAAATCTGATTCACTTGATTCATCAAGATAATAAATATTTTCATCGTCGGATGAAAATTCAATTGTTTCTACGGGATAGAATCCAATAGTATATATTTCTTCAAGAAGTTTAATTTTATTTTTCTTTTCGTTTTGTTTTGGACATTCATTCGCATAATGTCCTTCTTTGTTGCACAACCAACATGTGCAATTCTTTCCTTTACCCTTTGGGCAAGGTGGTTTTTTGTTATCAAACTTTTTATAAAATTTTCTTTTATAAGGTTTTCTGAAGAAATTCTTTTTAAATTTCTTTTTCTTATAGGGAATAAATTTCTTATTAAAAGATTTATAAGGTTTATTAAATTTATTCTGTTTTTGTCGTTTTAAATATTTGTGTGACATGTTTGTTTTGCAACCGTATTCTTTTACTGTGAATTCCATTTTGTCACAACAAAGTTTATTGTTTTGTTTGTAGGATTTATAGATTCTTTTATTTAGTGTTACTTCATGACATTTTTTTGTTATTATGTCTTTGATGAATTTAATAGCTCCTCCTAAAGTTTTAGCATAAGGACTAGTTAAGAATTCATCTTTACTGTTTATAGGTATATTAGGTATTTTATTAAAGATACTTAGTTTATAATGTTCCTTTTTATCAGCATCTATTAATTGATAATAGTTTGTTTCATAATCACAAATAAATTCTTCTAAGTAACATAAATTGCATAATTTAATATTATCTAAAATAAAGATTGCTCTATTTTGTTCTTTGTTCTTAGCTACCAAATTAGAATCATTATTAGAAACTCCTAAAAATTCTTGGTACAAGGCATCAACAAATAGTTCGAAATATCGATGTCCTGTCATTCCTTGTGGTAGATTAGTAATTACTAGGTTTTCAGCCCAAGTTCTTACTGCTCCTACCAGTGTCATTTTTATCATCCCATGAGTTAAAACTTGAATATTATCACTTTTGTCTAATAATGGTGTTAATTGAATTTGTACTGATAGTTCATTTGCCCAATGATCTATCTTTGATTTTCTTTCTTTGGCTATTGAACAACCTAAATCTAAGATATTCTGTTTCACAAATCCTGATGTTTTTGATTCTCTAAGAATATCTCTAACATCTTTATAAGATCCAGAGTATTGGTCTCTGTTATATTTAAATTCTTCATCATCTCTTCCACCACTACCTTCTACATTCGTTCGTAGATTTAATCGTGGTCTAGAATCATCTTCAGATTCTGATTCTGAAATATCCATATCTCTGTATTGTTCTGAGTCCTGATGTGAATGATATAATTCTTCTGTATTTACTCCTATTTGTTCAAAATCAGATGAGTCGGTTTCACTAAATATCTTCATACTTATGTTTGCCATAACTAAGGGGATTTCTATACCATGATTCAATTTTGAATGATGGTTCTTCTTCCATTTTTCTTTTTCCTTTATCTATTGGAAGAACTTCTTTAAGATAGTTTAATATTTCATTACTATGTCTTTCTTGTTCAATTATTAATCTAGTCGTTGCTAAATCAATATATTCTTTGAAATTCTTCTCTAATTCTTGTATTGATAGATTGATCTTATTAATATTATTTTCTAAATCTCCTAGATCTTTTTCTAATTTTATTAAGGACGTCATTGCGATGAGGTTGACTCATTAACAATAGCTTGTTTAATTTTAAGAATATTTTGATTCATGGTTTTAATCTTATCAAGAATATCTTCATCATTTCTAGCAAATGTTAATGATCTTCTTGGTACAGACTGTTTTGTGATTTGGAGGTCATCTGAACTCCATCTTTTATAGGGATTATTTCTTCAATAAATGTTTTTCGAGGGTGTTCAATTCTTGTAATATTTTCAAACATTCTTTCAACAGAAATAGTTGGTTTTGCTGAAATTATTCTTGTTTGAGAATTATTACTTATTGCTAAACCGACAACATAGTTTATATTGATCGGATGGTTTCCTGTTAACATAAGATTATTTCTATAAAAGTAATAATCTAATATTAAAACGTCATTTATGTTTTTATCAAAAAGAGATATATTGTATTGTGGATAAATACAAAATTTCATCTTTTTGTAACATAAATTTCCTTCAATTTTTCCAAGGATAGAATCCTCGAAATTACGTATTCTTTTGTCACGAACTGTTATTTCAATTGGTGTATCTATTCCTTCTCGGTAGTGAGCTGATATTATTATTTCAATTCCTCCGATATGAACATATTTTAGTTCAGATCGTTCTTTTTCACTGGCTTTTGCCATGATGGTATTAATATCTTGAGTTGTTAATAACTTCATAGTATTAGACCTTGATTCGTTATTTATTTTATAAGATCGTTCTTTTGTACGAATCGAATAATAAATTAAATTTTTTCTGGGATTAGTAAAATTTGAAATCTTACTTTTTTTTCCCTTTTGCTTTGCTTTGCTTTTAGTTCATAGATCTTGGTTTCTTAATTATTGTTTACTCCTTAATTAGATGTTTAGAACCGAGGTCTCACATTAAGTGGTATCAGAGAGTTAAGATTCTTGGTTGAACTAGAGTGAGCGGGTAGATCGAGTCTGCGTGTATTGGCTTCTCGCATGTGTTTGAATTATTTTAACTTTGTACTTAACTCCATGCGAGCATGCTTTATTATTGAGAATTATTGAATTACATGGTTATGTGATTTAATTTATAAAGCATGATCTACTTGAGATATAACTGTTTCTGTTATCGACTGGTATCCTGTATTCCAAGCGGTTGTAAGGGCACTGATTGTAGCGATTGAGATATCTCGTGTCCTAACCTTTGATTATCAGATGGGTCCTCGTCGAGTGATAAACAGAAGCACACCGCCAGTTATCCCTGCAACTAAGCAAGCTAGCACTGAAGTTGATCAGTTGGATGCTTCAGCAACGCCTATGGAAACCTTGTTGAAGAGGTTTCAGTCGTTCAATCCGCCATTATTGATGGGTTCAGAAAATCCAGTTGACTGCGAGAGTTGGTTGGATGATATTGATCAGCTATTCGATTCCATTGATTACACAGATGACCGCAGAATCAGGTTAGTCATTCATCAGCTACGTGGGGTTGCTAAGAGCTGGTGGATCATGACAAAGAAATCAATAGAGAATAGAGGTACGAAAGTTACTTGGACTCTTTTTAAATCTGAATTCTATAAGCGATTTTTCCCTATCTCGTACCGTAAGGACAAGGGAGAATAATTTGCCAATTTGAGATAAGGGAATCTGAACATCGAAGAGTACGTTGCCAAGTTTGATAGTCTGTTGCGTTTTGCACCACTAATTGCCGGAGATGAAGAAGCTAAGGCAGATCATTTCATTAATGGCTTGAATCCTAACGTCTTCACGTTGGTTAACACCAACAAGCCTAACAACTTTGCGGATGCCATGAATCATGCAAAGGGAGCAGAAGCAGGCTTGTGGAGGCAAAGAGGTAATCAGGTGGCACCTCAGCAGCAGAGGCAGTATCAGAACCAACCCTCTCAGTATCAAAATCAGCCACCTCAGCAACAGAACCAGCAGCAGAGGTATGAAGGTGGTAATAGTGGGGGAAACAGAAAGGATCAGTACAAGGCAAGAGGTAAACAGTAAAAGAGGCAGGGGAACAGTTCGTCCAGTTCCAGTGGTTCGAAGCAATTCGGTTCAGGACCGAGTTCTGGGTCATCATCCTTGTACTGCAGCAAGTGTGGAGGAAGACACTCACCGGATCAGTGTGTGGGAGTCTTCGGCAATTGTAACACCTGTCAGCAACCGGGACACTTCTCTAAAGTGTGCCCACAGCGTAACAGAGATAGAGCTCAGAGTGGCAGTTCGTCTAGATCTGCAGCTCAGCCTGAGAGGCAGTCTTCTGCTGTGCACTCTTTCCAGCCTCAGCAGCAGAACAGACAGGGAGGTAGTACCAGTGCAAATCAGCCTCCGATACAGCAAGCACGATTCTTTGCTCTGACAGAGGATCAGGCTCAAGCAGCACCTGATGATGTTATAGCAGGTAACTGTTTGATTTTTGGTCATTCTGCTCATGTTTTGATAGATACAGGTGCTTCCCATTCCTTTATCTCTGAGAAATTCATATTATTGCATGCTTTGCCAACTGAATTGTTGCCTACAGTAGTAGCTGTTACTTCACCTTTGGGTGGAGGAATTGTTTCTGTCAGATTAGTCAGGAACTGTGAACTCTGATTGTTGGAAAACTGGCGAGTTCCCAGACCAATTACGATTGATACCCGGTGCAGCGGAAGTTTAAAAATTTTTTCATGGAACGTTTCCATGGTATGGGTATCAACCGTTCATCGATTGAATTACGTGTGTGTAAAATTTAAATAACAATTAAATAAATTTTACCTCAAATCTCGCAACGAGATTAATGGACACCAACAGAACAATTCTGCTCTTGTTGTCTCTCCCTGGAACCGATGAACGCCTTCAATCAGGTCCACGAACAGAGGTTTAATCCCTCTGATAGATTGCACTAGAAAATCTATCAGAAGTTTTCTGCGAAGAGAATACACGAATTTGATTCGTTATTCCTTACTGCGATTCAAAATCACAGACCGGAATTTTCTCTGACAGAGTAGGGAGGGGCGGCCAAAAACGTTTTTGAGAGGCTAGGTTTTCGAAAAATTGCTCTCAAAATAATGACCTGTTGTGTTTAATTTCTGTACTGAAATAACTTATTTATAATGCAGGCCACTAACACCTTAGGGCCCATTAGTCATAAGCTGGGGCCCGACAAGCAAAGCCCGCTCGTTCAGAAATTAATATAAAATTCATCGTGACTCCGATTGATGAAACGATTTCACCAATGTGCACAGAAACCATTTCTGCACGTTTTAAAGTCAAAATAAATTTTCCTGAATCCGAATTCAGTGGTTTCCAAAAATGTCCATCCCTATGTCATTTTAGGAAATCCTACTCCCTTACTCTTATTTAAGAAGTCCAACTCCTTAGTTCATTAAATTTAACTCTTTAAATTTAACTATCTCAACGGGGATTAAAACTCCATTACACTGTGTGACCCTCAATGGTTCAGGGATACAGCTAGCCGTGGGCTCACAACTCCTTGTGACTCGGAACAACACTTTCCGACTTGCCCGACGAATCATGGTAAAGCGCCTAGCAACATCGCCCCATGATTCCCTAGGTATCACTGATAGTGCCTACAAGAACCAGTAGATTTTGGTTAGCGTACAGTACGGTCCCTTCATCCATATATCCCGATCGAATCAACAACCATTGGTATATCGAGAGTCGCTCAAGATTCGATAACTATGCAATGCATCTTGAAGATCAAATTAGTGACATCGCATGTGCTACTAAGAAACCATTTCTTAAATCACATCAAGTACTCTGGCCAGAGATTTGTCACACTAATATCTCCTCAGATCGCATAGGATATCCACACTCGCAAGTATGTGGTGAATCCTTGACAACAATGCATTGACTCCTATATGTGTCGTAACTGTACCCAATCTCGACACCTGATGACCCCTTCAGAGTCGGTAAACGAGTCAAAGCACAGTACTAGCATATAGAGTCTCCATGATGTTTCAAGTCGTAAGGACTAATGGTGTACAACCAAAACCGCGTACTTTATCCACTCGATAAGTGATAACCACTTGGAAAGTCCGGATAGGGTAGTTCGACTATTCATCCTATGAATATCCATTTGCATGCTTCGAACATCTCCATGTTCCCTACCAATGAAACGTGGTACTCCGCATCGCAAATGCTAGTCTCAAACTCGAGCGATCCTTATCCTTATTATCGGACGGCTCAATCGACTAGGAACGGTTTTAGAATATACAGTGACTATAAGATGTATTTCATGATAGACATCTCCATGTTCTACCACATCTTACATACACTATAGTATATTCAAGGTCTTTATCAAAACAACAATAGTATATCACAATATAACAATATGAAGTAATATAAAGTCATTGCCATAAAAGTGTAAATAATATTAAACAAAAGATTGTTTATACAAAGAGTCAACAAAGCCCATAGCCACACAGTTGGCTCACTGGGCACCCACTCTTACAATCTCCCACTTGCCCTATAGCCAACTAGTCATACTACGTAGACCCATTGCTTCGCGATGTTTGTCAAACAATGGTCCTGGCAAAGGTTTAGTAAGTGGATCAGCGATATTGTCTGCAGAGGCCACTCGTTCGACACTGATGTCTCCTCTTTCCACAATCTCCCGGATTATGTGGTATTTCCTCAGTACGTGTTTGGATCTTTGATGAGACCTTGGTTCCTTTGCTTGAGCAACGGCACCCGTGTTGTCGCAGTACACCGGGACTGGACCAACAAATTCAGGAATGACGCCCAACTCTTGGACGAAATTCCTCATCCAAACGGCCTCTTTAGCAGCAGCTGATGCTGCAATGTATTCAGCCTCAGTGGTGGAATCCGCTGTGGTGTCCTGCTTGGAACTCTTCCAAGAGACAGCACCGCCATTGAGCATGAACATAAATCCAGAGGTTGACTTCGAGTCATCCACATCACTTTGGAAGCTAGAGTCGGTATAGCCTTCCAGTTTGAGTTCTCGTCCTCCATAAACCATGAATATATTCTTAGTCCTTCGCAAGTACTTAAGAATGTCCTTCACGGCTTTCCAATGCATCTGACCAGGATTAGACTGATATCTGCTCGTGACACTCAGAGCAAATGCTACATCCGGTCTGGTAGATATCATCCCATACATGATACTACCTATAGCTGACGCATATGGTACATGTGTCATATTCTCTATCTCTGCATCAGTCTTGGGACACATAGACTTGGATAGAGAAACTCCATGACACATGGGTAGATGTCCTCTCTTGGACCCATCCATTGAAAACCGTTTCAATATGGTATCGATGTAGGTTGATTGAGTGAGTCCTATCATTCTCTTAGATCTATCCCTATAGATCTGTATCCCAAGAATGTAGGATGCCTCACCCAAATCCTTCATCGAAAATCTACCTGATAACCATATCTTTGTTGACTGCAACATCCCTACATCATTCCCAATGAGTAGGATGTCATCAACATAAAGTACTAAGAATGTCACCGCATCCTTAACTACCTTTTTGTACACGCAAGGTTCCTCCGGTTTCTTGATGAAACCAAAGTCTTTAATTGTTTCATCAAATTTCTGGTTCCAACTTCTTGATGCTTGTTTTAGACCATAAATTGATCTCTGAAGCTTGCATACCTTATGCTCGCTTCCTATGGATGTGTACCCCTCAGGCTGCTTCATATAGATTTCTTCCTTAATGTCTCCATTAAGAAAAGCAGTCTTCACATCCATTTGCCATATCTCATAGTCATACCATGCAGCTATGGCAATAAGGATTCTTATGGACTTGAACATAGCAACTGGTGAAAAGGTTTCATCATAGTCAACTCCTTGCCTTTGAGTATAACCTTTCGCCACCAATCGCGCCTTGTAGGTCAATACCTTACCATCAGGCCCAAGCTTTCTTTTGTAGATCCATTTACACCCTATTGGAACAATTCCATCGGGAGGATCCACTAAAGTCCAGACTTGGTTAGTATGCATCGAATCCAATTCTGACTGCATAGCTTCAAGCCATAAATTCGAATCCGCATCAGAAATTGCTTCCTTGAAGCTTCTTGGATCACATCCAATGTCGGGTTCATCTTGACCCTCTTCAAGAAGAAGACCATATCGAACTGGAGGTCTAGAAGTCCTCTCGGATCTTCTAGGTGCAGGCGTGTCCAGCAATGGTTCCTGAGGTGTGGGATCGTTATTTTGTATTTCGGGTTCTTCTCGAACTTCTTCGAGTTCCATCATCTCGCCTTTCTTATCCAATAAGAACTCCTTCTCCAAGAAGGTGGCATTCCGCGAAACAAACACCTTTGTTTCAGCAGGATAATAGAAATAATATCCGATTGAATTCTTCGGATACCCCACAAAATAACACAAGCTGGATCGACTATCCAACTTATCTCCCACTGTCCGCTTCACGTAAGCAGGACATCCCCAAATCCTCAAGTACGAATACTTAGGAGCTTTGCCATTCCATAACTCGTATGGTGTTTTGTCCACTGCTTTAGTGTGGACGTTGTTCAACAACAATACCGCCGTTTCAAGCGCATAGCCCCAAAACGAAGGTGGAAGCTCAGTGAAGCTCATCATAGATCGAACCATGTCCAACAAAGTTCGATTACGACGCTCCGATACACCATTAAGCTGTGGTGTCATAGGAGGAGTCCACTGAGAGAGAATCCCATTCTCTTTCAGATAGTCCAAAAACTCGGTACTCAAGTATTCTCCACCTCGATCCGATCGAAGTGCTTTAATACTTTTACCTAGCTTGTTTTCTACTTCAGCCTTGAATTCTTTGAACTTTTCAAATGCTTCAGACTTATATTTCATTAAATATAAATACCCATACCTTGAATAATCGTCAGTAAAGGTAATGAAGTAGGTGTGGCCATATTGAGTCCCAACTCTAAATGGTCCACAAACATCTGTATGGATCAAATCCAACAGATTTTGACTACGTTCAGGCTTCCCCTTAAAAGGAGATTTAGTCATTTTCCCTTTTAGGCAGGATTCACAACTAGGTAGAGAGTTAATATCAGACATATCAAACATGCCCTCTCCCACTAGCTTGTTCATCCTCCTTGAGGAAATATGACCTAGTCTAGCGTGCCAAAGGTTTGCCGGGTTTTGACTATCGATTTTCCTTTTGTTTGTTGTCGCCGGTTTGTCAATACAATTTACTGGAACGTCTTTTAGTTTTAAATTGTATAGATCGTTTTCAAGTTGTCCATTTCCAATTAAACATTCATTCTTGTAAATACTGCAAATCCCATTCACAAAATTACAAGAATAACCATCTCTATCAAGCATAGAAATAGAAATAATGTTTTTAATTAAATCTGGCACAAATAAAACATCTCTCAACAATAATTTAAAACCATTCTGCAAAATCAAACAAACATCTCCAATGGCCGTAGCTTCAACTCTGGAACCATTCCCGAGCCTCAGCTGGGTCTCACCCATTCTAAGCCTGCGACTTCTTGTCATCACCTGCAAATCATTGCAAATGTGAGAACCACATCCGGTATCCAATACCCAAGAAGTTGTATTAAGTGACATGTTTATTTCGATATAGAACATACCCTTTGCAGTTCCCAACTGCTCAAGATACTCCTTGCAGTTGCGCTTCCAATGACCCGGCTTCTTGCAGTAATGGCAAACATCCTTGGATTTTCCATCGTTTGAAGCCTTTGTCTTTTGCTTCTTCTCGGGTTCCACTTTCTTGGGTGGGGCAGAACGTTTCTTGCCCTTCATACTTGGCCCCTTCTTAGCAGAAGATGAGGAGCCCACCAAGAAAGCTGGCTTATCCTTCTTAAGTGTGGATTCATATGTAACGAGCATATTGACCATCTCTTCAAGGGTGGCCTCTATCTTGTTCATATTAAAATTTATCACGAATCCATCAAATGAAGAAGGAAGAGATAGAAGCAGCAAGTCCACATTGAGTTCATGCTCCAACACCAAATCAAGGGTCGCTAACTTCTGTATGAGCCAAATCACTCGTACCCCATGATCACGGACCGAAGTCCCTTCACGCATGCGGCACGTCATCAACTCCTTAACAGTAGAGAACCTTTCAGCCCTCGACTGAGCCCCAAAAAGTTCCTTGAGTTGCGTGTGAATGTCAGCAGCATTCACCGTGTCCTCAAATCGCCTCTGGAGTTCATCAGACATCGAGGCTTGCATATAGCATTTGGTCTTGATGTCATGGTCACACCATGCATCAAGTTTGGCCAATTCCTCCGGACTTATGTCAGCTGGTGCTTCCTTCGGAGGTGCTTTCTCTAACACGTAGAGCATTTTCTCCGAAGTTAAGACAATCTTCAACTTTCGGAACCATTCCGTATAGTTGGCGCCAGTCAGCTTGTTTTGTTCGAGGATCGAGAATAAAGGATTTCGCGAATTCATTGTATGAAATACTGAAAAGGAAAAACAGACATATATCAATGATTGTTTAACAATTTACTAAGACATAAAATAGGCGAATTTAATTTTATGAATCTCACTCCCACTATTTTAACGATTTCACCACCCTCTAGTGAAAACGGGAAACTTTTTCCTTAGTGAGAACATGGAGTCCAATTGACAAACTTATGGTCCCGAATAATATCAGCCAACCATAATTCTCAAAAGGTAGAGCCCAATTGCTTCCAAAGCAACCCCCATGTATTTACCTCATGTCCAATAAGGGCCCAATAATATGACGCCGTTTAAAGTGACATGTCAAGATGACCCATCAATATTAAGTTGTGATGGACGGTCGCCATGTGGATCCCCCAATAATATGAGCCGATCCCATGGGAGTTCCACCCAACTTACAACATTTGTCGATCCAATGTACAGCTTTCCGACGAACGGGCCCCCCCAATAATATGAGCCGGACCGTATCCGCGGGTAGCATCACATACATTGACCGTTGATGGAAGGTAGGAACATTTAAACAATATTTAAATTTCCTTTATTTATCTTGATATAAATTTTAAATCATATTTAAAATGAGGGATTTTATTTATAAAAATATTTGTCTCATCATTTTAATTTATTGCATGCATTGCCGGATTCACGCAATTTATGTCTAAACATGCATACAATCATAATATCACATATTATATAGGATGATCGATTCCATTTCTAATTGACCCGTGGTTGCCAATCACGGGTCTTAGTCCAATCCTAGGTAATATGCAGTATGCAAATGCAATCCTATTACATATGCTTCCAATTTACATTTCTTCAGTCTTCATTGTCTGCTGGGCCCACCATCTTCAAATCTTGATCTCCCACTAAATCTAATGTATTTACAATTAAATAACAATGACAAGTAGGGGATACATTTTTAGGGGGTGGGAACGGGCTATAAACCAAGCCCACTTTTATTACATATGACATTCATATCGGGCCATAAACCAGGCCCATTAATAAAACCAACAACAATAAAGACAAAATGTAAATTCCTAACATACACCTACAAAATTGGTCATGGCAATCGATCATCCTTATCCAATAACATTTAATTCAAAATTAATTTATTGGATAACATGCTGTGGCAATTCAAATTTAAAACAAGATAAAATCATATTTTATATATAAAATCACATTTCACATATAAAATCATATTTTATCTCCATATCAAATAAAATCATATTTTATCTATAAAATCCAATTTTACAAATAAAATCATATTTTATCTAATATATCATAAGATCATATCTTATCATCAATTGTACCAAAATAATTGATTTCAAAATTCAATTTACGGATAAAATATTAAAATTTTCCAAAAATTCAAATTTATCCAAAATCAATTTTAAAATTTACGGACTCGAACAATTCGATCCGAAATCTCGTGAACCAATCAAAAACAATTTTTGACCGGACCAAAAATAAAATTTTAAATATTAAAATTAATAAAAATTAAAAATTAATTTTTCCCGCGGGCCACCCGGGACACTCCCGGGTTGGCCCGCACCCGGGGCGCGGGCCGGGGGCAGCCCGGCTGCCCCCTTAGGGCAGCGCCTGGCGCCGCCCCTGGGCGGCGCCGTGCGCCGCCCTGGGCGGCGACGGTCGCCGCCTTGGGCGGCGCTGTGCGCCCCCTTGGGCGGCGCCGTGCGCCGCCCGGGGCAGCAACAATTGCTGCCCCACCGGGCAGCGATCCAATCGCTGCCCGGGTTTTGCCCCGAAAAATTTTTTTTTTTTTATTAAAAATATTTATTTTGTTTCATAAACCGAGACTCAAAAATTTTGTACAATTGATTATTCAATCGATTGATCTGAGCAACCTGGCTCTGATACCACTGTTGGAAAACTGGCGAGTTCCCAGACCAATTACGATTGATACCCGGTGCAGCGGAAGTTTAAAAATTTTTTCATGGAACGTTTCCATGGTATGGGTATCAACCGTTCATCGATTGAATTACGTGTGTGTAAAATTTAAATAACAATTAAATAAATTTTACCTCAAATCTCGCAACGAGATTAATGGACACCAACAGAACAATTCTGCTCTTGTTGTCTCTCCCTGGAACCGATGAACGCCTTCAATCAGGTCCACGAACAGAGGTTTAATCCCTCTGATAGATTGCACTAGAAAATCTATCAGAAGTTTTCTGCGAAGAGAATACACGAATTTGATTCGTTATTCCTTACTGCGATTCAAAATCACAGACCGGAATTTTCTCTGACAGAGTAGGGAGGGGGCGGCCAAAAACGTTTTTGAGAGGCTAGGGTTTTCGAAAAATTGCTCTCAAAATAATGACCTGTTGTGTTTAATTTCTGTACTGAAATAACTTATTTATAATGCAGGCCACTAACACCTTAGGGCCCATTAGTCATAAGCTGGGGCCCGACAAGCAAAGCCCGCTCGTTCAGAAATTAATATAAAATTCATCGTGACTCCGATTGATGAAACGATTTCACCAATGTGCACAGAAACCATTTCTGCACGTTTTAAAGTCAAAATAAATTTTCCTGAATCCGAATTCAGTGGTTTCCAAAAATGTCCATCCCTATGTCATTTTAGGAAATCCTACTCCCTTACTCTTATTTAAGAAGTCCAACTCCTTAGTTCATTAAATTTAACTCTTTAAATTTAACTATCTCAACGGGGATTAAAACTCCATTACACTGTGTGACCCTCAATGGTTCAGGGATACAGCTAGCCGTGGGCTCACAACTCCTTGTGACTCGGAACAACACTTTCCGACTTGCCCGACGAATCATGGTAAAGCACCTAGCAACATCGCCCCATGATTCCCTAGGTATCACTGATAGTGCCTACAAGAACCAGTAGATTTTGGTTAGCGTACAGTACGGTCCCTTCATCCATATATCCCGATCGAATCAACAACCATTGGTATATCGAGAGTCGCTCAAGATTCGATAACTATGCAATGCATCTTGAAGATCAAATTAGTGACATCGCATGTGCTACTAAGAAACCATTTCTTAAATCACATCAAGTACTCTGGCCAGAGATTTGTCACACTAATATCTCCTCAGATCGCATAGGATATCCACACTCGCAAGTATGTGGTGAATCCTTGACAACAATGCATTGACTCCTATATGTGTCGTAACTGTACCCAATCTCGACACCTGATGACCCCTTCAGAGTCGGTAAACGAGTCAAAGCACAGTACTAGCATATAGAGTCTCCATGATGTTTCAAGTCGTAAGGACTAATGGTGTACAACCAAAACCGCGGACTTTATCCACTCGATAAGTGATAACCACTTGGAAAGTCCGGATAGGGTAGTTCGACTATTCATCCTATGAATATCCATTTGCATGCTTCGAACATCTCCATGTTCCCTACCAATGAAACGTGGTACTCCGCATCGCAAATGCTAGTCTCAAACTCGAGCGATCCTTATCCTTATTATCGGACGGCTCAATCGACTAGGAACGGTTTTAGAATATACAGTGACTATAAGATGTATTTCATGATAGACATCTCCATGTTCTACCACATCTTACATACACTATAGTATATTCAAGGTCTTTATCAAAACAACAATAGTATATCACAATATAACAATATGAAGTAATATAAAGTCATTGCCATAAAAGTGTAAATAATATTAAACAAAAGATTGTTTATACAAAGAGTCAACAAAGCCCATAGCCACACAGTTGGCTCACTGGGCACCCACTCTTACACTGATTTGAGGGAAATTTTCTAGAATTCGACTGTATTGTGCTTGTACTATCAGGTTTTGATTGTATTGTCGGTATAGATGCTTTAACCAAGTACAGGGCAACAGTCGATTGTTTTCAGAAAGTTGTCAGGTTCAGACCGGAAATGGCAGACGAGTGGAAATTCTTTGGTAAGGGTTCTCGATCTAGAATTCCTTTGATTTCAGTGTTATCTATGACTCGTTTGCTACAGAGAGGTGCAGAAGGATTTTTGGTGTATGCAGTTGATGTACTGAAATCTAGCCCAGCTTTGGTCGATATACCAGTGATTAGAGATTTTGCGGATGTGTTTCCGGAAGATGTTCCTGGATTGCCGCCTATTCGAGAAGTCGAATTCAGTATTGACTTAGTGTCAGGTACTCAACCTATTTCAAAAGCTCCTTATCGTATGGCACTTGTTGAATAGAGAGAATTGAAAGAACATCTTGAAGATTTGATTGTCAAGGGATATATCAGACCCAGTGTATCGCCTTGGGGTGCTCCTGTTCTGTTTGTATGGAAGAATGATGGTTCTATGCGACTCTGTATCGACTACCGCCAATTGAATCAGGCTACAGTCAAGAACAGGTATCCTTTACCCAGAATAGATGACCTTTTTGATCAACTGCAGGGTTCTTCTTTCTACTCTAAGATTGATCTGAGGTCAGGTTATCATCGTTGAGAGTGCGAGAGGAAGACGTTCCTAAGACCGCATTCAGGACGAGGTATGGTCACTTTGAGTTTATAGTCATGCCGTTCGGTTTGACTAACGCCCCAGCGGTTTTTATGGGTTTGATGAACCGTATCTTTCAACATTATTTAGATGAGTTCGTCATTATCTTTATCGATGATATTCTTATCTACTCGAAGAACCGTACTGACCATGCAGAGCACTTGAGGACCGTACTACAGATTTTGCGAGTTGAGCAGTTGTTTGCCAAGCTTTCTAAGTGTGAATTCTGGTTAGATCAAGTTGTCTTTCTCGGTCATATTATTTCTGAAGATGGGATTTCTGTCGATCCCAGCAAGATTGAAGCGGTTATGAATTGGCCTAGACTTACTTCAGTGCCGGAGATCTGAAGCTTCATGGGTTTAGCTGGTTATTACCGTCGTTTCATCGAGGGTTTCTCATCTATTGCCAAGCCTATTACCCAGCTGACTCAGAAGAATGCGCCTTTTTTTTGGACTTCAGATTGTGAGGCTAGCTTTGTTGATCTGAAGAGGAGACTGACCAGTGCTCCAATTCTTTCTATTCCGAAGGTTACTGGAGGTTTCACAGTCTATTGTGATGCTTCTAACCGAGGCTTGGGTTGTGTTATTATGCAGCATAAGCATGTGATAGCGTATGCATCGAGGCAACTGAAACCGCATGAGACTCGTTATCCGGTCCATGATCTTGAACTAGCTGCGATCGTCTTTGCTCTGAAGATCTGGCGTCACTATCTTTATGGTGAGTCTTTCGAGATCTTTTCTGACCATAAGAGCCTTAAGTACTTATTTTCACAGGAAGAGCTAAATATGAGACAGAGAAGATGGTTAGATCTGTTGAAGGATTTCGACTATGAAATCAAGTACTATCTGGGGAAGTCTAATGCAGTTGATGCCTTGAGCCGAGAGCTTTGTTCTTTATCTCTTTCTACTATGGGTGTTTCCCAGTTGATCGATGACTGTTGCACTTTTGGTTTAGAGTTTGAAACAGATAGAGAGACTATCAGAGTGTTTGCTATTCAAGCCGAGCCAGAGTTGTTTGTTGCAATCAGAGAAGCACAGAAGTCTGAGCCGAGCATCCAGATTTCAGTAGAGAAAGTCAGATCGGGTCATCAGTCTGAATTCCAGGTTAGAGATGATGTTTTGTTCGTGAATAACCGTATTGTTGTGCCTGATATTTCGGAGTTGAGACAGCGTATTCTCCGAGAGGCTCATTGCAGTCGGTTTAGTATTCATCCTGGAGGTCGTAAGATGTACAACGATCTGATGAACCAGTTTTGGTGGAAGAGAATGAAGAGCGACGTAGCGAGGTTTGTATCTCGGTATTTGAATTGTCAACAGGTGAAAGCAGAACGGAAGTGACCAGGAGGTCTGTTGCACATCTATTTGTTCCTGAATGGAAGTGGGATCACATTTCCATGGATTTCGTCACGAAGCTACCACGATCCGTTCGAGGATGCGATGCCATTTGGGTAGTGATCGACCGATTGATGAAGTCTGCGTGTTTTATTCTGTACAGGATGACGTATCGTCATGATCAGATGGCTGAGTTGTATGTTAGCAATGTTGTGAGATTGCATGGTGTGCCGAAGTCGATTGTTTCAGACAGAGATCATAGATTCACTTCTCACTTCTGGCACAGTCTTCAGGGGGCACTTGGTACTCGATTGCATCTGAGTACAGCTTATCATCCTCAGACCGATGGACAGTCAGAGCATACTATCCAGACGTTAGAGGATATGCTGCGAGCGGTAGTGCTAGATTTTGGCACTAGTTGGCAGGATTCTTTGCCTCTTGTCGAGTTTTCTTACAACAACAGCTTCCAAACGAGTATCGGTATGGCGCCTTTTGAGGCATTGTACGGTAAGAAATGCCGATCTCCGTTGTTTTGGGATGACTTATCCGAGTCACCAGATTTGGGACCGGATATGCTTAGAGATATGGCAGAGCAGGTTAAGATCATTCAGACCAGAATGAAGTCAGCTCAAGATAGACAGGCGAAGTATGCGAAGTCAGACGTAGACCTCTGAGTTTTGAGCAGGGAGACCGCGTTTTCCTTAAGATTTCTCCGTTTAGAGGCACTGTCAGATTCGGTAAGAGAGGGAAGTTATCTCCAAGATTCATCGGTCCGTACGAGATTCTTGAGAAGATAGGCGATCTTGCTTACAGACTTGCACTTCCTCCGTCTTTATCTGGTATTCACGACCTTTTTCACGTCTCTATGCTGCGAAAGTATCATCCAAATCCTACTCACATCCTTCAGCCTGACGAAGCCGAGTTACACGAGACTCTGAGCTATTTTGAACGACCGATTCAGATCCATGATCGGAAAGAGAAGCAACTCAGAACCAAGTTGATTTCGTTAGTGAAAGTACAGTGGAGCCGTCACGGAGTCAAGGAAGCGACTTGGGAGACAGATTCTGACATGAGACAGCGTTTTCCAGAGTTATTCAATTGACGTGAGTTCTTCTTACTGTCTTTAGTTCTTTATTCTATCTTATGAGTTGTGGTTCTTGTTGATTTCGAGGACGAAATCTCTTCTTAGTGGGGGAGAATTGTAAAGCCCCGTTTTTATTTTAATTGAGCTTATTTGAGATAATCAGAGTTTCCAAAGTTAATGAGCCGACTTTTTATTGATCGGGGTCCATTTTGTAAATTTTGGAAATTTCAGGGACTAAAATGCAAATTTTGAGATTGTTATATTATCTACGCTTGGAATTGGATTGACCAAGTTTTCCTTGCCATATCTTCTTCTTCTTCATCGGCTTCTCTCCATTAAAGACGCCCAAAGCTTTCTCCAAGCTCTGAAAATCCAGTCCGAACTCGATCCGTCCGTTGGAAATTAATTCTGAAGGCAGATTAGTGATCACAGCAGTGAGAGCTCCGTTATACCGTAAGTATTTCTTCGATTGGATATGTTTTATTTTTTGGAGGTTCTTAGAATCGATTTAGATTCTAGTATGTTGTTTTTGGCGGAGTTCTGATCGTTTATTATCTGTCGATTTTGAATTAGAGCGACGTTCGGAATTGTTATGATTTTTGGAAGCTATTTTCGAAAATGTGAGTTTTGAGATGTGTTGGGTTTGCCTTGTTGTTGTTGTATTAGCATTGAATTGAGTTGTTATCGGTATTGAACTGCTGTGTGCGTTGCCGGTTTGTTCAGTTTATAATCGTTATGCCGTCGGTTTGAGTTTTGGGGATTTCGAACCGTATTTGAGTTGTTGAACTAGACTTGTAAGTTGATCGTGGTTATTGATCATTCTTTTGTCTCCGTAACAGATTCGTTTGGAGGTACCAAACCCGCTGTTTGATCGTTTCCGAGATTTGAACGAAGAACGGTATAGAGAATTTCCTTGAACCGTTGCCTCGTTGTTGTTAGATTGTATAGTTGTTGATACAATCTCTTTTGTAGCGTATCCAGAGTTGGGAGCTACTGCATTGAAAGGTAAAAGCAGTCATCATAGCGGGATAGCATACTCGGGACTGTGGTTCTCAAGTTTCCCCTTTGATATCAGATACTTGCATTTACACTTGTTCTAGCATGAGGAACTTGTGTCTTGTTTGATTGTATTGGCTTTTGTTAAATGGCTTATGTGTTATGTTTATGTTATGCATTCATCTTGAGCCATTCTTGTTTTCAGCGGGCAGAACCGCCCTTTTTGTTTAGACGTTTGGGAACTATGATTGAGTGGCCTAGGTCGTAGTCGTTTCGCCTAGTGCTAGCATACTCATTATAGTTGCTCAAAGTCTAGAGGAGTGAGATACGTGACACCACCTCGATTGGGAGAGTCGGTGAGTTGTTACGTGATCTTATCCTCGGGATCCCAAAAGCACAGCAGCAATCCCTCGTTTATCAGATTGATATCCCGGTTTAAAAGACATGCATTCATTATGTTATTATTGATTTCTTTGTTGTATTGAAAGCATGTTGATTGTTGTATTAATTGTTATGTTGCTTTTACTGGGAATGTCTTTCTCACCGGTTATCCGGCTGTTGCTTTGTTTTGTATGTGTACTTGGCAACAGGTGGGGCATGATCAAGTCAGAAAGGCATGGTTAGCTCCGAGGGAAAGTTGTAGCAGTGAGCTCGGTTTAGAAGTCGTGTCAGCATGTCTACCTAGTGTTGTTAGTACATGTTTAGATATCGAACTTCGTTATTATGTTGTATTGTCATGCAAGCTTTTTCGTATTGCTATCGTGGCATGTTCTATTTTGGAGTAGTTGTTAAACTCTAGAACTTCATGTATTAATCGGAGGAACTGTATTTTTAATGTATGTGTTGATTTGGATTGCATTGGAATAGTTTTAGTTGGAGTTGCCAAGCATGTTTCTGCTGTTCTGTTTCTGCTGCAGGGGGCGCCCGAGCTGCATTTTTTAGCATCCCAAGCGCACCCCACTCTGAGAATCCAGTAGCGCCACTGTCCAGGGCGCGCTCGAGCGGAAGTTTTTGGCCGCCCGAGCGCGGCCCTCTTAAATTTTTTTTTTCCTTTTGCTTTGCTTTGCTTTTAGTTCTTAGATCTTGGTTGCTTAATTATTGTTTACTCCTTAATTAGATGTTTTTTTTTTTCCTTTTCCTTTTGCTTTGCTTTGCTTTTAGTTCTTAGATCTTGTTTGCTTAATTATTGTTTACTCCTTAATTAGATGTTTAGAACCGAGGTCTCACATAATCCTACAAAGGATAACCCAAAATCAATACTATGACCCAAAGAATCTTATTGCATTCTCTGATACCAAAAATGTAGTGACCTGCACCGTGATCACCTACTAATCAGAACTTAAGCATGCAATTAAAAAATAAAATAATCTTAATCATAGTAACTGCAGAATTAAGAATAAGTCAAATAAAAGGTAATCAAAAACTTAGCGGTCAACCCTGTTATCCACCCTTGGTCACCACCTAACCTCCCCGTCCACGGGAGAACTACCTGCAACTGCCCCATGGAATAGGGCATCCAGCCAAAAGAAAACAACCGGAAGTGAGCCTAACATGATCAGTACAAGAGTATGAGTATACGGTATTATACGTGCATGTATGCAAGTGAAACTGGGTACCAAGACTCTCAGGTCAAGAAACAAGCTCATAGACTGGGCCCAGGGTATATAGCACGCTGCGTCGTTGCCTCACGAGTTGACTCATATACTCAGTGGATAATGGTGACCTGATACTAGTGCATGTGTCCAACCATCACGGTGACCTGACACAAGACTTACGTATCCAACCATCCACAAACTCGTAGGATGAGCGCCCTACTACAGGTTACCTCTAAGATAAAAGGCTCAATATGCATATGAATGCAACATACAGTCATGACATGATGTATCATATAAATCATGAAATTACATAATACATGCATACTCATCTTGATATCTCGAATAAATACTTACGTACCTTTCTAAGGCAGATCCTAGAAGCTCCCCCTCTAGGCCCAAGCTTACCATGCGGCACTACATCATAAATAACCATGAATTACCTAGAATGCCAAATATCACTTACCAGGCTCTAAAAGCCTTAATTAAACTATATCCTACTCCCTATTTCCTATAGTGAACCAAAGTCATACCTTCATCCGTTGTCAGTCCGCTAATGAAGCATGACCCAGAGCTTGGGCGTAGCCTAGCAACGACCCTTGGATGTCTTGCCAGAGCTTCGCCACCTGGCCGCTACTGCGGACAATTTTCGCTATATATAAAAATACTAATTCCAACTCCAAATCTTAAAGAAAGAGTCCCGAAGCCCTTAAAATAGAGATATTACCACGAGAGGAGAGGAAATTGCAATTCAAAATGAGAGATTCAGACCCTTATTTATAGACCTCGATCGGATGCTCTGATCTCCAGATCGAAAGATACGATCGGTGAATGCATGCAACGTGTCCAAAGTTCTGACCTGTACTTTGGAGGTTCCGATCTCCTATATGCAGCTACGTGTAAAAATCCTCATGCCATGTCCCGGCTGATACAGATCGAAAGCTCCGATCTCTAGTCAGAAGCTCCAATTGCCTCTTTTGATTTCGAACTGTTTTTCTTGGTTCCGATTCGATCGGACGTTTCGATCTGGGTTCGAAACTTCCGAACGTCCCGAGTCCAATAAGCATATTCCCGTGCGTTCTGGACTCAATTCTTGGTCTGGCTGATCATATTCAAATCCCTTAATCATGTTTTATTAAATTTAAACATGATTAGTAACTTAATCTTGTAAAATGAAACCAGGCTACTATATCATCATTGGATATTATGGTTTCATCCATAAACAACATGTATGAGACAACAAATGATATGCAACACATAAAAGACAACCTCCCGAAACTAAAAACTAGTAGTGTCCTCAATGCTAACGACCAAGACAACTCCTAAATGCAGCTGTAATGCTCCGATTTTATATTAATTGAGCTTATTTGAGATAATCAAAGTTTTCAAAATTCGAGGGACGTTTTCATATTTATCTGGGTCTATTTTGCAAATTTTGGAAATTTTAGGGACTAAAGCGTAATTTTTGGATTTTATATATTATCCTTGCATTATTGGGCTTCTTCATCCTCTCCACTCCTTCATCTCACCTCTCTCCTCCATTGAAATGCCATTTGAGCTTTTTCAAGCTTTCAAATTTAGTCCGAGCTCGATCCGACCGTTGGAATTTATTTCTGAAGGCAGATTAGCGATCGCGTCAATGAGAGCTCCGTTATACCGTTAGTATTTCTCCAATAAGACACATTTTTTTTTCGGATATTGTTAGAATCGATTGAGTTTCGAGTATGTTGTTCTTGAAAAAGTTCTGATCGTTTATTCTCAGTCGGTTTTGAATTTGAGTGCCATTCGGAATTGTTATGATTTTTTGAAGCCTTTGTTCAAAAATTGGTTTGAGATTTGTTGGGTTTGAGCTTTTGTTGTATTCTTAGAATTGTTATGAGTTGATATCGATGGTGTGTGAGTTGTAGAACTTTGGGCATTGGGTTTGTTCATTGTTGTTGATCATCTTTTGTGTCCGTACAAATTCGTTTGGAGTTGTCAAGATAGAGTAGCATCATTCGATCGTCTAAGAGTTGGACAAAGAATCGTTAAAGAGATTACCTTGAGCCGATATTGTTGTTAGGTTGTATAGTTTTTGATATAATCTTTTTATTGTAGCTTATCCAGAGTTGGAGCTATTGCATTGAAAGGTAAAAACACTCATTGTTAGCGGGATAGCATACTCGGGATAGTTGGTTCTCGAGTTTCCCTTGAAATCACATACTAGCATCAATACTTGTTCTAGCATGTGGAACCTGTATTTTGTTGTTGATTGAGTGTTATTATATGGCTTAATGTTTTATGTTTCCATATGCATTCATATTGAGCCAGCATTATTGTTTCAGCGGGCAGAACAGCCCTTTATTAGACGTTTGGGAGCTATAATTGAGTGGCCTAGGTCGTAGCCATTTTTCCTAGTGATAGCATACTCATTACAGTATCTCAAAGTCTAGAGGAGTGGGATACGTGGCACCACCTCGATTGGGAGGGTCGATGGGTTGTTTACGTGATCTCATCCTCGGGATCCCAAAAGCAGCGCAGCAACCCCTTGTTTATTATATTAATTGATATCATTTGTTTTGTGTTGATTATGTTGTCTTGAATGAATGTTGTTGATATATTACATGTATTACTTGTTATGTTGTTTTTACTGGGAATATATTCTCACCGAAGTTATCCGGTTGTTGCTTTGTTTTGTATGTGTACTTGGCAACAAGTGGGGACAGGATCAAGTCAGCGAAGTCCTGGTTAGCATCAAGAGGGAGAGTTAGTGGTGGGACTCGATTTAGAAGTCGAACCAACATGTTTATCTAGTTTAAGATTGAAGCATGTTAGAACTCGAACTTGTTATATTTTGTAATTTGAACTTATTGAAAGAGTGGGTGCCCAGTGAGCCAACTTGTGGCTAAAAGCTTTGATGACTCTTTGTATAGACAATCTTTTGTTTAATATAATTTACACTTTTAATTAATGGCAATGACTTTATCTTTCTTCATATTGTTATATTGTGATATACTATTGTTGTTTTGATAAAGACCTTGAATATACTATAGTGTATGTAAGATGTGGTAGAACATGGGGATGTCTATCATGAAACACATCTTATAGTCACTGTATATTCTAAACTGTTCCTAGTCGATTGAGCCGTCCGATAATAAGGATAAGGATCGCTCGAGTGTGAAACTAGCATTTGCGATGCAGAGTACCACGTTTCATTGGTAGGGAACATAGAGATGTTGGAAGGATGCAAATGGATATTCATATGATGAATGATCGAACTACCCTATCCGGACTTTCCAAGTGGTTATCACTTATCGAGTGGATATAGTCCGCGGTTTTGGTTGTACACCATTAGTCCTTACTACTTGAGACATCATTGAGACTCTATATGCTAGTACTGTGCTTTGACTCGTTTACCGACTCTATTGGGGTCATCAGGTGGGATTGGGTACAGTTACAACACATGTAGGAGTCGATGCTTTGTTGTCAAGGATTCACCACATACTTGCGAGTATGGATATCCTATGCGATCTGAGGAGATATTAGTGTGACGAATCTCTGGCCAGAGTACATGATGTGATTTAAGAAATGGTTTCTTAGTAGCACATGCGATGTCACTATTTGATCTTCAAGATGCATTGCATAGTTATCGAATCTCGAGCGACTCTCGATATACCAATGGTTGTTGATTCGATCGGGATATATGGATGAAGGGACCGTACTGTACGCTAACCAAAATCTACTGGTTCTTGTAGGCACTATCAGTGATACCTAGGGAATCATGGGGCGATGTTGCTAGGCGCTCATACCATGATTCGATGGGCAAGTCGGAAATTGTTGTTCCGAGTCACAAGGAGTTGTGAGCCCACGGCTAGCTGTATCCCTGAACCATTGAGGGTCACACAGTGTAATGGATTTTTAATCCCCGTTGAGATAGTTAAATTTAAAGAGTTAAATTTAATGAACGAAGAAGTTGGACTTCTTAATTAAGAGTAGAGGAGTGAGATTTCCTAAAATGACATAGTGATGGGCATTTTTGGAAATCACTGAATTCGGATTCAGAAAAATTTATCTTGACTTTAAAAGGTGCAGAAATGGTTTCTGTGCACATTGGTAAAATCGGTTTATCAATCGGAGTCACGATGAATTTTATATTAATTTCTGAACATGCGGGCTTTGCTTGTCGGGCCTGAACTTATGACTAATGGGCCCTAAGCTGTTAGTGGCCTACATTATAAATAAGTTATTGCAGTACAGAAATTACACATAACAAGGCACAAAATTTTCGAAAACCCTAAGCTATTTTTCTTAAAGTGGCCGACCCCTCTCCCCTCTGCTCGAGAAAATCCAGCCTGTGATTTTGAATTACAGTCTGGTTTAACGGATCAAATTCGTTAATCTCTTCGTAGAAAACTTCTGATAGATTTTCTAGTGCAATCTATCAGAGGGATTAAATCTCTATTCGTGGACCTGATAGAAGAACTGTTCGTCCATCGGTTCCAGGGAGATACAACAAGAGCAGAGAAATCTGTTGGTGTCCAGAATCTCGATTCGAGATTAAAGGTAAAAATTATATAATCGTTATTTGAATTTTTACACACACAATTTAATCGTAAAGATATGATACCCAATATGGAATCGTTCCATATAATAAAAATTTTAAACTTCCGCTGCACCGGGTATCAATCTTGTTTGATCTGAACGCCGCGTTCTCCAACAGTGGTATCAGAGCCAGGTTGCTCAGATCAAGCGATTAAATAAATCGATTGTACAAAAATTTTTTTTTTTTTTCGGGCAAAAACCCGGGCAACGATTGGATCGCTGCCCCGGGCAGCGCACGGCGCTGCCCGGCGCTGCGCTGGGCGCTGCGCAGGGCAGCGCTCGGCGCTGCCCATGGGCAGCGATCGTCGCTGCCCTAAGGGCAGCCGGGCTGCCCGGCCCGGGAACGTCCCGGGCGGCCCGCGGGAAAAATTATTTTTAATTTTAAATTAAATTTTAATATGTTAAAATTCTATTTTTGGTCCGATCGAAAATTGTTTTGATTGGTCCACGAGGCATCGGATCGAATTGTTCGAGTCCGAAAATTTTAAAATTGATTTTTGGATGAATTTGAATTTTTGGAAAATTTTAATATTTTATCCTTTAATTGAATTTTGAAATTAATTAATTTTTGGTACAATTGATGATAAGATATGATCTTATGGATATATTGAGTAAAATATGATTTTATGTATAAAATTGGATTTTATAGATAAAATATGATTTTATTTGATAAAAAGATAAAATATGATTTTATATGTAAAATAAGATTTTATGTATGAGATATGATTTTATCTTTTTAAATTTAAATTGTCATTGCATGTTATCCAATAAATTAATTTTGAATTAAATGTTATTGGATAAGGATGATCGATTGCCATGACCAATTTTGTAGGTGTATGTTAGGAATTTAAATTTGTTTTATTGTTGTTGGTTTTATTAATGGGCCTGGTTTATGGCCCAATATGAATGTCATATGTAATAAAAGTGGGCTTGGTTTATGGCCCGTTCCCACCCCTTAAAAATGTATCCCCTACTTGTCATTGTTATTTATTGTAAATACATTAGATTTAGTGGGAGATCAAGATTTGAAGATAGAGGTGGGCCCAGCAGACAATAAAGACAGAAGAAATTTAAATTGGAAGCAAATGTAATAGGATTGCATTGCATACTGCATATTACCTAGGATTGGACTAAGACTCGTGATTGGCAACCACGGGTCGATTAGAAATGGAATCGATCATCCTATATAATATGTGATATTATGGTTGTATGCATGTTTTATACTAAATTGTGTGAATCCGACAAGCATACAAAATTTTAAAAACGATGAGACAAATTTTTATAATTAAAAATCCCTCATTTTAAATATGATTTAAAATTGATATTAAGATAAATAAAGGAAATTTAAATTTGTTTAAATGTTCCTACCTTCCATCAACGATCAATGTATGAGATGCTACCCGCGGATACGGTCCGGCTCATATTATTGGGGGGGCCCGTTCGTCGGAAAGCTGTACATTGGATCGACACATGTTGTAAGTTGGGTGGAACTCCCATGGGATCGGCTCATATTATTGGGGGATCCACATGGCGACCGTCCATCACAACTTAATATTGATGGGTCATCTTGACATGTCACAATAATCGGCGTCATATTATTGGGCCCTTATTGGACATGAGGTAAAAACGTGGAGGTTGCTTTGGAAGAAAATGGGTCTCTACCTTTTGAAAATTATGGTTGGCTGATATTATTCGGGACTATAAGTTTGTCAATTGGACTCCATGTTCTCACTAAGGAAAACAGTTTCCCGTTTTCACTAGAGGGTAGTGAAATCGTTAAAATAGTGGGAGTGAGATTCATAAAATAAATTTCGCCTATTTTATGTCTTAGTAAATTGCTTAAACAATCACTGATATTTGTCTGTTTCTTTTCAGTATTTCATACAATGAATTCGCGTAATCCACTTTTCTCGATCCTCGAACAAAATATGTTGACTGGCGCAAACTATACGGAATGGTTCCGTAAGTTGAAGATTGTCTTGACTTCGGAGAAGATGCTCTACGTGTTAGAGAAATCTCCTCCGAAGGAAGCACCAGCTGACGTAAGTCCGGAGGAGTTAGCCAAACTTGATACATGGTGGGACCATGATATCAAGACCAAATGCTATATGCAAGCCTCGATGTCTGATGAACTCCAGAGGCGATTTGAGGACACCGTGAATGCTGCTGACATTCACGTTCAACTCAAGGAACTTTTTGGGGCTCAATCGAGGGCTGAAAGGTTCGCTACTGTAAAGGAGCTAATGACGTGTCGCATGCGTGAAGGGACTTCGGTCCGTGATCATGGGGTACGAGTGATTTGGCTCATACAGAAGTTGGTAACCCTTGATTTGGTGTTGGAGCATGAACTCAACGTGGACTTACTACTTCTGTCTCTTCCTTCTTCGTTTGACGGATTTGTGGTAAATTTCAATATGAACAAGATAGAGGCCTCCCTTGAAGAGATGGTCAATATGCTTGTGACATATGAATCCACATTAAAGAAGGATAAACCGGCTTTCTTGGTGGGCTCTTCTTCTGCTAAGAAGGGGCCAAGTACGAAGGGTAAGAAACGTTCTGCCCCACCCAAGAAAGTCGAACCCGAGAAGAAGTACAAGACAAAGGCTTCAAACATGGAAAAATCCAAGGATGTTTGCCATTACTGCAAGAAGCCCGGTCATTGGAAGCGTAACTGCAAGGAATATCTAGAGCAGTTGCGAACTGCAAAGGGTATGTTCTATATTGAAATAAATGTTTCACTTAATACTACTTCTTGGGTATTGGATACCGGATGTGGATCTCACATTTGCAATGATTTGCAGGTGATGACAAGAAGTCGCAGGCTTAGGATGGGTGAGACCCAGCTGAGGCTCGGAAATGGTTCCAGAGTTGAAGCAAAAGCCGTGGGAGATGTTTATTTAATTTTGCAGAACGGTTTTAAGTTACTTTTAAGAGATGTTTTATTTGTTCCGGATTTAATTAAAAACATTATTTCTGTTTCTATGCTTGATAGAGATGGTTATTCTTACAATTTTGTGAATGGGATTTGCAATATTTACAAGAATGAATGTTTAATTGGAAATGGAAAACTTGAAAACGATCTATACAACTTAAAACTAAAAGACGTTCCAATAAATTATGTTGATAAACCGGCAACAACAAACAAAAGGAAAATCGATAGCCAAAACCCGGCAAACCTTTGGCACGCTAGGCTAGGTCATATTTCCTCAAGGAGGATGAACAAGCTAGTGGGAGAGGGCATGTTTGATATGTCTGATATTAACTCTCTACCTACTTGTGAATCCTGCCTAAAAGGAAAAATGACTAAATCTCATTTTAAGGGGAAACCTGAGCGTAGTCAAAATCTGTTGGATTTGATCCATACAGATGTTTGTGGTCCATTTAGAGTTGGGACTCAATATGGCCACACCTACTTCATTACCTTTACTGATGATTATTCAAGGTATGGGTATTTATATTTAATGAAATATAAGTCTGAAGCATTTGAAAAGTTCAAAGAATTCAAGGCTGAAGTAGAAAACAAGCTAGGTAAAAGTATTAAAGCACTTCGATCGGATCGAGGTGGAGAATACTTGAGTACCGAGTTTTTGGACTATCTGAAAGAGAATGGGATTCTCTCTCAGTGGACTCCTCCTATGACACCACAGCTGAATGGTGTATCGGAGCGTCGTAATCGAACTTTGTTGGACATGGTTCGATCCATGATGAGCTTCACTGAGCTTCCACCTTCGTTTTGGGGCTATGCACTTGAAACGGCGGTATTGTTGTTGAACAACGTCCACACTAAAGCAGTGGACAAAACACCATACGAGTTATGGAATGGCAAAGCTCCTAAGTATTCGTACTTGAGGATTTGGGGATGTCCTGCTTACGTGAAGCGGACAGTGGGAGATAAGTTGGATAGTCGATCCAGCTTATGTTATTTTGTAGGGTATCCGAAGAATTCAATCGGATATTATTTCTATTATCCTGCTGAAACAAAGGTGTTTGTTTCAAGGAATGCCACCTTCTTGGAGAAGGAGTTCTTATTGGATAAGAAAGGCGAGATGATGGAACTCGAAGAAATTCGAGAAGAACCCGAAATACAAAATAACGATCCTACACCTCAGGAACCATTGCTGGACACGCCTATACCTAGAAGATCCGAGAGGACTTCTAGACCTCCTATTCGATATGGTCTTCTTCTTGAAGGGGATCAAAATGAACCCGATGTTGGATGTGATCCAAGAAACTTCAAGGAAGCAATTTTTGATGCGGATTCAAATTTATGGCTTGAAGCTATGCAGTCGGAAATAGATTCGATGCATACAAACCAAGTTTGGTCTTTAGTAGATCCTCCCGATGGAATTGTTCCAATAGGGTGTAAATGGATCTACAAGAGAAAGGTTGGGCCTGATGGTAAGGTATTGACCTACAAGGCGCGATTGGTGGCGAAAGGTTATACTCAAAGACAAGGAGTTGACTATGATGAAACATTTTCACCAGTTGCAATGTTCCAGTCCATAAGAATCCTTATTGCCATAGCTGCATGGTATGACTATGAGATATGGCAAATGGATGTGAAGACTGCTTTTCTTAATGGAGACATTAAGGAAGAAATCTATATGAAGCAGCCTGAGGGGTTCACATCCATGGGAAGCGAGCATAAGGTATGCAAGCTTCAGAGATCAATTTATGGTCTAAAACAAGCATCAAGAAGTTGGAACCAAAAATTTGATGAAACAATAAAAGATTTTGGTTTCATCAAGAATCCGGAGGAACCATGCGTGTACAAGAAAGTAGTTAAGGATGCTGTGACATTCTTAGTACTTTATGTTGATGACATCCTACTCATTGGGAATGATGTAGGGATGTTGCAGTCAACAAAGATATGGTTATCAGGTAGATTTTCGATGAAGGATTTGGGTGAGGCATCCTATATTCTTGGGATACAGATCTATAGAGATAGATCTAAGAGAATGATAGGACTCACTCAATCAACCTACATCGACACCATATTGAAACGGTTTTCAATGGATGGGTCCAAGAGAGGACATCTACCCATGTGTCATGGAGTTTCTCTATCCAAGTCTATGTGTCCCAAGACAGATGAAGAGATAGAGAAAATGACACATGTACCATATGCGTCAGCCATAGGTAGTATCATGTATGGGATGATATCTACAAGACCAGATGTAGCATTTGCTCTGAGTGTCACGAGCAGATATCAAGCTAATCCCGGTCAAATGCATTGGAAAGCCGTGAAGGACATTCTTAAGTACTTACGAAGGACTAAGAATATGTTCATGGTATATGGAGGAAGAGAACTAAAATTGGAAGGCTATACCGACTCTAGCTTCCAAAGTGACGTGGATGACTCGAAGTCAACCTCTGGATTTGTGTTCATGCTCAATGGCGGTGCTGTCTCTTGGAAGAGTTCCAAGCAGGACACCACAGCGGATTCCACCACTGAGGCAGAATACATTGCAGCATCAGCTGCTGCTAAAGAGGCCGTTTGGATGAGGAATTTCGTCCAAGAGTTGGGCGTCATTCCTGAAGTTGTTGGTCCAGTCCCGGTGTACTGTGACAACACGGGTGCCGTTGCTCAGGCAAAGGAACCAAGGTCTCATCAAAGATCCAAACACGTACTGAGGAAATACCACATCATCCGGGAGATTGTGGAAAGAGGAGACATCACTGTCGAAAGAGTGGCCTCTGCAGACAATATCGCTGATCCACTTACTAAGCCCTTGCCAGGACCATTATTTGACAAACATCGCGAAGCAATGGGTCTACGTAGTATGACTAGTTGGCTAGAGGGCAAGTGGGAGATTGAAAGAGTGGGTGCCCAGTGAGCCAACTTGTGGCTAAGGGCTTTGATGACTCTTTGTATAGACAATCTTTTGTTTAATATAATTTACACTTTTAATTAATGGCAATGACTTTATCTTTCTTCATATTGTTATATTGTGATATACTATTGTTGTTTTGATAAAGACCTTGAATATACTATAGTGTATGTAAGATGTGGTAGAACATGGGGATGTCTATCATGAAACACATCTTATAGTCACTGTATATTCTAAACTGTTCCTAGTCGATTGAGCCGTCCGATAATAAGGATAAGGATCGCTCGAGTGTGAGACTAGCATTTGCGATGCAGAGTACCACGTTTCATTGGTAGGGAACATAGAGATGTTCGAAGCATGCAAATGGATATTCATATGATGAATGATCGAACTACCCTATCCGGACTTTCCAAGTGGTTATCACTTATCGAGTGGATATAGTCCGCGGTTTTGGTTGTACACCATTAGTCCTTACTACTTGAGACATCATTGAGACTCTATATGCTAGTACTGTGCTTTGACTCGTTTTACGACTCTATTGGGGTCATCAGGTGTCGGGATTGGGTACAGTTACAACACATGTAGGAGTCGATGCTTTGTTGTCAAGGATTCACCACATACTTGCGAGTATGGATATCCTATGCGATCTGAGGAGATATTAGTGTGACGAATCTCTGGCCAGAGTACATGATGTGATTTAAGAAATGGTTTCTTAGTAGCACATGCGATGTCACTATTTGATCTTCAAGATGCATTGCATAGTTATTGAATCTCGAGCGACTCTCGATATACCAATGGTTGTTGATTCGATCGGGATATATGGATGAAGGGACCGTACTGTACGCTAACCAAAATCTACTGGTTCTTGTAGGCACTATCAGTGATACCTAGGAAATCATGGGGCGATGTTGCTAGGCGCTCATACCATGATTCGATGGGCAAGTCGGAAATTGTTGTTCCGAGTCACAAGGAGTTGTGAGCCCACGGCTAGCTGTATCCCTGAACCATTGAGGGTCACACAGTGTAATGGATTTTTAATCCCCGTTGAGATAGTTAAATTTAAAGAGTTAAATTTAATGAACGAAGAAGTTGGACTTCTTAATTAAGAGTAGAGGAGTGAGATTTCCTAAAATGACATAGTGATGGGCATTTTTGGAAATCACTGAATTCGGATTCAGAAAAATTTATCTTGACTTTAAAAGGTGCAGAAATGGTTTCTGTGCACATTGGTAAAATCGGTTTATCAATCGGAGTCACGATGAATTTTATATTAATTTCTGAACATGCGGGCTTTGCTTGTCGGGCCTGAACTTATGACTAATGGGCCCTAAGCTGTTAGTGGCCTACATTATAAATAAGTTATTGCAGTACAGAAATTACACATAACAAGGCACAAAATTTTCGAAAACCCTAAGCTATTTTTCTTAAAGTGGCCGACCCCTCTCCCCTCTGCTCGAGAAAATCCAGCCTGTGATTTTGAATTACAGTCTGGTTTAACGGATCAAATTCGTTAATCTCTTCGTAGAAAACTTCTGATAGATTTTCTAGTGCAATCTATCAGAGGGATTAAATCTCTATTCGTGGACCTGATAGAAGAACTGTTCGTCCATCGGTTCCAGGGAGATACAACAAGAGCAGAGAAATCTGTTGGTGTCCAGAATCTCGATTCGAGATTAAAGGTAAAAATTATATAATCGTTATTTGAATTTTTACACACACAATTTAATCGTAAAGATATGATACCCAATATGGAATCGTTCCATATAATAAAAATTTTAAACTTCCGCTGCACCGGGTATCAATCTTGTTTGATCTGAACGCCGCGTTCTCCAACACTTGTTCTGTATTCGGATCGTAGTCTAGAATCGAAGCATGTTTTGAATTTTGTTGATCTAGACTTTTTGTTGATCTTAGGCTTTATGAAAGCATGTTTTTTATATTGCGTGTATTCTCTACACCCCGTTTTGTGTATGTTTTTGAATTCCTGTTGAAACGAGCACGAGAATGATTTTTTTAGGCTGAGCATTTCTGCCCAGGCCTTCCGCGTGCGAGCGAGGTAGTACCTCGCGTGCGTGCTAGTTAATCCCAGGGGCTCGGGTTTGTTAGCCCGCATGCGCGCAAAAGATGTATCTCGCGCGGGCGCGAGCCTTCAGCCGAGTCTTTGAATGTGCTTCCTGCGCGCGCGCGAGAGGCTATCGAGCGCGAGCGCGAGGCGTTCTCTTTTTTAAAAAAAATAAAAAAAAAATTATTCGCTTTTATTGGCTGGATCTTGTATGTTTAATTATTGTTAGAACCGAGGCCTCACATTATGTGGTATCAGAGCGATAATTTCTTGGTTGAACTAGAGTGAGCGGGTTAGATCGAGTTTGCATGTATTGGCTCCTCGCATGTGATTGAGTTATTTAACTGTTTATTTAATTCCATGCGAGCCTGCTTTATTATTCGAGAATTAATTGAATTACATGCTTATGTGATTTAATTTATAAATCATGATCTACTTGAGATATAATTGTTTCTGTTATCGACTGGTATCCGGTATTCTGAGCGGTTTTTAGGGCACCGATTGTAGCGATAGATATATCTTGTGTCCTAACATTTAATTATCAGATGGGTCCTCGTCGAGTTATTAATAGAAACCCACAGCTAGTTACTCCACCGAATGAGCAAGCTAGTATTGAAACTGTTCATATGGATGCTACAGCGACTCCTATGGAAACCTTGCTGAAAAGGTTTCAGCCATTTAATCCGCCTTTGTTGCTAGGTACAGAAAATCCGGTTGACTCTGAGAGCTGGTTGGATGACATTGATCAGTTCTTAGATTCCATTGATTACTCCGACGACCGCCGAACTAGGTTAGTCATTCATCAGCTTCGTGGTGTTGCTAAGAACTGGTGGATCACGACGAAGAGATCCATAGAGAGTCGAGGTACAGTTGTTACTTGGTCTCTTTTCAAAACTGAGTTTTATAAGAGGGTTTTCCCTGTTTCGTACCGAAAGGAAAAGGGAGCCGAGTTTGCCAATACGAGGCAGGGGAATTTGAACATTGAAGAGTACGTCGCCAAGTTTGATAGTCTGTTGCGTTTTTCACCGCATATTGCCAACAATGAAGAAGCCAAGTCCGATCAGTTCATCAATGGCTTGAATCCCGACATATTCACTTTGGTAAACACTGCTAGGACCGATAACTTTGGGTATGCCATGAATCACGCAAAGGGAGCTGAAGCGGGTTTGTTAAGGCAGAGAGGAAATCAGATGGCACCTCAGCAGTAGAGACAGTCTCAGAACCAATCGTCTTAGTATCAAAATCAGCCATCTCAGCATCAGAATCAGCAGCAGAGGTATGAAGGAGGTAGCAGTGGGGGTAACAGAAATGATCAGTATAGAGAAAGAGAGAAATAGTTCAAGAGGCAGGGGAACAGTTCTTCTAGTTCCAGTGGTTCCAAGCAATTCGGTCCAGGACAGAGTTCTGGATCTTCATCTTTGTTCTGCAACAAGTGTGGAGGTAGACACTCATCGGATCAGTGTGTAGGGGTCTTTGGGAACTGCAACACCTGTCAGCAACTGGGACACTTTTCTAGCGTATGCCCTCAGCGTAGTAGAGATCGAGCTCAGAGTGGGAGTTCATCTAGACCTACAGCTCAGCCTGAGAGACAGTCTTCTTCAGTTCACTCCTTCCAGCCTCAGGAGCAGAACAGATAGGGAAGTAATCCTAGTGTGAACTAGCCTCCGAGACAGCAGGCACGAGTCTTTGCTTTGACAGAGGATCAGGCTCAGGCAGCACCTGACGATGTTATAGCAGGTAACTGTTCAATTCTCAGTTATTCTGCTCATGTTTTGATAGATACAGGTGCTTTCCATTCCTTAATCTCTGAGAAATTTGTGTTATTGCATGCTTTGCCTACTGATTTGTTGCCTACTGTAGTAGCTGTTACTTCACCTTTGGGTGGAAGAATTGTTTCTGTAAGATTAGTCAGGAACTATGAACTCTGTTTTGAGGGAAATTTGTTAGAGTTCGACTGTATTGTACTTGGGCTGTCAGATTTTGACTGTATTGTTGGTATAGATGCTTTAACCAAGGACAGGGCAAGTGTCGATTCTTTTCAGAAGGTTGTCAGATTCAGACCTGAAATGGCAGATGAGTGGAAATTCTTTGGTAAGGGTTCTCGATCTAGGATTTCTTTGATTTCAGTGTTATCTATGACTCGTTTGTTACAGAGAGGTGCAGAGGGATTTTTGGTTTATGCAGTTGATGTACTGAAATCCCCAACATTGGTTGATATACCGGTGGTTAGAGATTTTGCTGATGTGTTTCCGAAAGAGATTCCTGGATTGCCGCCTGTTCGAGAGATCGAATTCAACATCAATTTGGTGTAAGGTACTCAACCTATTTCCAAAGCTCCATATCGTATGGCACCAGTTGAATTGAGAGAGTTTAAGGAGCAGCTTGAGGATTTGATTGCCAAGGGATACATCAGACCTAGTGTATTGCCTTGGGGTGCTCCTGTTCTATTTGTTCAGAAAAAGGATGGTTCTATGCGGCTCTGTATTGACTACCGTCAACTGAATCAGGCTATAGTCAAGAACAGGTATCCTTTACCCCAAATAGATGACCTTTTTGATCAGCTGCAGGGTTCTTCTATCTATTCGAAGATTGATCTGAGGTCAGTTATCACCAGCTAAGAGTGCGAGTGGAAGATGTTCCTAAGACCGCATTCAGAACGAGGTATGGTCATTTTGAGTTTATAGTCATGCCATTTGGTTTGACTAACGCTCCAACAGTTTTTATGGGTTTGATAAACTGTATCTTTCAGCGCTATTTAGATTAGTTTGTCATTATCTTCATCGATGATATTCTTATCTATTCTAAGAACCGTACTGACCATGCAGAGCATTTGAGAACTGTATTGCAGATTTTGCAGGTGGAGCAGTTGTTTGCTAAGCTGTCTAAGTGTGAATTTTGGTTGGATTGAGTTGTCTTTCTCGGTCACATTATTTCAGGAGATGGGATTTCTGTCGATCCCAGCAAGATTGAAGCGGTTATGAATTGGCCTAGACCGACATCTGTACCTGAGATCCGAAGTTTTATGGGTTTAGCTGGTTATTATCGCCGATTCATCGAGGGATTCTCATCTATTGCCAAGCCGATTACCCAGCTGACTTAGAAGAATGCGCCTTTTTTCTGGACTACAGATTATGAGGCTAGCTTTGTTGATCTGAAGAGGAGACTGACCGGTGCTCCGATTCTATCTATTCCGAAAGGTACTGGAGGTTTCACAGTCTATTGTGATGCTTCTAACCAAGGTTTGGGTTGTGTTCTTATGAAGCACAAGCATGTGATAGCGTACGCATAGAGGCAGTTGAAACCGCATGAGACTCGTTATCCGGTTCATGATCTTGAACTAGCTGCGATCGTTTTTGCTCTGAAGATCTGACGTCACTATATTTATGGTGAGTCTTTCGAGATCTTTTCTGATCATAAGAGTCTTAAGTACTTGTTTTCATAGGCAGAGCTGAATATGAGATAGAGAAGATGGTTAGATCTGTTGAAGGATTTTGACTGTGAAATCAAGTATTATCCGGGAAAGTCGAATGCAGTTGCAGATGCCCTGAGCCGAAAGCTTTGTTATTTATCTCTTTCTACTATAAATGTTTCTCAGTTGATCGACGATTGTTGCACTTCTCGTTTAGAGTTTGAAACAGATAGGAAGACTATTAGAGTATTAGCTATTCAAGCCGAGCCGGAGTTGTTTATTGCGATCAAAGAAGCACAGAAGTCTTATCCGAGCATTCAGGCTTCAGTAGAGAAAGTCAGATCTGGGCATCAGTCTGAATTCCAGGTTAGAGATGATGTTTTATTTGTGAATAACCGTATTGTTGTGCCTGATATTTTGGAGTTGAGACATCTCTCCGAGAGGCTCATTGTCGTCGGTGCAGTGTTCACCCTGGAGGCCGTAAGATGTATAACGATCTGAAGAATTAGTTTTGGTAGGAGAGAACGAGAGCGATGTTGCAAGGTTTGTATCTCGATGCTTCAACTTTCAAAAAGTCAAAGCAGAAAGGAAGCGACCGGGTGGTTTGTTGCACAGTCTATCTGTTCTCGAATGGAAATGGGATCACATTTCTATGGATTTCGTAACGAAACTACCGCAATCTGTTCGAGGATGCGATGCTATTTGGGTAGTGATCAACCGATTGACGAAGTCTGCTTGTTTTATTCCGTACAAGATGACGTATCGTCACAATCAAATGGCTGAGTTGTATGTTAGGAATGTTGTGAGATTGCATGGTGTGCTGAAGTCAATATTTTCAGACCGAGACCCTAGATTCACTTCGCACTTTTGGCACAGTGTGCAGGAGGCCCTTGGTACTCGATTGCATCTGAGTACAGCTTATCATCCTCAGACCGATGGACAGTCAAGGCGGACTATCCAGACGTTAGAGGATATGTTTCGAGCAGTAATGCTAGACTTTGGCACTATTTGGCAAGATTATTTGTCTCTTGTCGAGTTTTCTTACAACAACAGCTTCCAAGCGAGTATCGGTATGACGCCTTTTGAAGCTTTGTACGGTAATAAGTGCCGATCTTTGTTGTTTTGGGATGATTTGTCCGAGTCACCAGAGTTAGGACCGGATATGCTTCGAGATATGGCAGAGAAGGTAAAGATCATTCAGTTGAGAGAATGAAGTCAGCTCTGGATAGACAAGCGAAGTATGCGAATGTCAGACGTAGACCTCTGAGTTTCGAGTAGGGAGACCAAGTATTCCTTAAGATTTATCCTTTCAGAGACACTGTCAGGTTTGGTAAGAGAGGGAAGTTATCTCCGAGATTCATCGGGCCGTACGAGATTCTTGAGAAGTTGGGCGATCTTGCCTACAAACTTGCACTTTGTAAGGCCCGGGATTAATTAATATTAATC
This sequence comes from Henckelia pumila, assembly GCF_033568475.1. Taxonomy (NCBI): domain Eukaryota; kingdom Viridiplantae; phylum Streptophyta; class Magnoliopsida; order Lamiales; family Gesneriaceae; genus Henckelia; species Henckelia pumila. The sequence goes on along the minus strand of NC_133122.1, from coordinate 134,913,655 downwards.
TGAATTTATTTAATTTTAATCCAAGTATATTTAATTTGGGAATATTTAGAGTTTTGATTTAAATTCTAATATTCTTAAATTATTTAGGATTGAAATTGAAGTAAAATAAGGGCCAAGGACCGAATTGCAATTATTGAAGAATTGAGGGACTAAAGTGAAATTTTAATTAAAGTTATCAGATTTGTGTTGGATTACTCAGCATATGAAAGTGTACTTTCTGTCCTTATTCAGAAATTGAGAAACAGAGTCGAGATCTTCTTTGTTTTTCTTTGGAAATTTGATCTTCAAATCCTTGTAACTTTTGAACCGGTTGTCCGATTTCGATTCCGTAAATTGTTCTGGAATCCTTACGACAAGGGCTTCGATCTCGTGTAAGTTTTATGATGTTTTATATGGGTTTCAGAATCAGTTATTGTGCAGAGATCAGATTTTATGTGTTTGTTATGTTCTTAACATTCTATCGATTACCGGATCGAAGTTGGATGATTGAATGGATTGGTTATGACTTATAGCATGTATATCGATGAGTTTAGCTGCTGATATGATGTTATGTGACTGAGTTTTATACGATATATGCTGATATATGAATTTGAGTTACAAGTTTTGAAGTCGGGATTACGTCGGTTACCGATTTTCAATCGCTATTAATCGAGTTTTTGGACTGTTTTGATATTCGATAGCTAAGCTGAAACACTTATCTTGATGATGTGAATATTATAGAATTTTATTCTTCAGTTTCAGTTGAGTTTGGAAGGCCAACGACTCGAGACAACGACTTTGAACCGAAGAAAGTGGATTGAGGTTTGAAATGCGATTGATTGACGATCTTATGATGTTTTCGACTTGTTTTTTATACAATAGATTGAAATGAAGTTTGATATATGTGATATGATTGTATCTTTCAGATTTGAAGAGTTCAGAATCGAGATAAACGAAGGTATAATGACGACATCGCGAAGTAGGGACTTTGAAACTCAAAAACGACTATTTTTGAGTTGGCCCGCAAAAACCACATACTTGTTTATGTTTTAATTTGATTGTGGTGTTGTCGATCCATCTCAGGTAGTGGATCTTTAAATTTGAGTTGATATGATGCTATATTGAATTGATTCTATGCCAAGGTTGCTGTTAACCTTATTTGCGAGTCGGTTACGAACTTGTTAGATGGATATCCATGTCAAGATCAGTAATGAATCTTGATGGCTTTGAAGTTATGTGAATCAATTCGTATGTAAAGCGTTTACGTACTCTATTTGTTGAGTCAAGTTTAAATAGAGTCTAGATGATTTATTTAACGCTTTCTATATGTTGGTTATACTGAGAATTGTATCTCACCGGAGTTTATCCGGCTGTTGTCTTGTTTTGTATGTGTGCATGACAATAGATGGGGCAGGAGCTAGTCATCGACGTCATTGACAGCTGGGAGAGAGTCTAGCACGTGAGGACTCGGGTTGTAGATGTACTTAGAAGTATGGCAAGAATGATAGAACACTTAACATGATATGTTGGAAGAACTTTGAAACAAGTTGTGTAATCTTATGTTTTGAGTAGTTTGTGATCTAGTTGAAGTTGTAAAAGCTAGTTTATTATGCACAAGACTTGATTTATGAGTATATGTATGTTTATAGAAGTTATATCATGTTAGTAACTTTGATTGATGTTGAATTGTGCCAAGATGCAAGCCTTGACAACAAAAAAACTTTTCTGCTGAATTTCTGGAATTTGGAGGCCGCTCGATCCGCAGAAGTTAACGGATCAAGCGAGCCTTGTAATATTGCAAACAGAGGATTTGAGTTTTTGGCTCACTCGATCCGCAGAAGTTGACGGATCGAGCAAGGCCAAATTGTGTTCCATCCGAGAGTTGAGCAATTGTGCTCGCTCGATCGGGTGTTTTTCCCCGATCGAGCGAGACACTGGTTTTTAAAAAAAAAATTTTTTACTTGGCTCTTGATTTATTAATTTGATTTTTAATGAATGTTAATTGTTCATTAATTGCCCTAAGATGAGATTAGCAACCCGAGGTCCCTACAACAGGTGGTATCAGAGCATAAGTTTCTTGGACTGAGATTAGATGAGCGGGGTAGATCGAGTCTTCTATTCTGATTTATTTATTGCTTTCATAATTGTATGGTATATGATTGATTGATTACAGATATTAAATTGTCACATGATGTTGTGATAATTTGCGAAGAATATGCTATACAATGGTTTGAATTACATGCTATCTGGTTATTTGATTGAAGTTCTAGCATGTATTATGAGGATGAATCGAAACTCGATCTTTTATGAAGGCAATGTGGACTGCAACAGACTTGTTGTAATTGAGATTGAACTGTACACTAATCTGTTTGATTATCAGATATGCCCCCCCGACCAGCACCGAGGGTTAGACAGACATTGGCTACAAATCAGCCTGAACAAACGAATGCTGCACAGGTCTCAGTGACAGCAACTGAACATGGACAGGGTAGTACGTCTACTAATGAGTTTAGTGATGCTAATCCGATGGAGAAACTTCTGAAACGATTCCAGTCAGTTCTCACACTCCACAGCATTCTCAGTTCCTTGCAACTTCGGTGGTTTGAATGACTGAAACGATTCCAGTCATTCAAACCACCGAAGTTGCAAGGAACTGAGAATGCTGTGGAGTGTGAGAACTGGCTGGAAGATATTGAGCAGTTATTCGAGTCCATTGACTATTCAGATGATCATCGTGTGAGACTGATTATTCATCAACTGCATGGCCTTGCCAAGAGTTGGTGGATAGCGACGAAGAAAGCATTGGAAAACCAAGGTACTGTTATTACTTGGTCTGTATTTCGAACTGCTTTCTATCAGCGTTTCTTTCCTGTGTCTTATCGTAAGGACAAAGGAGAAGAGTTTGCGAGTTTCCAACAGGGACAGTTAAATATCGAAGAATATGTTGCCAAATTCACCAGCTTGTTGAAGTTTGCTCCACATATTGCTGTTAGTGATGAAGCTCAAGCCGATCAATTTATCAATGGCTTGAATCCTGATGTGTTTACACTTGTGAATTCGGGAAGACCGAATACTTTTGCTGATGCTCTGAATCGAGCAAAGGGTTCAGAAGCAGGGATACTGAAACAACGAGGAGCACAGTTTGTGCCACAGCCAGTGAGACAATCCCAAGAACAGTCACAGATTCCACCGCCACCTCGATTTGAAGCTGGAGGTAGCAGTAGTGGAAAGAATAAATTCTTCAAGGGCAAGAGTAAACAGTTCAAGAGATCTGGTGGTAGTAACTCTTCGAGTTTAGGTAGTTCCCGACAGTCTAGGGCTGGACAAAATTCTGTTGTGTATTGCCCCAAGTGTGGTGGATGCCATACCAATGAACAATGCCGAGGTGTATTTGGAAGCTGCCACATTTGCAACAAGATGGGACATTTTGCACGAGTGTGTCCACAACGAGGTTCTGAAGGTGCACAGGGTGCGGGATCATCGAGATCGGTAGGTCAATCTACATCTTCTGTTCACTCTTTTCAACCACAACCAGCAGCACAGGGTAGAACAGGAGGAGGAGGAGGTCAGTCAGTGAATCAACCTCCGAGGCAACAAGCAAGAGTGTTTGCATTGACTGAAGAGCAAGCACAAGCAGCACCAGACGATGTGATTGCAGGTAACTGTTCTCTTTATGGTTATCCTGCCTATGTCTTATTCGATACGGGTGCGTTGCATACCTTCATATCTGAACAATTTGTTACGATGTATTCATTGCCTGTTGAGTCATTAGCTACTGTAGTGTCTATATTTTCACCATTAGGAAAAGGTATAGTATCAGTGAAGTCTGTACGAAATTGTGTACTACAGTACGAAGGTAATGAAGTTGAGCTTGACTGTATCGTTCTTGGTTTATCTGATTTTGATTGTATAATCGGTATTGATATGTTAACAAAGTACAGAGCAACAGTTGACTGTTTTTAGAAGATTGTGAAGTTCAGACCTGATATGATTGATGAATGGAAATTCTATGGTAAGGGATCACGAGCCAAAATTCCTTTGATATCTGTTCTTTCTATGATTGATTTGTTACAGAAGGGAGCAGAGGGATTTTTGATCTATGCAGTTGATATACTGAAGTCTAGTCCAAAATTGACTGATATACCGGTGGTGAGTGAGTTTGCAAATGTATTCCCTGATGAGATTCCAGGATTTCCACCGTACAGAGAAGTAGATTTTGGTATTGAATTGATGTCAGGTACACAGCCGATATCGAAAGAACCTTACCGAATGGCACCGATTGAATTGAAAGAATTAAAAGACCAACTCGAAGATTTGTTGGCTAAGGAATATATCTGACCGAGTGTTTTCCCATGAGGTGCTCCAGTATTATTTGTTCGAAAGAAGGACGGATCGATGATATTGTGTATTGACTACCGGCAATTGAACAAAGCAACGGTAAAGAATCGCTATCCTTTACCTAGAATCGATGATTTATTTGATCAATTGCAGGGATCGTCAGTATATTCAAAGATTGACTTACGATCCGGATATCATCAACTTAGGGTTAGAGACGAAGATATTCCTAAGACTGCATTTAGAACCAGGTATGGCCATTATGAATTCATAGTCATGCCTTTTGGTCTAACGAATGCACCAGCAGTTTTTATAGGATTGATGAATAGTGTATTTCAAAGATATTTAGATGAATTTGTGATTATCTTTATCAATGATATTTTGATATACTCTAAGAATCTGTGTGAACATGCAAATCATCTCCCTATTGTATTGAGAATATTAAGAGAAGAGAAATTATATGCCAAGTTGTCCAAATGTGAGTTTTGGTTGCAAAGAGTTGTTTTTCTTGGTCATGTAATTTCAGGAGATGGCATTTCAGTGGATCCGAGTAAGGTTGAAGCTGTGATCAGTTGGCAGAGACCGACATATGTGCCAAAAATTCGAAGTTTTATGGGCTTAGCTGGTTATTACTGTCGATTCATTCGAGATTTTTCATCGATAGCGAAGCCTATTACACAGCTTACACAGAAGAATGCACCATTTAAATGGTCTGAGGCGTGTGAAAGAATTTTTATCGAACTTAAGAAGAGATTGACAACAGCGCCGATTTTAATAATCCCTAAAGGTACTGGTGATTTTGTTGTTTATTGTGATGCTTCTCACCAGGGTTTGGAATGTATTTTAATGCAGAAAGGACATGTTGTCGCTTATGCTTCTCGACAACTGAAACCACATGAAGTCAGGTATCCGATTCATGATCTTGAATTGGCTGCAATTGTCTTTGCATTGAAGATCTGGAGACATTATTTATACGGCGAGAAGTTTGAAATCTTTTCTGATCATAAAAGTCTGAAGTATTTGTTCTCACAATCTGAATTGAATATGAGACAACGACGATGGCTTGATTTATTGAAGGATTTTGATTGTGAAATCAAATATTATCCGGGAAAATCTAATGCAGCAGCGGATGCCCTAAGTAGAAAGGTATGTGCTTTATCCTTGTCTGCGGTAGGTGTATCTAATTTGATTGAAGATTGTTGTATTTCTGGGTATGTATTTGAGACAGATAGAACGCCGATGAGAGTGTATGCAATCAGTGCTGAGCCAGAATTGCTAATTCGTATCAAAGAAGCACGGAAAGCTGATCAGAATGTACAAAAATCGATTGAAATGATCCGATCAGGACATCAGTCTGAGTACAAGGTTAGTGACGATGATATCTTGTATATGAATGACCGAATAGTGGTTCCTAATATTGCAGACTTGAGACAGAATATTTTGAAAGAAGCTCATTGTAGTCGCTTCAGTGTTCACCCTGGAGGCAGAAAGATGTACAACGACTTGAAGAGTCAGTACTGGTGGAAACAAATGAAGTCTGATGTGACTGAATTTGTATCTAAATGTTTGAATTGACAACAGGTGAAGGCTGAAAGAAAGAAACTGGGTGGCTTATTACAGAGTTTATCGATTCCTGAATGGAAATGGGATCACATTTCCATGGACTTTGTAACGAAGTTATCACGATCATCTCGAGGATGCAATGCTGTTTGGGTGATCATCGACAGATTGACAAAATCTGCGTGCTTTTTTCCTTATCGAATGACTTATCGTCATGATCAAATGGCGGATCTCTATATTCGAGAAGTGGTAAGACTACACGGTGTGCCAAAGTCGATTGTATCTGACCGAGATCCGAGGTTTACTTTGCACTTTTGGCATAGCCTACAGGAATCTCTAGGTACGCGTTTACATTTGAGTACCGCTTATCATCCTCAAACTGACGGTCAATCCGAACGAACTATTCAGATGCTTGAGGATATGCTTAGAGCTGTAGTACTTGATTTTGGTGTTACATGGCAAAATTCTATACCACTTGTGGAATTTTCTTATAACAACAGTTATCAGACGAGTATAGAGATGGCACCATTCGAAGCATTATATGGAAAGAAGTTTCGATCGCCTTTGTATTGGGATGATGTTTCTGAGGTACCTGAGTTAGGGCAAGATATGATCAGACAGATGAATGAGAGAGTGAAATTGATACAGCAGAGAATGAGAACAGCGCAGCATAGACAGACGAGATATGCAAATGTACGAAGATGGCTGTTATCTTTTGATCAGGGAGATAGAGTGTTTCTGAAGATTTCACCGTTCAGGGGCACAGTTTGATTTGGCAAACGAGGAAAATTATCTCCGAGGTATATTGGGCCGTATGAGATTCTCAAGAAGATAGGAAATCTTGCTTATCGACTCGCTCTTCCTATGTCTTTATCTGGAATACATGACGTCTTTCATGTATCGATGTTGAGGAAGTACATATCTGATGCATCTCATGTGGTTCGCTCCGATGAATCTGAGTTGGATGACACTCTAAGCTATTTCGAGCAACCTATTCAGATTCTTGATAGGAAGACAAAGCAACTCCGAACGAAGACAATTCCATTTGTGAAGATTCAATGGAGTCGGCACGGAGTTGACGAAGCGACGTGGGAAGTTGAAGATGATATGAAACAACAATTTCCTTATCTATTCCACTGATGTGAGTTCTTATTCAGTTTTCAGTTATTCTTTATTCTTATGAGCATGCAGTCTGCATATCTATAAAGTTTATGAATTCGAGGACGAACTAATGTCTTAGTGGGGGAGAAATGTAAGGCCCGGGATTAATTAATATTAATCCAAATTTATTTAATTTTAATCCAAGTATATTTAATTTGGGAATATTTAGAGTTTCGATTTAAATTCTAATATTCTTAAATTATTTAGGATTGAAATTGAAGTAAAATAAGGGCCGAGAACCGAATTGCTATTATTGAAGAATTGAGGGACTAAAGTGCAATTTTAATTAAAGTTATCAGATTTGTGTTGGATTACTCAGCATATGCACGTGTACTTTCAGTCCTTATTTAGAAATTGAGAAACAAAGTCGAGATCTTCTTTGTTTTTCTTTGGAAATTTGATCTTCAAATCCTTGTAACTTTTGAACCGGTTGTCCGATTTTGATTCCGTAAATTGTTCTGGAATCCTTACGACTAGGGCTTCGATCTCGTGTAAGTTTTATGATGTTTTATATGTGTTTCAGAATCAGTTATTGTGCAGAGATCAGATTTTATGTGTTTGTTATGTTCTTAACATTCTATCGATTGTATATGCGCTACCGGATCGAAGTTGGATGATTGAATGGATTGGTTATGAATTCTAGCATGTATATCGATGAGTTTAGCTGCTGATATGATGTTATGTGACTGATTTTTATACCATATATGCTGATATATGAATTTGAGTTACAAGTTTCAAAGTCGGGATTACGTCGGTTACCAATTTTCAATCGCTACGCCGTTTAATCGAGTTTTTGGACTGTTTTGATATTTGATAGCTAAGATGAAACACTTATCTTGATGATGTGAATATTATAGAATTTTATTCTTCAGTTTCAGTTGAGTTTGGAAGGCCAATGACTCGAGATAACGACTTTGAACCGAAGAAAGTGGATTGAGGTTTGAAATGCGATTGATTGACAATCTTATGATGTTTTCGACTTGTTTTTGATACAATAGATTGAAATGATGTTTGATATATGTGTTATGATTGTATCTTTCAGATTTGAAGAGTTCAGAATCGAGATAAACGAAGGTATAATGACGACATCGCGAAGTAGGGACTTTGAAACTCAAAAACGACTATTTTTGAGTTGGCCCGCAAAAACCACATACTTGTTTATGTTTTGATTTGATTGTGGTGTTGTCGATCCATCTCAGGTAGTGGATCTTTAAATTTGAGTTGATATGATGCTATATTGAATTGATTCTATGCCAAGGTTGCTGTTAACCTTATTTGCGAGTCGGTTACGAACTCGTTAGATGGATATCCATGTCAAGATCAGTTATGAATCTTGATGGCTTTGAAGTTATGTGAATCAATTCGTATGTAAAGTGTTTACGTACTCTATTTGTTGAGTCGAGTTTAAATAGAGTCAAGATGATTTATTTAACGCTTTCTATATGTTGGTTATACTGAGAATTGTATCTCACCGGAGTTTATCCTGCTGTTGTCTTTTTTTGTATGTGTGCATGACAACAGATGGGGCAGGAGCTAGTCATCGACGTCACTGACAGCTGGGAGAGAGTTTATCACGTGAGGACTCGGGTTGTAGATGTTCTTAGAAGTATGGCAAGAATGATAGAACACTTAACATGATATGTTGGAAGAACTTTGAAACAAGTTGTGTAATCTTATGTTTTGAGTAGTTTGTGATCTAGTTGAAGTTGTAAAAGCTAGTTTATTATGCTCAAGACTTGATTTATGAGTATATGTATGTTTATAGAAGTTATATCATGTTAGTAACTTTGATTGATGTTGAATTGTGCCAAGATGCAAGCCTTCCCATCAAAAAAACTTTTCTGCTGAATTTCTGGAATTTGGAGGCCACTCGATCCGCAGAAGTTGACGGATCGAGCGAGCCTTGTAATATTGCAAACAGAGGATTTGAGTTTTTGGCTCGCTCGATCCGCAGAAGTTGACGGATCGAGCAAGGCCAAATTGTGTTCCATCCGAGAGTTGAGCAATTGTGCTCGCTCGATCGGGTGTTTTTCCCCGATCGAGCGAGACACTGATTTAAAAAAAAAATAAAAAATTTTACTTGGCTCTTGCTTTATTCATTTGATGTTTAATGAATGTTAATTGTTCATTAATTGCCCTAAGATGAGATTAGCAACCCGAGGTCCCCACACACTTCCTCCGTCTTTATTTGGTATTCACGATGTTTTTCACTTTTCTATGCTGCGGAAGTATCATCCAGATCCTTCTCATATTCTTCAGCCTGACGAAGCCGAGTTAGAAGAGACTCTGAGATATTTTGAGCGACTGATTCAGATACTTGATCGGAAGGAGAAACAGCTCAGAACCAAGTTGATTCCTTTGGTGAAAGTGCACTGGAGCCATCACGCCATCGAGGAAGCGACTTGGGAGACAGAATCTGATATGAAACAGCGTTTTCCAGAGCTATTCTGATTATGTGAGTTCTTATGTCAGTTTCTGGTTCCTTATTCTATCTTATGTGATTGATTCTGTTTGATTTCGGGGACAAAATCTCTTTCTAGAGGGGGATAATTGTAACACCCCGATTTTATCTTAATTGAGCTTATTTGAGATAATCAAAGTTTTCAGAAGGGGATGGCCGTTTTAATATTTATCATGGTCTATTTTGCAAATTTTGGAAATTTCAGGGACTAAAGCACAATTTTTGGATTTTATATATTATCCTTGCATTATTGGTGTTCTTCATCCTCTCCACTCCTTCATCTCGCCTCTCTCTTCCATTGAAACGCCATTTGAGCTTTTTCAAGCTTTCAAATTCAGTCCGAGCTCGATCCGGCCGTTGGAATTTATTTTTGAAGGCAGATTAGCGACACGGCAACTAGAGCTTCGTTATATCGTAAGTATTTCTCAGATCAGACACATTTTGTTTTTTGGATGTTGTTAGAATCGATTGAGTTTCGAGTATGTTGTTCTGGGCAGAGTTCTGATCGTTTACTCTCAGTCGATTTTGAATTTGAGCATCGTTCGGAATTGTTATGATTTTTGGAAGCCTTTGTTAAAAAATTGGTTTGAGATTTTTTGGGTTTGAGATTTTGTTATGATCTTAGCATTGTTATGAGTTTATATAGATGTTGTACTGCTGTTTGTATTTTCGGTTTGATCATTTATAGTCGTTATGCCGTCGGTTTGAGTTTTGAGGATTTTGAACCGTGTTTGAGTTGTAGAAATTTGGGCATTGGGTTTGTTTGTTTTTTTTGATCATCTTTTGTGTTCGTACAGATTTTTTTGGAGTTGTCGAGACAGAGTAGCAGCAGTCGATCGTCTAAAAGTTGGACGAAGAATCGGTAAAGAGATTACCTTGAGCCGATATTGTTGTTAAGTTGTATAGTTTCTGATATAACCTTTTTATTGTAGCTTATCCAAAGTTGGAGCTATTGCATTGAAAGGTAAAAGCAGTCATTGTTAGCGGGATAGCATACTCAGGACAGTTGGTTCTCGAGTTTCCCTTATAATCACATACTAGCATCAATACTTGTTCTAGCATGTGGAACCTGTATTTTTTTGTTGATTGAGTGTTATTATATGGCTTAATGTTTTATGTTTCCATATGCATTCATATTGAGCCATCATTATTGTTTCAGCGGGCAGAACAACCCTTTATTAGACGTTTGGAAGCTATAATTGAGTGGCCTAGGTTGTAGCCATTTCTCTTAGTGCTAGAATACTCATTAAACTTGCTCAAAGTCTATAGGAGTGGGATACGTGGCACCACCTCGATTGGGAGAGTCGGTGGGTTGTTTACGTGATCTTATCCTCGGGATCCCAAAACGGCGTAGCAACCCCTTGTTTATTATAATTGATATCCCAATTTTAAATACATGCATATCATTTGTTTTGTGTTGATTATGTTGTCTTGAAAGAATGTTGTTGATATATTACATGTATTACTTGTTATGTTTTTTTTACCGGGAATATCTTCTCACCGGAGTTATCCGGCTGTTGCTTTGTTTTGTATGTGTACTTGGCAACAGGTGGGGCATGATCAAGTCAGCGAAGACCTGGTTAGCATCAAGAGGGAGATTTAGTGGTGGGACTCGGTTTAGAAGTCGAATCAACATGTTTATCTAGTTTAAGATTGAAGCATGTTAGAACTCAAACTTGTTATATTTTGTAATTCGAACTTGTTCTGTATTCGGATCGTAGTCTAGAATCGAAGCATGTTTTGAATTTTTTTGATCTAGAATTCTTGTTGATCTTAGGCTTTATGAAAGCATGTTTTGATATTGCGTGTATTCTCTACACCCCGTTTTGTGTATGTTTTTGAATGCATGTTGAAGCGAGCGCGGGAATGATTTTGTTATGCTGAGCATTTCTGCCCAGGCCTTCCGCGCGCGAGCGAGGTAGTACCTCGCGTGCGCACGAGTTAATCCCAGGGGCTCGGGTTTGTTAGCCCGCGCGCTCAAGAGTTGTATCTCGCGTAGGCGCGAGCCTTCAGCCGGGGCTCTGGATATGCTGTATGCGCGTGCACGAGAGGTTGTCTCGCGCGAGCGCGAGGCGTTCTCTTTTTTTTAAAAAAAAATTTAATCGCTTTTATTGGTTGGATCTTGTATGTTTAATTATTGTTAGAACCGAGGCCTCACAGCAGCACAAAACACAAAAACAAAACACAAAACACAAAACAAAGCACGAAACAAGGAAAAATAAGATAAACGGAAAATACAACAGAAACTCCCCTGTCTTATGGTCATCTTTGTCCTCATCCTCATCCATCTTCTGTTATTTCACCACATTTCTTAGGCCATCAATAGTACCATATATTCACCTTTAGAATCCAAAAATATAGGGATTAAACATGATCAACTCAATTCAAAACTAAAACTAAATTAAAATTAAATAAAATAAGTAAAATGAAGTGAATTAAAAAACTTGGGTTGCCTCCCAAGCAGCGCCTGATTTTTAGTCTTCGCTTCAAACCTCATAAGAACTTATCAAAGAGCGGTTGACACCCAATGTAAGTTTCATATGACACCACCAATGGGTCTTTGTTCCATGTGCCCTCAAGCTTGGCTGGATGTATGCAATTTAAGCTCGTCACCTCAACAACACTCCATAGCAGCTGATAAACATGGGGGAGAAAATCTATGTGGGTTCTCAGAGAACAAATTCTTGTGAAATTAGTGTTGGCAATGTATCTACATATATTTTCTTTTTCAGAACATCTTTCGGCTGAGGTTCAATGGGAAGAGAAGACTCGAACAACTCTAGATCTTCAGCATGAATTGATTCGCACTCCAAATCATGGTTCTCTGAGTCATCATCATCAATCCAAATTTGGGGGATCATTGTTTGAGTATCTTTCTTCACTTCATGTTCTCGGTGGTCATGGTACATCGATCTCTTCATATTCTCTTCATGTGTAAAAGAAAATTAGAGCCGTTTGACCCTTCGGTCATTGTGACTCTCAGCATCTATCCATCCAAACAAGAGCTGAGAAACCCTATTACACTAGCTTATCTCTAAAATGATACATACTCAATATGAAGTATGAGCATGGTCCATAATATATTCAAACAATAACATGTATCATGGTATACAAAATGCAACACATAAGAATGCATTTCCGCTGGATATTTCAATCAGTACTTACATACCTCAATAATTGTCCTAGATGTCCAAGCATCTACAGTCCAACAATATATGTCAAAGGATCCATGCATCACTGATACTGCTCTAAAATTCTTAACTAAGTTAATAGATAATCCCTAATTCTAATAGGGATCTCGAAATATATTAGCATCCCTCGTCAGTCCGCTGATGACAATGATTCCAAAACTTAGGAACAATTTTGCTACTACTTTGGAGACGCCATGCCAATTCCCGGACTTGCCTAGGTGGCTAGAAGCACTCTAAAACAATAAGGGAAAGTAAAGAAATAAGATGAAAGTGGCAATTGAAATAGGCTCTCGGATTTCCTATATATAGGCCACAATCGGATGCTCCGATCCCACGAGCGGACGCTTCGATCCTTGTGTTTTGATGTTTCGATCTCTAGATCAAACAGTCTGATCTCGCGGATTTTTTTTCCATCAGCTTTTGTAGTAACCCAGAACTCATTTTAAGATAATAATATGTTAATCAAGATTTAGGGTTAGTAATTAACCAATTCTGGGGTTTAATTGGACTCTAGAATTAAGAATTGGGCTTCCTTAGTTTTGGCCAGTTCAGACGGTCCAAAGAAGACTTTTGACGATCCGAACTTAGTAAGCCAGGGACTCCGAAGAAGGGCATGTTGACTTCGGAACTAAGGCACATTCGGACGGTCCGAACCAGGATCGGACGACCCGAACTCCCTTGTTCCAAGCAGGCAGGATTACTCAGCCATGGATTTGGAAAAGTGTCGGATTTAGGACACCTCGGACGGCCTGAAGTGGCGATCGGATGGTCCGAACTTGACATGTCTTGCATGTAGGCAGTGAGCTGGATCGAACGACCCGAACCCTGTAAGAGTGGGTGCCCAGTGAGCCAACTGTGTGGCTATGGGCTTTGATGACTCTTTGTATAAACAATCTTTTGTTTAATATTATTTACACTTTTATGGCAATGACTTTATATTACTTCATATTGTTATATTGTGATATACTATTGTTGTTTTGATAAAGACCTTGAATATACTATAGTGTATGTAAGATGTGGTAGAACATGGAGATGTCTATCATGAAATACATCTTATAGTCACTGTATATTCTAAAAACCGTTCCTAGTCGATTGAGCCGTCCGATAATAAGGATAAGGATCGCTCGAGTTTGAGACTAGCATTTGCGATGCGGAGTACCACGTTTCATTGGTAGGGAACATGGAGATGTTCGAAGCATGCAAATGGATATTCATAGGATGAATAATCGAACTACCCTATCCGGGACTTTCCAAGTGGTTATCACTTATCGAGTGGATAAAGTCCGCGGTTTTGGTTGTACACCATTAGTCCTTACGACTTGAAACATCATGGAGACTCTATATGCTAGTGCTGTGCTTTGACTCGTTTACCGACTCTATGGGGGTCATCAGGTGTCGAGATTGGGTACAGTTACGACACATATAGGAGTCAATGCATTGTTGTCAAGGATTCACCACATACTTGCGAGTGTGGATATCCTATGCGATCTGAGGAGATATTAGTGTGACAAATCTCTGGCCAGAGTACTTGATGTGATTTAAGAAATGGTTTCTTAGTAGCACATGCGATGTCACTAATTTGATCTTCAAGATGCATTGCATAGTTATCGAATCTTGAGCGACTCTCGATATACCAATGGTTGTTGATTCGATCGGGATATATGGATGAAGGGGACCGTACTGTACGCTAACCAAAATCTAGTAGTTCTTGTAGGCACTATCAGTGATACCCTAGGGAATCATGGGGCGATGTTGCTAGGCGCTTTACCATGATTCGTTGGGCAAGTCGGAAAGTGTTGTTCGAGTCACAAGGAGTTGTGAGCCCACGGCTAGCTGTATCCCTGAACCATTGAGGGTGACACAGTGTAATGGAGTTTTAATCCCCGTTGAGATAGTTAAATTTAAAGAGTTAAATTTAATGAACTAAGGAGTTGGACTTCTTAATTAAGAGTAAGGGAGTAGGGTTTCTAAAATGACATAGGGATGGACATTTTGGAAACCACTGAAATTCGGATTCAGGAAAATTTATTTTGACTTTAAAACGTGCAGAAAATGGTTTCTGTGCACATTGGTGAAATCGTTTCATCAATCGGAGTCACGATGAAATTTTATATTAATTTCTGAACGAGCGGGCTTTGCTTGTCAGGCCCCAGCTTATGATTAATGGGCCCTAAGGTGTTAGTGGCCTGCATTATAAATAAGTTATTTCAGTACAGAAATTACACACAACAGGTCATAATTTTTGAGAGCAAAAATCGAAAACCCTAGTTCCTCTAAAAGATTGTTTCGGCCGAACCCTCCCCATACTCTGCCCGAGATTTTCCGGTCTGTGATTTTGAATCGCAGTAAGGAATAACGAATCAGATTCGTTTATTCTCTTCGCAGAAAAACTTTGATAGATTTTCTAGTGCAATCTATCAGAGGGATTAAACCTCTGTTCGTGGACCTGATTGAAGGAGTTCATCGGTTCCAGGGAGAGACAACAAGAGCAGATAAAATCTGTTGGTGTCCAGTAATCTCGTTGCGAGATTGAAGGTAAAATTTAATTAATTGTTATTTGAATTTTACACACACAATAATTTAATCGTTGAATGGTTGATACCCACACCATGGAATTGTTCCATGATAAAAAATTTTAACTTCCGCTGCACCGGGTATCAATCGTGATTGATCTGACCGCCAGTTTTCCAACAGTGGTATCAGAGCCAGGTTGCTCAGATCAAACGATTAAATTAATCGATTGTACAAAATTTTTGAATCTCGGTTTTTGGAAAACAAAATAAATATTTTTAAATAAAAATTTTTTTTTTTTTCCGGGGCAAAACCCGTGCAGCGATTGGATCGCTGCCCGGTGGGGCAGCAATTGTTGCTGCCCCGGGCGGCGCACGGCGCCGCCCAGGCGCTGCGCAGGGCAGCGCTCGGCGCTGCCCAGGGCGGCGCACAGCGCCGCCAGGGGCGGCGTTTCGGCGCCGCCCAGGACGGCGCACAGCGCCGCCCAGGGGCGGCGCTAGGCGCCGCCAGGGCAGCAATTGTTGCTGCCTAAAAGGGGGCAGCCGGGCTGCCCCCGGCCCGCGCCCCGGGTGCGGGCCGGCCCGGAGTGTCCCGGGCGGCCCGCGGGGAAAAATTATATTTTTATTAAAAATTAATTTTAATATGTTAAAATTTTATTTTTGGTCCGGTCAAAAATTGTTTTTGATTGGTTCACGAGATTTCGGATCGAATTGTTCGAGTCCGTAAATTTTAAAATTGATTTTGGATAAATTTGAATATTTGGAAAATTTTAATGTTTTATCCGTAAATTGAATTTTGAAATCAATTATTTTGGTACAATTGATGATAAGATATGATCTTATGATATATTGAGTAAAATATGATTTTATTTGTAAAATTGGATTTTATAGATAAAATATGATTTTATTTGATATAGAGATAAAATATGATTTTATATGTGAAATGAGATTTTATATATAAAATATGATTTTATCTTGTTTAAATTTGAATTGCCACTGCATGTTATCCAATAAATTAATTATGAATTAAATGTTATTGGATAAGGATGATCGATTGCCATGACCAATTTTGTAGGTGTATGTTAGGAATTTACATTTTGTTTTTATTGTTGTTGGTTTTATTAATGGGCCTGGTTTATGGCCCGATATGAATGTCATATGTAATAAAAGTGGGCTTGGTTTATAGCCGTTCCCACCCCTAAAAATGTATCCCCTACTTGTCATTGTTATTTATTGTAAATACATTAGATTTAGTGGGAGATCAAGATTTGAAGACGGTGGGCCCAGCAGACAATAAAGACTGAAGAAATGTAAATTGGAAGCACATGTAATAGGATTGCATTGCATACTGCATATCACTAGGATTGGACTAAGACCCGTGATTGGCAACCACGGGTCCAATTAGAAATGGAATCGATCATCTATATAATATTTGATATTATGATTGTATGCATGTTTAGACATAAATTGCGTGAATCCGGCAAGCATGCAATAAAATGAATATGATGAGACAAATATTTTTATAATTAAAAATCCCTCATTTTAAATATGATTTAAAATTTATATCAAGATAAATAAAGGAAATTTAAATTTGTTTAAATGTTTCCCACCTTCCATCAACGGTCAATGTATGTGACGCTACCCGCAGATACGGTCCGGCTTATTATTGGGGGGGCCCGTCCGTCGGGAAAGCTGTACATTGGATCGACAAATGTTGTAAGTTGGGTGGAACTTCCCATGGGATCGGATCATATTATTGGGGGATCCACATGGCGACCGTCCATCACAACTTAATATTGATGGGTCATCTTGACATGTCACTTTAAACGGCGTCATATTATTGGGCCCTTATTGGACATGAGGGTAAACACATGGGGGTTGCTTTGGAAGCAATTGGGCTCTACCTTTTGAGAATTATGGTTGGCTGATATTATTCGGGACCATAAGTTTGTCAATTGGACTCC
The DNA here is from genome assembly GCF_033568475.1 of Henckelia pumila. Taxonomy (NCBI): domain Eukaryota; kingdom Viridiplantae; phylum Streptophyta; class Magnoliopsida; order Lamiales; family Gesneriaceae; genus Henckelia; species Henckelia pumila. The sequence continues at coordinate 134,896,494 of NC_133122.1, read as the reverse complement.
ATGTTCTCACTAAGGAAAAGTTTCCCATTTTCACTAGAGGGTGGTGAAATCGTTATTTCAAATAGTGGGAGTGAGATTCATAATAATTAAATTCGCCTATTTTATGTCTTAGTAAATTGTTAAACAATCATTGATATATGTCTGTTTTTCTTTTCGTATTTCATACAATGAATTCGCGAAATTCCATTATTCTCGATCCTCGAACAAAACAAGTTGACTGGCGCCAACTATACGGAATGGTTCCGGAAGTTGAAGATTGTCTTAACTTCGGAGAAAATGCTCTACGTGTTAGAGAAATCACCTCCGAAGGAAGCACCAGCTGACATAAGTCCGGAGGAAATTGGCCAAACTTGATGCATGGTGTGACCATGACATCAAGACCAAATGCTATATGCAAGCCTCGATGTCTGATGAACTCCAGAGGCGATTTGAGGACACGGTGAATGCTGCTGACATTCACACGCAACTCAAGGAAACTTTTTGGGGCTCAGTCGAGGGCTTGAAAGGTTCGCTACTGTTAAGGAGTTGATGACGTGCCGCATGCGTGAAGGGACTTCGGTCCGTGATCATGGGGTTACGTGTGATTTGACTCATACAGAAGTTGGCGACCCTAGATATTGGTGTTGGAGCATGAACTCAATGTGGATTTATTGCTTCTGTCTCTTCCTTCTTCATTTGATGGATTTGTGATAAATTTTAATATGAACAAGAATAGAGGCCACCTTGAAGAGATGGTCAATATGCTCGTTACATATGAATCCACACTTAAGAAGGATAAGCCAGCTTTCTTGGTGGGCTCCTCATCTTCTGCAAAGAAGGGGCCAAGTATGAAGGGCAAGAAACGTTCTACCCCACCAAGAAAGTTGAGCCCGAGAAGAAGCAAAAGACAAAGGGCTTCAAACAATGGAAAATCCAAGGATGTTTGCCATTACTGCAAGAAGCCGGGTCATTGGAAGCGCAACTGCAAGGAATATCTTGAGCAGTTGGGAACTGCAAAGGGTATGTTTCTATATTGAAATAAACATGTCACTTAATACAACTTCTTGGGTATTGGATACCGGATGTGGATCTCACATTTGCAATGATTTGCAGGTGATGACAAGAAGTCGCAGGCTTAGAATGGGTGAGGACCCAGCTGAGGCTCGGGAATGGGTTCCAGAGTTGAAGCTACGGCATTGGAGATGTTTGTTTGACTTTGCAGAACGGTTTTAAATTATTGTTAAGAGATGTTTTATTTGTGCCAGATTTAATTAAAAACATTATTTCTATTTCTATGCTTGATAGAGATGGTATTCTTGCAATTTTGTGAATGGGATTTGCAATATTTTACAAGAATGAATGTTTAATTGGAAATGGACAACTTGAAAACGATCTATTACAACTTAAAACTAAAAGACGTTCCAGTGAGTGAATTTTGTTGATAAACCGGCGACAACAAACAAAAGGAAAATCGATAGTCAAAAACCCGGCAAAACCTTTGGCATGCTAGGCTAGGTCATATTTCCTCAAGAAGGATGAACAAGCTAGTGGGAGAGGGCATGTTTGATATGTCTGATATTAATTCTCTACCTACTTGTGAATCCTGCCTAAAAGGAAAAAATGACTAAAATCTCTTTTAAGGGGAAACCTGAGCGTAGTCGAATCTGTTGGATTTGATCCATACAGATGTTTGTGGTCCAATTTAGAGTAGGGACTCAACATGGCCACACCTACTTCATTACCTTTACTGATGATTATTCAAGGTATGGGTATTTATATTTAATGAAATATAAGTCTGAAGCATTTGAAAAGTTCAAAGAATTCAAGGCTGAAGTAGAAAACAAGCTAGGTAAAAGTATTAAAGCACTTTCGATCGGATCGAGGTGGAGAATACTTGAGTACCGAGTTTTTGGACTATCTGAAAGAGAATGGGATTCTCTCTCAGTGGACTCCTCCTATGACACCACAGCTTAATGGTGTATCGGAGCGTCGTAATCGAACTTTGTTGGGACATGGTTCGATCTATGATGAGCTTCACTGAGCTTCCACCTTCGTTTTGGGGCTATGCGCTTGAAACGGCGGTATTGTTGTTGAACAACGTCCACACTAAAGCAGTGGACAAAACACCATACGAGTTATGGAATGGCAAAGCTCCTAAGTATTCGTACTTGAGGATTTGGGGATGTCCTGCTTACGTGAAGCGGACAGTGGGAGATAAGTTGGATAGTCGATCCAGCTTATGTTTATTTTGTAGGGTATCCGAAGAATTTCAATCGGATATTATTTCTATTATCCTGCTTGAAACAAAGGTGTTTGTTTCTAGGAATGCCACCTTCTTGGAGAAGGAATTCTTATTGGATAAGAAAGGCGAGATGATGGAACTCGAAGAAGTTCGAGAAGAAGAACCCGAAATACAAATAACGATCCTACACCTCAGGAACCATTGCTGGACACGCCTGCACCTAGAAGATCCGAAAGGACTTCTAGACCTCCAGTTCGAATATGGTCTTCTTCTTGAAGGGGATCAAGATGAACCCGACATTGGGTGTGATCCAAGAAACTTCAAGGAAGCAATTTCTGATGCGGATTCGAATTTATGGCTTGAAGCTATGCAGTCAGAATTGGATTCGATGCATACAAACCAAGTTTGGTCTTAGTAGATCCTCCCGATGGAATTGTTCCGATAGGGTGTAAATGGATCTACAAAAGAAAGCTTGGGCCTGATGGTAAGGTATTGACCTACAAGGCGCGATTGGTGGCTAAAGGTTATACTCAAAGGCAAGGAGTTGACTATGACGAAACCTTTTCACCAGTTGCAATGTTCAAGTCCATAAGAATCCTAATTGCCATAGCTGCATGGTATGACTATCAGATATGGCAAATGGATGTGAAGACTGCTTTTCTTAATGGAGACATTAAGGAGGAAATCTATATGAAGCAGCCTGAGGGGTACACATCCATGGGAAGCGAGCATAAGGTATGCAAGCTTCAGAGATCAATTTATGGTCTAAAACAAGCATCAAGAAGTTGGAACCAGAAATTTGATGAAACAATAAAAGATTTTGGTTTCATCAAGAACCCGGAGGAACCTTGCGTGTACAAGAAAGTAGTTAAGGATGCGGTGACATTCTTAGTACTTTATGTTGATGACATCCTACTCATTGGGAATGATGTAGGGATGTTGCAGTCAACAAAGATATGGTTATCAGGTAGATTTTCGATGAAGGATTTGGGAGAGGCATCCTACATTCTTGGGATACAGATCTATAGAGATAGGTCTAAGAGAATGATAGGACTCACTCAATCAACCTATCGATACCATATTGAAACGGTTTTCAATGGATGGGTCCAAAAGAGGACATCTACCCATGTGTCATGGAGTTTCTCTATCCAAGTCTATGTGTCCCAAGACTGATGAAGAGATAGAAAATATGACACATGTACCATATGCGTCAGCTATAGGTAGTATCATGTATGGGATGATATCTTACCAGGACCGGATGTAGCATTTGCTCTGAGTGTCACGAGCAGATATCTGTCTAATCCTGGTCAAATGCATTGGAAAGCCATGAAGGACATTCTTAAGTACTTGCGAAGGACTAAGAATATGTTCATGGTTTATGGGAGGACGAGAACTCAAATTGGAAGGCTTTATACCGACTCTAGCTTCCAAAGTGATGTGGATGACTCGAAGTCAACCTCTGGATTTGTGTTCATGCTCAATGGCAGTGCTGTCTCTTGGAAGAGTCCAAGCAGGACACCACAGCGGATTCCACCACTGAGGCTGAATACATTGCAGCATCAGCTGCTGCTAAAGAGGCCGTTTGGATGAGGAAGTTCGTCCAAGAGTTGGGCGTTATTCCTGAATTTGTTGGTCCAGTCCCGGTGTACTGTGACAACACAGGGTGCCGTTGCTCAAGCAAAGGAACCAAGGTCTCATCAAAGATCCAAACACGTACTGAGGAAAATACCACATAATCCGGGGAGAATGTGGAAAGAGGAGACATCATTGTCGAACGAGTGGCCTCTGCAGACAATATCGCTGATCCGCTTACTAAGCCCTTGCCAGGGACCATTGTTTGACAAACATCGCGAAGCAATGGGTCTACGTAGTATGACTAGTTGGCTATAGGGCAAGTGGGAGATTGTAAGAGTGGGGTGCCCAGTGAGCCAACTGTGTGGCTATGGGCTTTGATGACTCTTTGTATAAACAATCTTTTGTTTAATATTATTTACACTTTTATGGCAATGACTTTATATTACTTCATATTGTTATATTGTGATATACTATTGTTGTTTTGATAAAGACCTTGAATATTCTATAGTGTATGTAAGATGTGGTAGAACATGGAGATGTCTATCATGAAATACATCTTATAGTCACTGTATATTCTAAAAACCGTTCCTAGTCGATTGAGCCGTCCGATAATAAGGATAAGGATCGCTCGAGTTTGAGACTAGCATTTGCGATGCGGAGTACCACGTTTCATTGGTAGGGAACATGGAGATGTTCGAAGCATGCAAATGGATATTCATAGGATGAATAATCGAACTACCCTATCCGGACTTTCCAAGTGGTTATCACTTATCGAGTGGATAAAGTCCGCGGTTTTGGTTGTACACCATTAGTCCTTACGACTTGAAACATCATGGAGACTCTATATGCTAGTGCTGTGCTTTGACTCGTTTACCGACTCTATTGGGGTCATCAGGTGTCGAGATTGGGTACAGTTACGACACATATAGGAGTCAATGCATTGTTGTCAAGGATTCACCACATACTTGCGAGTGTGGATATCCTATGCGATCTGAGGAGATATTAGTGTGACAAATCTCTGGCCAGAGTACTTGATGTGATTTAAGAAATGGTTTCTTAGTAGCACATGCGATGTCACTAATTTGATCTTCAAGATGCATTGCATAGTTATCGAATCTTGAGCGGACTCTCGATATACCAATGGTTGTTGATTCGATCGGGATATATGGATGAAGGGACCGTACTGTACGCTAACCAAAATCTACTGGTTCTTGTAGGCACTATCAGTGATACCTAGGGAATCATGGGGCGATGTTGCTAGGCGCTTTACCATGATTCGTTGGGCAAGTCGGAAAGTGTTGTTCCGAGTCACAAGGAGTTGTGAGCCCACGGCTAGCTGTATCCCTGAACCATTGAGGGTCACACAGTGTAATGGAGTTTTAATCCCCGTTGAGATAGTTAAATTTAAAGAGTTAAATTTAATGAACTAAGGAGTTGGACTTCTTAATTAAGAGTAAGGAGTAGGGTTTCCTAAAATGGACATAGGGATGGACATTTTTGGAAACCACTGAATTCGGATTCAGGAAAATTTATTTTGACTTTTAAAACGTGCAGAAATGGTTTCTGTGCACATTGGTGAAATCGTTTCATCAATCGGAGTCACGATGAAATTTTATATTAATTTCTGACAAGAGCGGGCTTTGCTTGTCAGGCCCCAGCTTATGATTAATGGGGCCCTAAGGTGTTAGTGGCCTGCATTATAAATAAGTTATTTCAGTACAGAAATTACACACAACAGGTCATAATTTTTGAGAGCAAAAATCGAAAACCCTAGTTCCTCTAAAAGATTGTTTCGGCCTAACCCTCCCCATACTCTGCCCGAGATTTTCCGGTCTGTGATTTTGAATCGCAGTAAGGAATAACGAATCAGATTCGTTTATTCTCTTCGCAGAAAAACTTCTGATAGATTTTCTAGTGCAATCTATCAGAGGGATTAAACCTCTGTTCGTGGACCTGATTGAAGGAGTTCATCGGTTCCAGGGAGAGACAACAAGAGCAGATAAAATCTGTTGGTGTCCAGTAATCTCGTTGCGAGATTGAAGGTAAAATTTAATTAATTGTTATTTGAATTTTACACACACAATAATTTAATCGTTGAATGGTTGATACCCACACCATGGAATTGTTCCATGATAAAAATTTTTAACTTCCGCTGCACCGGGTATCAATCGTGATTGATCTGACCGCCAGTTTTCCAACAAACCCGAGTTCGGAGGGTCCGAACTTGACCGGAAATTTTCCTATAAATAGGGCTCATTTGGATTCATTTTGAAATACGAATTCCGAATTTCCTTCTTCAGTTATATAAGTGTGAGATATACACTTTAGAGCCATATCGGTTATAATAGAGGTTCTGGAATAACCAAGGCGTGGTTATAGTCATCCGGGACTAGCGACTCCAAAGGGCTTACTACAGATGAAGGTATGGTCCGGGGATTTATTTAAGTTTTGGGAGTACTTATTAGCTTAGTTAAGGCTTATAGAACTTGTGTAGTGATACGGTTAACTTTTGAATATAGGGTTGGAACCTAGGATCCTACTAGACTTAAACTAGCCTAGAGGTACATAGATATTGACTGAGATTTCCAGCGAATATTCATGTTTATATGTTGCATTTATTTGGCATTATTATATGACATGATATATGATTTACCACTTTCCATATTCATATGTCATGTGCATATACACGTTGAGCCTATACCTTGTTATACCTGATTATAGAGCCGCTCAGCTCTATACTTGATAGTCTGTTACTGAGAGTACCGCAACAGCGGGGACATGTATGTCTGACTACTCTGGTGTACTAGATGAGTGTGGTTGCACCCAGAGGTTGATCCGTGCGGTGGCAGCACTCATGTGGCGTCGGTACTGAGCATGACTTTTCAGATGACCCTTTACCAGTCATCATGTTGCATGCATCATATATATACGTTTACTCATGTTTATGTAATGGGCGTTAGCTCTCACGTCCTAGTTGTTATCTTGGACACCCTATTCCACGGGGCAAGTCGCAGGATGGATGGAGCCGGTATTTCGAGGCAGGACTAGGGAGCCGAAGCTTTTCAGGAATATTTTATACAACAGGATTCGATATAGCTATATAATGTTTACTTTTAGTTATTTCGATATGGTTGTATCACTACAGTATTAAGTCTGAACATGTTATACTAAGCTGATATGTAAATTATGGATTATGTTTCCGCTCATTTTACTCTGTTAAGAATTTTTTCTTTCTTAAGTTTAATGCATGTTATTAGTTGCCAGTTAGTAGGTGATTAAATGTAGGGTCACTACATTTTTGGTATCAGAGCATGCATAGATTTTGGGAATTATTACTTGGGATTTAGTTTAGTCTTGAGTAATTATTGCGCATTTGGGATTTTAATGTGCAACTCTTTTCAGATAATGGTTGATGGACGTAACGAGAGTCATGGTAGTATTGGCCAGGGAGGTGGTCATCAGCATTGTCACCATCGCCATCATCATGAGTATCGACATCGTCCTCATGAGGGTAGACGTCGCTACTCTATTAATAAGTTCATGCAAGTAGGACTGAAACCCTTGGTGGGAGGCAAGAATCCTGAACAAGCAAGAGGTTGGATGTCCAAAATCGAGAGTTCTTTTCGAGCTTTTGATTGCACTGAAGAGAAGAAACTGGAAGTTCTAGAATTTGTTCTAGAGGATCGAGCATGCTTATGGTGGGATGCCAAGGCTACTCAAGCACGTACGGAGAGAGGACGGGTGACTTGGGGGGATTTCTTTCAGTAGTTTCAGAAACTATATTTTCCTCCAGCAGTTCGCCAGGCACGATCTAGGGAGTTGCTGACTCTGAGGCAAGGATCAATGACTATTGATCAATATCAGCAACGATTTCTTGATCTACTACCTTTCAGTTCTCATATCAATGACAATGATGCGTCCAATTATGATATCTTTCTGCAAGGCTTGAATCAAGATATCTATTCACAATTTGTTGTCTGTGATGATTCGACATCGTATGAGACTCTGGTTAATCGATGTCGTCAAGTGGAGAACAACAATAGGCTGGCACAGTTGATGATGCCAGGATAGCCTAGTGGATCTCTTGGGCCTAGGGCTCAATCTGTTGTGCAATCTGGACCTATGTTTTCTTCTAATACTATTTCGTCTGGTTTTCGTGGTTCACAAGGTACATTCCGTTTTGGGAAGAAGAAGAAGAAGGAGGAGTTTTGCAGTCACTGTGGTGGGAAGCATCCTGCAGCTTCGTGTTGGAAGGCTACTGGTGCTTGTTATATTTGTGCTGAACAGGGACATCTGCGTAGAGATTGTCCTCAGCGTATGAGTTCTGCTAGTGAAACGGGATCACAGGTTGGATCTCAGGCTTCTACTTTTCCACGTCAGCAGCTAGCACCACAGAGTTCTTCTGGTTACCGTCCACAGACATAGGGGCATGTGTTTGCTCTGTCTCAGGAACAGGCTACTGAGGGAAGAGATTGCATGTTGACAGGTACCTTTTTTGAAAGAGTGGGTGCCCGGTGAGCCAACTTGTGGCTAAGGGCTTTGATGACTCTTTGTATAAACAATCTTTTGTTTAATATAATTTACACTTTTATAATGGCATTTACTTTATCTTTTATCATATTATTATGTTGTGACATACTATAAGATGTTTAGATGAAGACCTTGAATATACTATAGTGTATGTAAGATGTGGTGGCACATGGGGATGGCTATCATGAAACACATCTTATAGTCACTGTATATTCTAAACAGTTCCTAGTCGATTGAGCCATCCGTTAATAAGGATAAGGATCGCTCGAGATTGAGACTAGCATTTGCGATGCCGAGTGCCACGTTTCATTGGTATGGAACATAGAGATGTTCAAAGCATGCAAATGGATATTCATACGATGAATGATCGAACTACCCTATCCAGACTTTCCAAGTGGTTGTCACTTATCGAGTGGATAAAGTCCGTGGTTTTGGTTGTACACCATTAGTCCTTACTACTTGAAACATCATTGAGACTCTATATGCTAGTACTGTACTTTGACTCGTTTACCGACTCTATTGGGGTCATCAGGTGTCGGGATTGGGTGCAGTTATGACACATATAGGAGTCGATGCTTTGTTGTCAAGGATTCACCACATACTTACTAGTATGGATATCCTATGCAATCTGAGAAGATATTAGTGTGACGAATCTATGGCCAGAGTACATGATGTGTTTTAAGAAATGGTTTCTTAGTAGCAAATGCGATGTCACTATTTGATCTTCAAGATGTATTGCATAGTTATCGAATCTCGAACGACTCTCGATTTACCAATGGTTGTTGATTCGATCGGGATATATGGATGAAGGGACCGTACTGTACGCTAACCAAAATCTATTGGTTCTTGCAGGCACTATCAGTGATACCTAGGGAATCATGGGGCGATGTTGCTAGGCGCTCTTACCTTGATTCGATGGGCAAGTCGGAAATTGTTGTTCCGAGTCACAAGGAGTTGTGAGCCCACGACTAGCTATATCCCTGAACCATTGAGGGTCACACAAGTAATGGATTTTTAATTCCCGTTGAGATAGTTAAATTTAAAGAGTTAAATTTAATGAACAAAGAAGTGGGACTTCTTATTTAAGAGTAGAGGAGAAAGATTTCCTAAAATGACATAGGGATGGGCATTTTTGGAAACCACTGAATTCGGATTCAGAAAATTTATCTTGACTTTAAAAGATGCAGAAATGGTTTCTGTGCACATTGATGAAATTGGTTTATCAATCTGAGTCACGATGAATTTTATATTAATTTCTGAACATGCGGGCTTTGCTTGTCAGGCTTGAACTTATGACTAATGGGCCCTAAGCTGTTAGCAGCCCACATTATAAATAAGTTATTGCAGTACAGAAATTACACAACAGAGGTCACAATTTTCGAAAACCCTAGTTTTTCTCTCTAAAGTGGCCGCCCCCCTCCCTCTCTGCTCAGGAAAATCCAGCCTGTGAATTTTGAATTTGCAGTCTGGTTTAACGGATCAAATTCGTTAATTCTCTTCGTAGAAACTTCTGATAGATTTTCTAGTGCAATCTATCAGAGGGATTAAATCTCTGTTCGTAGACCTGATTGAAGAATTGTTCGTCCATCAGTTCCTGGGATATACAACAAGAGCAGAGTAATCTATTAGTGTCCATAATCTCGATTCGAGATTGAAGGTAAAAATTTAATTGTTATTTAATTTTTACATGCACAATTTAATCGTAAAGTTTTGATACCTATTATGGAATCGTTCCATATACAAATTTTAAACTTCCGCTGCACCGGGTATCAATTCTGATTGATCTGATCACCGTTCTCCAACAGTGGTATCAGAGACAGGTTTCTCAGATCAAGCGATTAAATAAATCGATTGTACAAAAAAATTTTAAGCCTCGGTTTTTGAATCAAAATAAATTTTTTTTAAATTTTTTTTTTTTTTCGGGCAAAACACGGGCAGCAATTGGATCGCTGCCCGGGGGGCAGCGATGGTCGCTGCCCAGCGCTGCGACGGGCGCTGCGCAGGGCAGCGCACGGCGCTGCCCATGGGCAGCGACGTGATCGCTTCCCAAGGGGCAGCGACGGGCTGCCCGGCCCGAGCCCCTTTTGGGGCGCGGGCCGCCCGGGATCGTCCCGGGCGGCCCAGGAAAAATTAATTTTTTATTTTAAATTAAAATTTTAATATGTTAAAATTCTATTTTTGGTCCGATCGAAAATTGTTTTTGATTGGTCCACGTGGCGTCGGATCGAATTGTTCGAGTCCGAAAATTTTAAAATTGATTTTTGGATAAATTTGAATTTTTGGAAAATTTATAGATTTTATCCGTTAAATCAGATTTTATGAATTAATTATTTTTGTTACAATTGATGATAAGATATGATCTTATGGAAATATTGAGTAAAATATGATTTTATGTATAAAATTGGATTTTATATGTAAAATATGATTTTATTTGATAGAAAGATAAAATATGATTTTATATGTAAAATAAGATTTTATATATGGAATATGATTTTATCCTTTTAAATTTAATTGTCATTGCATGTTATCCAATAAATTAATTTTGAATTAAATATTATTGGATAAGGATGATCGATTGCCATGACCAATTTTGTAGGTGTATGTTAGAAATTTACATTTGTTTTTATTGTTGTTGGATTTATTAATGGGCCAGGTTTATGGCCCAATATGAATTGTCATATGTTATAAAAGTGGGCCTGGTTTATGGCCCGTTCCCACCCCTTAAAATGTATCCCCTACTTGTCATGGTTATTTATTGTAAATACATTAGACTTAGTGGGAGATGAAGATTTGAAGACGGAGGTGGGCCCAGCAGACAATAAAGACTGAAAAAATGTAAATTGGAAGCTCAATGTAATAGGATTGCATTGCATACCTGCATATTACCTAGGATTGGACTTAGACTCGTGATTGGAAACCACGGGTCGATTAGAAATGGAATCGATCATCCTATATAATATATGATATTATCGTTGTATGCATGTTTTAGACAAAATTGTATGAATCCCGCAAGCATACAAATTTTAAATGATGAGACAAATTTTCAAAATTAAAATCCCTCATTTTAAATATGATTTAAAATTGATATCAAGATAAATAAAGGAAATTTAAATATTATTTAAATGTTCCTACCTTCCATCAACGATCAATGTATGAGATGCTACCCGCGGATACGGTCCGGCTCATATTATTGGGGGGGCCCGTTCGTCGGAAAGCTGTACATTGGATCGACACATGTTGTTAGTTGGGTGGAACTCCCATGGGATCGGCTCATATTATTGGGGGATCCACATGGCGACCGTCCATCACAACTTAATATTGATGGGTCATCTTGACATGTCACAATAAACGGCGTCATATTATTGGACCCTTATTGGACATGAGGTAAAAACGTGGAGGTTGCTTTGAAAGAAATTGGGCTCTACCTTTTGAAAATTATGGTTGGCTGATATTATTCGGGACCATAGTTTGTCAATTGGACTCCATGTTCTCACTAAGGAAAATAGTTTCCCGTTTTCAGTAGAGGGTAGTGAAATCGTTAAAATAGTGGGAGTGAGATTCATAAAATAAATTTCTCCTATTTTATGTCTTAGTAAATTAATTAAACAATCACTGATTATTGTCTGTTTCTTTTCAGTATTTCATTAAGATGAATTCGCGCAATCCACTATTCTCTATCCTCGAACAAAATAAACTGACTGGCGCAAACTATACGGAATGGTTCCGTAAGTTGAAGATTGTCTTGACTTCGGAGAAGATGCTCTACGTGTTGGAAAAATCTCCTCCGAAGGAAGCACCAGCTGATATAAGTCCGGAAGAGTTGGCCAAACTTGATACATGGTGGGACCATAATATCAAGGCCAAATGCTATATGCAAGCCTCGATGTCTGATGAAATCCAGAGGCGATTTGAGGATACCGTGAATGCTGCTGACATTCACGTACAACTCAAGGAACTTTTTGGGGCTCAATCGAGAGCTGAAAGGTTCGCTACTGTAAAAGAGCTAATGACGTGTCGCATGCGTGAAGGGACTTCGGTCCGTGATCATGGGGTACGAGTGATTTGGCTCATACAGAAGTTGGTAACGCTTGATTTGGTGTTGGAGCATGAACTCAACGTGGACTTATTACTTCTCTCTCTTCCTTCTTCGTTTGACGGATTTGTGGTGAATTTCAATATGAACAAGATAGAGGCCTCCCTTGAAGAGATGGTCAATATGCTTGTAACATATGAAGCCACTTTAAAGAAGGATAAACCGGCTTTTTTGGTGGGCTCCTCTTCTTCTGCTAAGAAGGGGCCAAGTACAAAGGGTAAGAAACGTTCTGCCCCACCCAAGAAAACCGGACCCGATAAGAAGAACAAGACAAAGGCTTCAAACATGGAAAAGTCCAAGGATGTTTGTCATCACTGCAAGAAACCCGGTCATTGGAAACGTAACTGCAAGGAATATCTAGAGCAGTTGCGAACTGCTAAGGGTATGTTCTATATTGAAATAAATGTTTCACTTAATACTACTTCTTGGGTATTGGATACCGGATGTGGATCTCACATTTGCAATGATTTGCAGGTGATGACACGAAGTCGCAAGCTTAGAATGGGTGAGACCCAGCTGAGGCTCGAAAATGGTTCTAGAGTTGAAGCTAAAGCTGTAGGAGACGTTTATTTTATTTTGCAGAACGATTTTAAGTTACTTTTGAGAGATGTTTTATTTGTTCCAGATTTGATTAAAAACATTATTTCTGTTTCTATGCTTGATAGAGATGGTTTTTTTTGCAATTTTGTAAATGGGATTTTCAATATTTACAAGAATGAATGTTTGATTGGAAATGGACAACTTGAAAACGATCTATATAACTTAAAATTAAAAGACGTTCCAATAAATTATGTTGATAAACCGGTAACAACGAACAAAAGGAAAATCGATAGTCAAAACACGGCAAACCTTTGGCATGCTAGGCTAGGTCATATTTCCTCAAGGAGGATGAACAAGCTAGTGGGAGATGGCATGTTTGATATGTCTGATATTAACTCTCTATCTACTTGTGAGTCCTGCCTAAAAGGAAAAATGACTAAATCTCCTTTTAAGGGGAAACCTGAGCGTAGTCAGAATCTGTTGGATTTGATCCATACAGATGTTTGTGGTCCATTTAGAATTGGTACTCAATTTGGCCACACCTACTTCATTACCTTTACTGATGATTATTCTAGGTATGGGTATTTATATTTAATGAAATATAAGTCTGAAGCATTTGAAAAGTTCAAAGAATTCAAGGCTGAAGTAGAAAACAAGCTAGGTAAAAGTATTAAAGCACTTTGATCGGATCGAGGTGGAGAATACTTAAGTACCGAGTTTTTGGACTATCTGAAAGAGAATGGGATTCTCTCTCAGTGGACTCCTCCTATGACACCTCAGCTGAATGGTGTATCGGAGCGTCGTAATCAAACTTTGTTGGACATGGTTCGATCCATGATGAGCTTCACTGAGCTTCCACCTTCGTTTTGGGGCTACTCGCTTGAAACAGCGGTATTGTTGTTGAACAAAGTCCACACCAAAGCAATGGATAAAACACCATACGAGTTATGGAATGGCAAAGCTCCTAAGTATTCGTACTTGAGGATTTGGGGATGTCCTGCTTACGTGAAGCAGACAGTGGGAGATAAGTTGGATAGTCGATCCACCTTATGTTATTTTGTAGGGTATCCGAAGAATTCAATCGGATATTATTTCTATCATCCTACTGAAACAAAAGTGTTTGTTTCAAGAAATGCCACCTTCTTGGAGAAAGAGTTCTTATTGGATAAGAAAGGCGAGATGATGGAACTCGAAGAAATTCGAGAAGAACCCGAAATAAAAAATAATGATCCTACACCTCAGGAACCAATGATGGACACGCCTATACCTAGAAGATCCGAGAGGACTTCTAGACCTCCTATTCGATATGGTCTTCTTCTTGAAGGGGATCAAGATGAACCCGACATTGGATGTGATCCAAGAAACTTCAAGGAAGTAATTTCTGATGCGGATTCAAATTTATGGCTTGAAGCTATGCAATTGGAAATAGATTCGATGCATACAAATCAAGTTTGGTCTTTAGTAGATCCTCCCGATGGAATTGTTCCAATAGGGTGTAAATGGATCTACAAGAGAAAGCTTGGGCCTGATGGTAAGGTATTGACCTACAAGGCACGATTGGTGGCGAAAGGTTATACTCAAAGACAAGGATTTGACTATGATGAAACCTTTTCACCAGTTGCAATGTTCAAGTCCATAAGAATCCTTATTGCCATAGCTGCTTGGTATGACTATGAGATATGACAAATGGATGTGAAGACTGCATTTCTTAATGGAAACATTAAGGAAGAGATCTATATGACGCAGCCTGAGGGATACACATCCATGGGAAGCGAGCATAAGGTATGCAAGCTTCAGAGATCGATCTATGGTCTCAAACAAGCATCAAGAAGTTGGAACCAGAAATTTGATGAAACAATAAAGGATTTTGGTTTCATCAAGAACCCGGAGGAACCATGCGTGTACAAGAAAGTAGTTAAGGATGCTGTGACATTCTTTGTACTTTATGTTGATGACATCCTACTCATTTGGAATGATGTAGGGATGTTGCAGTCAACAAAGATATGATTATCAGGTAGATTCTCGATGAAGGATTTAGGTGAGGCATCCTATATTCTAGGGATACAGATCTATAGAGATAGATCTAAGAGAATGATAGGACTCACTCAAGCAGCCTACATCGACACCATATTGAAAAGGTTTTCAATGGATGGGTCCAAGAGAGGACATCTACCTATGTGTCATGGAGTTTCTCTATCCAAGTCTATGTGTCCCAAGACTGATGAAGAGATAGAGAAAATGACACATGTACCATATGCGTCAGCCATAGGTAGTATCATATATGGGATGATATCTACCAGACCGGATGTAGCATTTGCTCTGAGTGTCACGAGCAGATATCAAGCTAATCCCGGTCAAATGCATTGGAAGGTCGTGAAGGACATTCTTAAGTACTTACGAAGGACTAAGAATATATTCATGGTATATGGAGGAAGAGAACTGAAATTGGAAGGCTATACCGACTCTAGCTTCCAAAGTGACGTGGATGACTCGAAGTCAACCTCTGGATTTGTGTTCATGCTCAATGGCAGTGCTGTCTCTTGGAAGAGTTCCAAGCAGGACACCACAGCGGATTCCACCACTGAGGCAGAATACATTGCGGCATCAGCTGCTGCTAAAGAGGCCGTTTGGATGAGGAATTTCGTCCAAGAGTTGGGCGTTATTCCTGAAGTTGTTGGTCCAGTCCCGATGTATTGTGACAACACGGGTGCCGTTGCTCAGGCAAAGGAACCAAGGTCTCATCAAAGATCCAAACACGTACTGAGGAAATACCACATCATCCGGGAGATCGTGGAAAGAGGAGACATCACTGTCGAGAGAGTGGCCTCTGCAGACAATATCGTTGATCCACTTAATAAGCCCTTGCCAGGACCGTTATTTGACAAACATCGCGAAGCAATGGGACTGGGTAGTATGACTAGTTGGCTTTAGGGCAAGTGGGAGATTGAAAGAGTGGGTGCCCGGTGATCCAACTTGTGGCTAAGAGCTTTGATGACTCTTTGTATAAACAATCTTTTGTTTAATATAATTTACACTTTTATAATGGCATTTACTTTATCTTTTATCATATTATTATGTTGTGACATACTATAAGATGTTTAGATGAAGACCTTGAATATACTATAGTGTATGTAAGATGTGGTGGCACATGGGGATGGCTGTCATGAAACACATCTTATAGTCACTGTATATTCTAAACAGTTCCTAGTCGATTGAGCCGTCCGTTAATAAGGATAAGGATCGCTCGAGATTGAGACTAGCATTTGCGATGCCGAGTACCACGTTTCATTGGTATGGAACATAGAGATGTTCAAAGCATGCAAATGGATATTCATACGATGAATGATCGAACTACCCTATCCAGACTTTCCAAGTGGTTATCACTTATCGAGTGGATAAAGTCCGTGGTTTTGGTTGTACACCATTAGTCCTTACTACTTGAAACATCATTGAGACTCTATATGCTAGTACTATACTTTGACTCGTTTACCGACTCTATTGGGGTCATCAGGTGTCGGGATTGGGTGCAGTTATGACACATATAGGAGTCGATGCTTTGTTGTCAAGGATTCACCACATACTTACTAGTGTGGATATCCTATGCAATCTGAGGAGATATTAGTGTGACGAATCTCTGGCCAGAGTACATGATGTGTTTTATGAAATGGTTTCTTAGTAGCACATGCGATGTCACTATTTGATCTTCAAGATGTATTGCATAGTTATCGAATCTCGAACGACTCTCGATTTACCAATGGTTGTTGATTCGATCGGGATATATGGATGAAGGGACCGTACTGTATGCTAACCAAAATCTATTGGTTCTTGCAGGCACTATCAGTGATACCTAGGGAATCATGGGGCGATGTTGCTAGGCGCTCTTACCTTGATTCGATGGGCAAGTCAGAAATTGTTGTTCCGAGTCACAAGGAGTTGTGAGCCCACGGCTAGCTGTATCCCTGAACCATTGAGGGTCACACAAGTAATGGATTTTTAATTCCTGTTGAGATAGTTAAATTTAAAGAGTTAAATTTAATGAACAAAGAAGTGAGACTTCTTATTTAAGAGTAGAGGAGTAAGATTTCCTAAAATGACATAGGGATGGACATTTTTGGAAACCACTGAATTCGGATTCAGAAAATTTATCTTGACTTTAAAAGATGCAGAAATGGTTTCTGTGCACATTTGTGAAATTGGTTTATCAATCTGAGTCACGATGAATTTTATATTAATTTCTGAACATGCGGGCTTTGCTTGTCAAGCTTGAACTTATGACTAATGGGCCCTAAGCTGTTAGCAGCCCACATTATAAATAAGTTATTGCAGTACATAAATTACACAACAGAGGTCACAATTTTCGAAAACCCTAGTTTTTCTCTCTAAAGTGGTTGCCCCCCTCCCTCTCTGCTCAGGAAAATCCAGCCTGTGAATTTTGAATTTGCAGTCTAGTTTAACGGATCAAATTTGTTAATTCTCTTCATAGAAACTTCTGATAGATTTTCTAGTGCAATCTATCAGAGGGATTAAATCTCTGTTCGTGGACCTGATTGAATAATTGTTCGTCCATCAGTTCCTGGGATATACAACAAGAGCAGAGTAATCTGTTGGTGTCCATAATCTCGATTCGAGATTGGAGGTAAAAATTTAATTGTTATTTAATTTTTACATGCACAATTTAATCGTAAAGTTTTGATACCTATTATGGAATCGTTCCATATAAAAATTTTAAACTTCCACTGCACCGGGTATCAATTCTGATTGATCTGATCACCGTTCTCCAACATTTTTGTTATGTGGTATTCCTAAACTTGTTTTAATTGACACTAGAGCATCGCATTCTTTTATTTCTAGTCGTTTTGTTAAGAACCATAGATTGTTATTTGTATCATTAGACCTGGATTTAGTTGTATCTACTCCGCTGGAGCAGGAGTTAGTAACTAAGAGTTTAGTGATGGGTTGTTTTCTAGAGTTTGAGGGCCATGTGTTATTGGCTAATTTGATGATCTTAGCTATGAAAGATTTTGAATTTATTTTGGGAATAGATATGCTGACTTTGTATCACGCTACTGTGGATTTTTATCAGCGTTTGGTATAGTTTCATTCGGATGAGGGTGATAGATGGTACTTCTATGGTGAGGGAGCATGGCCTCCGATGCCACTTGTATTGTCTCTAAAGGCATGTCATGTATTAGTGTCAGGTGGGGAGGGCTACATCATTTATTCAGTTGATATGTCCACGAGTAGTCTGGGTATTGATCAGTTATCAGTTGTCGGCGAGTTTCCTGATGTATTCCCTGATGAGATTCCTGGTTTTTCTCCGGTTCATGAGGTTGAATTTGGTATTGATCTGGAGCCGTCATAGATGAGGGAATTAAAACAGTAGTTGCATGATCTGCTTGATAAGGGATATATTCATCCTAGTGTTTCTCCGTGGGGAGCACCTGTTTTGTTCGTCAAGAAGAATGATGGATCGATGCGATTATGTATTGATTACAGACAGCTGAATCATGTCACCATCAAGAATAAGTATCCTTTGTCGCAAATTGATGATCTGTTTGATCAATTACAGGGTAATTCTATCTACTCCAAAATAGATATGTGGTCTGGATACCACCAGATGAGGGTACGAGACTCAGATATTTCTAAGACTGCTTTTAGGACCAGATACGGGCATTACGAATTTCTGGTAATGCCATTCGGTTTGACTAATGCACCAACAATATTTATGAATCTGATGAATCAATTGTTTCAAGAATATCTGGATAGATTTGTCATCGTCTTCATTGATGATATTTTTGTCTATTCTCATGACAAGAATGAACATGCACAACATCTGAGGATTGTATTGCAAACGTTACGAGAGAAGCAGTTGTATGAAAAATTAAGCAAATGTGAGTTTTGGCTTGATCGGGTAGTATTTCTCGGTCATGTGATTTCTAGTGAGGGAATATCTGTTGATCCAATTGAGATAGAGGCAGTGCTGAACTGATCTTTTCCAACGACGGTTGCTGGGATTCGAAGTTTTTTGGGTCTAGCGGGTTATTACCTTCAGTTCATCGAGAATTTTGCACAGTTGGTCAGGCCTTTGACTCAGCTTATACAGAAAGATGTTGCCTTAATTTGGTCCTCGGATTGTGAGGAATCATTTCACGAGCTGCATAGACGTCTTACTACTGCACTTGTGCTAGCTCTACCTTCTGGATCAGGAGGTTATGAGCCTATTTGGCTGAGCTTATAAACTCTCCAAAACAGCTTATAAGCTGTTTTGAGGCTTATGAGCTTCAAAAATTTGTTTGGCAAAAAAAATTTAAAACAACTTATAAGCTGTCAAAATAAGCTGTTTGACAGCTTATAAGCTGTTTTTAAAAAAGTACCTGGGAGGGTACTTTTTTCAAAAAGACCTTATTTTAATAATTTTGTTCTCCAAAATATCCCTAGTTATTTTTATTAATTCCTTTTTTATCCTGCACAAATTTTTACGACCTAACAATCTCTATACGCCTCTTCCTTTCCCAGCCCCCTCTGCGATCTTCTCTTCCCAGCGCTGAAGTCTTCGGTACTCCAGTCCAGTTCTTCTCTCCCGGCGCACAAATTCTCCCACTCAGTTAGTGTAACGCCCCGTTTTTATCTTAAATGAGTTTATTTGAGTTAATCGGAGATTTCAGAGTTCAAGAGCCGACTTAATTTTGATCAGGGTCCTTTTTGCAAATTTTGGATTTTTCAGGGACTAAAACGCAATTATCGGTTTTAATAGATATTTATAAGGCTTTTGGACCCATTCTCTTCTCCATCACCTCCATTGCATCGCCTCCCTCCATTGAAGACGATTCTTTGAGCCTCCAAGCTTTCAAAATCCAGTCCGAGCTCGATCCGGCCGTTGGAATTTATTTCTGAAGGCAGATTATCGATCACTGCAGTGATAGCTCTGTTATATTGTAAGTTCTTATACGATCAGATACATTCTAGTTTGTGGATGTTGTTAGAATCGTTTGAGATTCGAGTATGTTGTTTTTGACAGAGTTCTGATCATTTATTATCTGTCGGTTTTGAATTAGAGCGACATTCGGAATTGTTATGATTTTTTGAAGCTATTTTCGAAAATCATGGTTTTGAGATTTGTTGGGTTTGTCTTGTTGTTGTTGTATTAGCATTGAATTGAGTTGATATCGGTATTGAACTGCTGTCTGCATTGCCGGTTTGTTCAGTTATAGCCGTTATGCCGTCGGTTTGAGTTTTGGAGTTTCGAACCGTTTTGAGTTATGTACTTGGCTTGTAAGTTGATCGCGGTTATTGATCAATCATCTCTTGTATTCGTACAGATTCGTTGAAGTTGTCGAGCCCTGTGATAGCAGCATTTGATCGTCGAGAGTTGGACGAAGAACGATAAAGAGATTTTCATGAATCGTTGATTGTTGTTTAGGTTGAATAGTTGTTGATACAATCTTTTGTTGTAACTTTCCAGAAGTTGGAACTACTGCCTTGAAAGGTAAAAGCAGTCATCGTAGCGGGATAGCATACTCGAGACAGCTTAGTTCTTGAGTTTCCCTTTTTAAATCACATACTTGTTTGTACACTTGTTCTAGCATGAAGAACTTGTGTCTTGTTGATTTCTTGGACTTTTGTTATATGGCTTATGTTTATGCTTCTGTTATGCATTCATCTTGAGCCAATCTTGCTTTCAGGCGGCAGAACTGCCCTTTTTGTTTAGACATTTGGGAACAATGATTGAGTGGCCTGGGTCGTAGTCGTTTCTCCTGGTTCTAGCATACTCATTATAGTTGCTCAAAGTCTAGAGGAGTGGGATAAGTGGCACCACCTCGATTGGGAGAGTCGGTGAGTCGTTACGTGATATCATCCTCGGAAACCCAAAAGCACAGCAGAAATCCTTCGTTTATCAGATTTGATATCCCGATTTAAAGACATGCATTTCATTACGTTATTAATTTTGTTGTTGTCTTGAAAGCATGTTTATTGTTGTATTACTTGATATGTTGCTTTTACTCGGATTATCATTCTCACCGGTTTATCCGGCTATTGCTTTGTTTTGTATGTGTACTTGGCAACAGGAAGGGAAGGATCAAGTCAGCATAGACCTGGTTAGCGTCAAGAGCAAGAGATAGAAGTGAGACTCATTTAGAATTCGAATCAGCATGTCAATCTAGTTATGTTTTGCGAACATGTTTAGTCATTCGAACTTCTCGTATTTGTTTTGTAAGAAAGAATCGATGTAGGTACTACCGAATTGTATGTTTCTCTTCCCTAAACCTTTCTTGTATTGTTATTGGCTTGTCAAATACTTTTAATGCAAGTGTTTAGGTTTTGTTGAGTTTATTTCGGTGCCATAATATTTCTAGGTAAGAGAACGGCGCGGGAGCGCGGCCTCTTTACGAGGAAAGGACGCGGCGCTCTTCCTTAGAGCACGGGCGCATTGGTTTTTTTGCGAAGCATTGGCGCGGGAGCGCTGGTTTTAGCGAAGCTTCGGCGCGGGCGCGCTGACTTCAGCGCGGGCGCGCGAGCCTTCTTTAAAAAAAAAATCATTGGTTGCTTCTAATCTTGGTTTCTCGTTTACTTATCGGTTGTTTTGTCCGAGATTAGTTGATTAGAAACGAGGTCTCACATTAAGTGGTATCAGAAAGATAAGGTTCTTGGTTGAACTAGAGTGAGCGGGGTAGATCGAGTCTGCGTGTATTGGCTCCTCGCATGTGTTTGAATTATTTTAGTTGTATAATTAATTCCGTGCGAGCATGCTTTATTATTGAGAATTATTTGAATTACATGGTTATGTGATTTACTTTTATAAAGCATGATCTACTTGAGATATAACTGCTTATGTTATTGACTGGTATCCGGTTTTCTGAGCGGTTGTAAGGGCACTGATTGTATCGATTGAGATATCTCGTGTCCTAACCTTTGATTATTAGATGGGTCCTCGTCGAGTGATAAACAGAAACACACCGCCAGTTATCCCTGCAACGGAGCAAGCTAGCGCTGAAGTTGATCAGTTGGATACTTCAGCAACGCCTATGGAAACCTTGCTGAAGAGGTTTCAGTCTTTCAATCCGCCGTTGTTGTTAGGTTCAGAAAATCCAGTTGACTGTGAAAGTTGGTTGGATGATATTGATCAGCTGTTTGATTCCATTGATTACACAGATGACCGCAGAATCAGGTTAATCATTCATCAGCTATGTGGGGTTGCTAAGAGCT
The DNA here is from genome assembly GCF_033568475.1 of Henckelia pumila. Classification (NCBI taxonomy): domain Eukaryota; kingdom Viridiplantae; phylum Streptophyta; class Magnoliopsida; order Lamiales; family Gesneriaceae; genus Henckelia; species Henckelia pumila. Next base: position 134,874,331 of record NC_133122.1, on the reverse strand, counting down.
GGTGGATCATGACAAAGAAAGCAATAGAGAATAGAGGTACGGAAGTTACTTGGACTCTTTTTAAATCTGAATTCTATAAGCGGTTTTTCCCTATCTCGTACCGTAAGGACAAGGGAGCAAAATTTGCCAATTTGAGACAAGGGAATCTGAACATCAAAGAGTACGTTGCCAAGTTTGATAGTCTGTTGCGTTTTGCACCACTAATTGCCAGAGATGAAGAATCTAAGGCCGACCACTTCATAAATGGCTTGAATCCTGACATCTTCACTTTGGTGAACACTGCTAGGCCAGACAACTTTGCGGACGCCAGGAATCACGCAAAGGGAGCAGAAGCAGGCTTGTGGAGGCAAAGAGGTAATCAGGTAGCACCTCAGCAGCAGAGGCAGTATCAGAATCAACCATCTCAGTATCAGAATCCGCCACCTCAACATCAGAACCAGCAGCAAAGGTATGAAGGTGGAAACATTTGGGGAAACAGAAAGGATCAGTACAAAGCAAGAGGTAAACAGTTGAAGAGGCAGGGGAACAGTTCTTCTAGTTCCAGTGGTTCCAAGAAATTCGGTTCAAGACAGAGTTCTGGATCTTCAGCCATGTACTGCAGCAAGTGTGGGGGAAGACACTCACCGGATCAGTGTGTGGGAGTATTTGGTAATTGTAACACTTGTCCACAACCGGGACACTTCTCTAAGGTGTGCCCTCAGCGTAACAGAGATAGAGCTCAGAGTGTAAGTTCATCTCGACCTGTAGCTCAACCCGAGAGGCAGTCTTCTGCAGTGCACTCCTTCCAACCCCAGCCACAGAACAGACAGGGAGGTAACTCTAGTGCGAACTAGCCACCGAGACAGTAGGCACGAGTCTTTGCTTTGAAAGAGGATCAGGCTCAGGCAGCACTTGACGATGTTATAGCAGGTAACTGTTCAATTTTCGGTTATTCTGCTCATGTTTTGATAGATACAGGTGCTTCCCATTCCTTTATCTCTGAGAAATTTGTGTTATTGCATGTCTTGCCTACTGAGTTGTTCCCTACTATAGTAGCTGTTACTTCACCGTTGGGTGGAGGAATTGTTTTTGTCAAACTAGTCAGGAACTGTGAACTTTGTTTTGAGGGGAATTTGTTAGAATTCGACTGTATTGTTCTTGGACTGTCAGATTTTGATTGTATTGTTGGTATAGATGCTTTGACCAAGTACATGGCAACAGTTGATTGTTTTCTGAAGGTTGTCAGGTTCAGACCTGAAATGGCAGACGAGTGGAAATTCTTTGGTAAGGGTTCTCGATCTAGAATTCCTTTGATTTCAGTGTTATCTATGACTCGTTTGTTACAGAGAGGTGCAGAAGGATTTTTGGTTTATGCAGTTGATGTACTGAAATCTAGCCCAGCTTTGGCAGATTTACCAGTGGTTAGAGATTTTGCTGATGTGTTTCCGGAATATGTTCCTGGATTGCCACCTATTCGAGAAATCGAATTCAACATTGACTTAGTGCCAGGTACTCAACCTATTTCTAAAGCTCCTTATCGTATGACACTTATTGAATTGAGAGAGTTGAAGGAGCAGCTTGAGGATTTGATTACCAAGGGATACATCAGACCTAGTGTATCGCCTTGGGGTGCTCCTGTGCTTTTTGTTCGGAACAAGGATGGTTCTATGCAGCTCTGTATCGACTACCGCCAATTGAATCAGGCTACAGTTAAGAACAGGTATCCTTTACCCCGAATAGATGACCTTTTTGATCAGCAGCAGGGTTCTTCTTTCTACTCTAAGATTGATCTGAGGTCAGGTTATCACCAGTTGAGAGTGCGAGAGGAAGACGTTCCTAAGACCGCATTCAGGACGAGGTATGGTCACTTTGAGTTTATAGTCATGCCGTTCGGTTTGACTAATGCTCCCGCAGTTTTTATGGGTTTGATGAACCGCATCTTTCAGCGTTATTTAGATGAGTTCGTCATTATCTTTATCGATGATATTCTTATCTACTCGAAGAACCGTACTGACCATGCAGAGCACTTGAGGACCGTACTGCAGATTTTGCGAGTTGAGCAGTTGTTTGCCAAGCTGTCTAAGTGTGAATTCTGGTTAGATCGAGTTGTCTTTCTCGGTCATATTATTTCTGAAGATGGGATTTCTGTCGATCCCAGCAAGATTGAAGCGGTTATGAATTGGCCTAGACCTACATCAGTACCTGAGATCCAAAGCTTCATGGGTTTAGCTGGCTATTACCATTGTTTCATCGAGGGTTTCTCATCTATTGCCAAGCCAATTACCCGGCTAACTTAGAAGAATGCGCCTTTTGTTTGGACTCCAGATTGTGAGGCTAGCTTTGTTGATCTGAAGAGAAGTCTGATCAGTGCTCCAATTCTTTCTATTCCGAAGGGTACTGGAGGTTTCACAGTCTTTTGTGATGCTTCTAACTGAGGCTTGGGTAGTGTTCTTATGCAGCATAAGCATGTGATAGCATATGCATCGAGATAGCTGAAACCGCACGAGACCCGTTATCCGGTTCACGATCTTGAACTAGCTGCGATCGTCTTTGCACTGAAGATCTGGCGTCACTATCTTTATGGTGAGTCTTTCGAGATCTTTTCTGACCATAAGAGCCTCAAGTACTTATTTTCGCAGGCAGAGCTGAATATGAGACAGAGAAGATGGTTAGATCTGTTGAAAGATTTTGACTGCGAAATCAAGTATTATCCCGGGAAGTCAAATGCAGTTGCAGATGCCTTGAGCCGAAAGCTTTGTTCTTTATCTCTTTCTACTATTGGTGTTTCTCAGTTGATCAATGATTGTTGCACTTCTGGTTTAGAGTTTGAAACAGATAGGGAGACTATCAGAGTGTTTGCTATTAAAGTCTAGCCGGAGTTGTTTGTTGCGATCAGAGAAGCACAGAAGTCTGAGCCGAGCATTTAGGTTTCAGTAGAGAAAGTCAGATCTGGGCATCAGTATTAATTCCAGATTAGAGATGACGTCTTGTTTGTGAATAACCATCTTGTTGTGCCAGATATTGCGGAGTTGAGACAGCGTATTCTCCGAGAGGCTCATTGCAGTCGGTTCAGTATTCATCCTGGAGGTCGTAAGATGTACAACGATCTGAAGAGTCAGTTCTGGTGGAAGAGAATGAAGAGCGACGTAGCGAAGTTTGTATCTCGGTGTTTGAACTGCCAGCAAGTAAAAGCAGAGCGGAAGCGACCAGGAGGTCTTTTGCACAGCCTATCTGTTCCTGAATGGAAATGGGATCACATTTCTATGGATTTCGTCACGAAGCTACCACGATCCATTCGAGGATGCGATGCTATTTGGGTAGTGATTGACCGATTGACGAAGTTTGCTTGTTTTATTCCATACAAGATAACGTATCATCATGATCAGATGGCTGAGTTGTATGTTAGCAATGTTGTGAGATTGCATGGTGTGCCGAAGTCGATCGTTTCAGACAGAGATCCTAGATTCACTTCGCACTTCTGGCACAGTCTTCAGGGGGCACTTGGTACTCGATTGCATCTGAGTACAGCTTATCATCCTCAGACCGATGGACAGTCAGAGCGGACTATCCAGACGTTAGAGGATATGCTGCGAGCGGTAGTGCTAGACTTTGGCACTAGTTGGCAAGATTCTTTGCCTCTTGTTGAGTTTTCTTACAACAACAGCTTCCAAGAGAGTATCGGTATGGCGCCTTTTGAGGCTTTGTATGGTAAGAAGTGCCGATCTCCGTTTTTTTGGGATGATTTTTCCGAGTCACCAGATTTGGGACCGGAGATGCTTAGAGATATGGCAGAGCAAGTTAAGATCATTCAAACCAGAATAAAGTCAGCACAAGATAGGCAGGCGAAGTATGCAAATGTCAGGCATAGACCTCTGAATTTTGATCAGGGAGACCGAGTCTTTCTAAAGATTCACCTTTCAGAGGCACTTTCAGATTCGGTAAGAGAGGGAAGTTATCTCCGAGATTCATCGGGCCGTACGAGATTCTCGAGAAGATAGGCGATCTTGCCTACAGACTTGCACTTCCTCCGTCTTTATCTGGTATTCACGACGTTTTTCACATCTCTATGCTGCGAAAGTATCATCCAGGTCCTTCTCATATTCTTCATCCTGACGAAGACGAGACTCTGAGTTACTTTGAGCGATCGATTCAGATCCTTGATCGGAAAGAGAAGCAACTCAGAACCAAGTTGATTTCGTTGGTGAAAGTGCAGTGGAGCCGTCACAACATCGAGGAAGCGACTTGGGAGACAGAATCTGATATGAGACAGCGATTTCCGGAGTTGTTCGGAAGACGTGAGTTCTTCTTACTGTCTTTAGTTCTTTATTCTATCTTATGAGTTGTGGTTCTCGTTGATTTCGAGGACGAAATCTCTTCTTAGTGCGGGAGAATTGTAACGCCCCGTTTTTATCTTAAATGAGTTTATTTGAGTTAATCGGAGATTTCAAAGTTCAAGAGCCGACTTGATTTTGATCAGGGTCCTTTTTGAAATTTTTTTATTTTTCAGGGACTAAAACGCAATTATCGGTTTTAATAGATATTTATAAGACTTTTGGACCCATTCTATTCTCCATCACCTCCATTGCATCGCCTCCCTCCATTGAAGACGATTCTTTGAGCCTCCAAGCTTTCAGAATCCAGTCTGAGCTCAATCCGGCCGTTGGAATTTATTTCTAAAGGAAGATTATCGATCACTGCAGTGAGAGCTCTGTTATATTGTAAGTTCTTCTACGATCAGATACATTCTAGTTTTTGGATGTTGTTAGAATCGTTTGAGATTCGAGTATGTTGTTCTTGACAGAGTTCTGATCATTTATTATCTGTCGGTTTTGAATTAGAGCGACGTTCGGAATTGTTATGATTTTTGGAAGCTATTTTCGAAAATCATGGTTTTGAGATTTGTTGGGTTTGTCTTGTTGTTGTTGTATTAGCATTGAATTAAGTTGATATCGGTATTGAACTGCTATCTACGTTGCCGGTTTGTTCAGTTATAGCCGTTATGCCGTCGGTTTGAGTTTTGGAGTTTCGAACCGTTTTGAGTTATGAACTTGGCTTGTAAGTTGATTGTGGTTATTGATCAATCATCTCTTGTATTCGTACAAATTCGTTGAAGTTTTCGAGCCCTGTGTTAACAGCATTTGATCATCGAGAGTTGGACGAAGAACGGTAAAGAGATTTCCATGAATCATTGATTGTTGTTTTGGTTGTATAGTTGTTGATACAATCTTTTATTGTAGCTTTCCAGAAGTTGGAACTACTGCCTTGAAAGGTAAAAGCAGTCATCGTAGCGGGATAGCATACTCGAGATAGCTTAGTTCTTGAGTTTTCCTTTTTAAATCACATACTTGTTTGTACACTTGTTCTAGCATGAAGAACTTGTGTCATGTTGATTTCTTGGACTTTTGTTATGTGGCTTATGTTTATGTTTCTGTTATGCATTCATCTTGAGCCAATATTGCTTTCAGCGGGCAGAACCGCCCTTTTTGTTTAGACGTTTGGGAACTATGATTGATTGGCCTGGGTCGTAGTCGTTTCGCCTGGTGCTAGCATACTCATTATAGTTTCTCAAAGTCTAGAGGAGTGGGATACGTGGCACCACCTCGATTGGGAGAGTCGGTGAGTCGTTACGTGATCTCATCCTCGGGATCCCAAAAGCACAGCAGCAATCCTTCGTTTATCAGATTTGATATCCCGATTTAAAGACATGCATTTCATTACGTTGTTATTGATTTTGTTTTTGTCTTGAAAGCATGTTTATTGTTGTATTACTTGATATGTTGCTTTTACTGGGATTATCATTCTCACCGGTTTATCCAGCTGTTGCTTTGTTTTGTATGTGTACTTGGCAACAGGAAGGGCAGGATCAAGTCAGCATAGACCTTTTTAGCGTCAAGAGCAAGAGATAGAAGTAAGACTCGTTTAGAAGTCGAATCAGCATGTCAATCTAGTTATGTTTTGCGAACATGTTTAGTCATTCGAACTTCTCGTATTTGTTTTGTAAGCAAGAATCGATGTAGGTACTAACGAATTGTATGTTTCTTTTCCCTAAACCTTTCTTGTATTTTTATTGGCTTGTCAAATACTTTTAATGCAAGTGTTTAGGTTTTGTTGAGTTTATTTCGGTGCCATAATATTTCTGGGCAAGAGAATGGCGCGGGCGCGCGGCCACTTTGCGAGGAAAGGCGCAGGCGCTCTTCCTTAGAGCGCGGGCACGCTGGTTTTTTTGCGAAGCATTGGCGCGGGAGCGCTGGTCTTAAAAAAGCTTCGGCGCGGGCGCGCTGACTTCAGCGCGGGCGCGCGAGCCTTCTTTAAAAAAAAAATCATTGGTTGCTTCTAATCTTGGTTTCTCGTTTCCTTATCGGTTGTTTTGTCCGAGATTAGTTGATTAGAAACGAGGTCTCACAGTTAGATTCTCTTTTTTGTTCGTCTGATTTCTCTGTTTTTCCTTATTTTCTAGACGCAGTTGCAAAAAAAAAATCGCGACACTTGACAGAGCGATTGGATCAAATTATTGTCGAGTTTCTGTGCTATTTTTGTTGTTTGGGTGTCACTTTTAGTTTATTTGATGTACTAGTATTATGTTATTGGGGTGTGCTTTGTGAGGCTACATCTTGAGGTTTAAATCATTGGTGAATTTTTAGTTAAAAATCTAGTGATGTTTTATCTGAGGACTGATTAAAGGGTGTGAATCTTAACTGAGTTTCTGAAATTAATTTGAAATTTTGTAGGGTGTAAAAGGAGGAACTGTGTTAAAGTAGGGGGAAAAGATTGTTTTTTTTCCTTCTTTTAATGGGACTTTTGGTTTGTTCTAGGATGTTTCTTTTGTTTCCTGATAATGTGTAACGAGTTTTAGGATCTTACATCCAGTCTCGATGAATAACACGGGATTTTTGTCTGATTTGTGTCACTTTTTGTGTCATACCTCGAAGAATTTATTGGATGTGGATTGGAGATATGAATTTTTTTTCTTATGAGATTTAGGGTCAAAGCTAGTATAAGTTTCATCCTCATGGTCTTTATCATATAGAAATTTGTAGAATAAGTTATAAGCTTAGTTTGTGTTTGGATGGTTGTATTTTGTTTAGATGAAGATATTTGATTCAAGAAAAGATTTTTAAATGACATATATTAATCCGTTTGGAATCCATGACATGACACTTACTAATACAAGATATTAAGTTAGATCGATGATGAATTTGAAATTAACCTATGTATATCTATCCAAACAAACAAGTGATTCCCAAACACATCGCCTTTTAATTCATGCCAAATTCTGTTTTGATTTTCTGATGGTAGGAAGTAGAGACATCGACGGTTGTAAAGAAAGATTGTTAACATTACTAACCTTGCAATAACATCCACATAGCAAATCTGATCTCTGTGCTATGTCATACGAATGCTTCCTAGCTAAGTACTTTAATGTGTGTTGCAAGCTGCTTGCTAACTCCGGTCAACATGGTTTCGATTTTTGCTGTGAAATTTTCCTTATTTTGGCCTAATTTTTTGTGCATTGGAATCGTCTGTTATGTACTAGTATATGTTTATGTCTCAAATTTATGGTTTTCAATTTGTGGCCAGAGTATTTATAAATATGTTAGTATGTCAGAAAGTCAAGAACTCGTATAAATCAGTGCCTAGAATATTAAATAATTAAGTATTTTTTTTCTTCGCTTGTGACTATTTTAGAAGCTTAATATTGATATTAATAAATATGGTGCATGTGGTGATGCAATTATACGTGAAGATATGATATTAATAAATATTTTTTTAGTCTAGTACCAAATCTTCATGCAGTAATAATATTTAAATTTTATTCATGCATTAATACTTCTTGTCAATTTAATATTCATACTCATATTTTATGACTAATAAAAATTATATGTTTAATTTGATTCATAATATTGTCTTGAAGTCATATGTTTATGTTAAAAATATGAAATCAGTATCTTATTTAAGTTTTTGGTTTGCAAATATAGTTTGGAAATGGAAAATCAAGACGATACAAATAAAGGAGTCATGTCAAATCTAACTTTGAGTAAGAATACAAGTAAAAATTCAAATAAAACAAATCAACAAAATGAAGGGCATTCATCTGCAAGGTGGAGTACATTTATGTCCTTGAAATTTGTTGATTTTTGTGAAGAAGAAATTTTATTGGGAAATCGGCCAAATAGTCACTTTAATACAAACGGCTGGAAAAATTTAGTGAGAAAGTTCAATGAAGCAACTGGAAAAAACTACGTGTACAAACAGCTTCGAAACCATTGGGATTCTATGAAAAAATATTGGTTATTGTTCAAGAAGCTTATGCACATGGAAACTGGAATTGGTTGGAATCCTACTAATAATTCTCTTGATGCATCCAATGAATGGTGGGAGAGAAAACTTAAGGTAATGTTTCTATCTTTATTTATATAAAATTGTTTATTCATTCATTGATTCTTAGCTTGATAATAATATACTTTATTATTGCAGGAAAATAAAGATTATGTCAAATTTAGAAACAAAGACTTATCAATCATTTGGTTTCGATACGATCGATTATTTTTTGATGTTGCTGCAACGGGAGAAAGGACAAGAGCACCAAGTCAAAGAAATGTGCATTGTGTTGATGACAATGAAGAGATTACGAAGGAAAATGACAGTGTTCCTGAGTTTGAAGATCATGTCGAAATCAATGATGTTGAGAATAATGAGGATAGAGGATTAGAGAATGACGTAAGTTTTGGAATCAAAGAAACAAGTAATATGGGTAATGACATTGTGTTTCCATCTTTGTCTTCTTTCAAAAGAAAATTTAATGGAGATAATGGTAAAGAAAGGAAGAAAATTTCTGGAGCAGCATCACTGAAGGAAGATATTCACTCTCTTTTGAAGTATCTGGAAAATAAGATCATCTCAACCTCTATACCTTCAACGGAGAAAGACATTGAATCTGCAATGGTGATATTAAATAATATTCCTGGAGTAGAGAATAAAACCGATCTTTGGTGTTATGCTTGCAATTTGTTGAGCAAAAAAGAAATGCGGGCGATTTTTCTAAATCAACTTGATAACGATTGTCGTTTGGCCTGGCTAAAGTATAACCATGACATGAGCAAGAAAACTTATTGACTTTGATTGTGGTTTGTACCCGTGTGATCTAAGGCATTCAGTAGTTGAAGTTGATGATTTGTTTTCTAGTTTTGCGACTTTATTAGTGGTTTTGCTACATATTTAATCTTCTTTTTTTATTATTTTTTGACTGAGAAACATAATATAATATTTTATTGAAGTTAATCATTTTTTTTGTTTTCATATCTCATACATATTTTCTTCTATGATTTCTATAGTTTAATGGAGCCTTGGGATGTTCGACACTATGCTTTAAATGTTTCAAATACATTTTGTGAGGATGCACAAATTGAAGATAAAGATGGAATCCACGACGATCTAGAACGGTTGATTATATGCAAAATAACAGCACTTATCATTTTAACATATTTCGAGACTTATATTGATAAAGTTCCATTTCGTACATCTGAGCGAACGGGTAATAAATTCATAGAAGAAATATTAAATGGGCATGGAATATGGAGTTATCAAGCCTTTCGTCTGACAAAACATGTATTCTTGGATTTATGTCATGAGTTGACCCAAAAGTATGATCTGATCCCTACTAGGGGAATGTCTATCTATGAGGAAGTAGGGATTTTTTTGATGACTTGTGCTCATGGTACAGATAATAGGTTACTGCAAGAGATATTTAATCATTCATGTGAAACCATTTCAAGACATTTTCATCGAGTTCTCAAGGTTGTTGGGAAGCTAGCTGAAGATATAATTAAACCTCATCTTGAGTATAATGGTGGCAAAGGATACCACATGCCTCAACATCAATGATACAAGCCATTTTTTGACGTATGTTATATATATATTTTTGAAGATCATAAACTCCACATATTCATGTATTAAACATATTTAATATTCCTAATATACTGAAGTGTTTGTTTTTATATAATTTATAGGATTGCATCGGGGCAATTGATGGCACACATGTTAAGGCACGATTACCACAAGGAAAAACAATCCCATACTTTGGACGCAAAGGTTTTTCCACACAAAATATTCTAGCAGTTGTAGATTTTAATATGTGTTTTACATTTGTCTGGGCTGGATGGGAAGGAGCTGCTCATGATAGTAGAATATTTGGAAAAGATATTCGTAGACCGGAACTTAATTTTCCTCTCCCTAAAGGTAAAAAATATTACTTGGTTGATGCTGGATATCCTCATATGCCAGGATATATGGGTCCGTATAAAGGTGAAAATATAAGGTATCATCTTGAAGATTTTCGCCGAGCTAGGAACTTGCAACTACGTGCACCAAGAAATTTGAAGGAGAAATTCAACTTCTATCACTCTTCTTGTAGAAATTGCATTGAACGTACATTTGGAGTTTGGAAAGCAAGATGGAATATTTTGGCTGATATGCCTTATTATCATATTGATACGAAAAGAGAAATTGTGCTAGCAACAATGGCCATTCACAATTATATAAGAAAGAAAAATATTTCAGATGAGGCATTCCGAATTGCTGAATATGAAAATTATCAACCATCCACGGAACATAATATATCTACTACAAACTCTACGATAGAGAATGAAGATATTCCTGGCAATACATATTGGATGGCAGTGTGTGATTCTATTGCTATGGAAATTTCAAGAAGTTGACGATAATTTTAATGATACATTTTTTAATGTTTTTAATTAGTTGGTCATGTCTTTGATATTGTCACTTGGTTGTTTTCATTAATTTAAATATATATTCAATTATTTATTGGTTTATCACTTTGCTTGTTATTGAAATCAGGTTTATGTTCTAATTTTTCTTTTTTTTTTCTTATGATTTCTTTTAAAAATTGTCCAATGAATTATTTAGTATTATTTAACTACGATTTTTTTTAAAAAAAAAAATTATTAATGATGCATTACAATTTTCATTTTTTCTAAATTTAAATATATATATATATATATGTATTTTTTAAATATGAATATAAAATAGATTTAAATATTATATATAAGTTTAACATTTATTTATAAAATAGCAAAACTACTTCATTTGTTTATATATATAACTATTCATACTACATTAATAGTATTATACCCTTTTGGTAATTTTGTTACTAAAAAGATCTTAAATTACCAAACACATCAACATCTTTAAGTTGTTTAAAATAAGTTTATCTAAACACTTTAACAGCTTATTTTGAAAATAAGACCTAACAGCTTATAAGCTCTTAAAACAGCTTATAAGCTCTAGGAGCTTATAAGCTGTTTTTAAAAAGCTTAGCCAAACACCCTCTATGTTGTCTACACTGATGCCTCTGGTCAGGGGTTAGGATGTGTTCTGACACAGCATGGACATGTTATTGCCTATGCTTCTAGGGGAATTTTCCAGTGCATGATCTCGAGTTAGCCGCCATTGTATTTGCACTCAAGATCGGGAAACATTATCTTTATGGCGAGAAATTTGAGATATTCACGGATCACAAGAGTTTGAAGTATTTATTCACTCAAGCGGAGTTGAATATGCGATAGAGACGCTGGATGGACTTACTGAAAGATTATGACTGCGAGATCAAGTATCATCCAGGTTCTGCTAATCTTTCTGCCAATGCCTTGAGTAGGCAGGTGTGACTTTCTACAATTCAGACTTGTGAATTATCTCATATGATTCAAGAATGTTGTTCATTGAGTTTTACACTCAAGCACAAGAAAGAAAGAAATGAGATTCGTTTGTATACTATATTATCTGAGCCGGATTTGTATTCTCGTATTAGAGACGCTCAGATATCTGATGTTAAGACTCAGCGTTTAACACGTCTAGCCAATGGAGTTAATACATCTGGATTCTATTATCAGTCAGATGGTTTATTATGTTTATCGAATCAAGTGGTTGTACCTGATGTTGCGGAGCTCGGGAATGATATTATTTCTCAAGCTCACAGGAGTCGATTGTCAGTTCATCTTGGAAGTATGTAAATGTATAAGGACTTGCAAACTAGATTCTGGTGGAAGGGGATGAAGCGGAGTGTGTATCAATTTTTTTCTCGATGTTTGGTTTTTCAACAGGTCAAGGCTGAAAACCGACGAACAGGTGGATTATTACAAGAATCTTGAGATTGCCGAATGGAAGTGGGAGCACGTGACTATGGATTTTGTCACCCACTTGCCTATGACTTCACGTCAGTGTGATGCTATCTGGGTCGTTGTTGACCATTTGACAAAATCAGCATATTTCATTCCTTATAACCGGGAGTATTCTTATGATCGCATGACACGCTTATATATCCAGGAGATAGTACGATTACATGGGATTCCAGTGAGCATAGTCAGTGATAGAGACCTGAAGCTTACCTCACGTTTCTGGGGTAGTTTTCAACAGGCGTTGGGTACCACTCTGAGTTTGAGCACTACATATCATCCAGAGACTGATGGTCAGTCAGAGCGAACGATCCGTACGCTGGAGGATATGTTACGTTCTTTTGTTATGGATTTTGGTTTATCTTGGCAGGATCAATTACCTTTGATCGAGTTTGCCTACAATAACAGTTATCATCGTAGTATTGATATGGCACCTTTAGAGGCATTATATGGTCGAATATGTCGTACTCCGTTATTCTGGGATGAAGTAGGAGAGCGACAAGTTGAAGGTCCCAAGTTGGTAAAACTGATTGTTGATAAGGTAGATTTGATCAAAATGAGAATTAAAGCTGCTCAAGATCGGCAAGCCAGTTATGCCAATATTCACCGCAGGACAATTCAGTTTGAGCATGGTGAATATGTGTTCTTACGAATGTCGCCTTTCAGGAAGGTGATTAGGTTCGATGTGAAAGGCAAGTTATCACCTCGTTTCATTGGGCCTTTCCAGATACTGGAGAAGATCGGAGATGTTGCATATTGTTTGGCATTACCGCCATATCTTTCCAGTATACATGGTGTTTTTAATGTGTCGTTACTTCGACAGTACATAGCTGATGAATATCATATTATCCAGCCTACTGATGTTCAGCTAGAGTCAGATATGTCGTATGTTGAACGACCACTCCGTATCCTAGACAGAAAGGCAAAAGTTCTTCGGAATAAGACTATATCACTTGTGATGGTACAGTGGCACCGCCGATGCGTTGAAGAAGCAACTTGGGAAACAGAGAGCCGTATCGAGCAGAATATCTTGAGTTGTTTTCTTTGTACTTTTTATTACCATGTAAAGATGTAATTGCAGTGGATGTAATAAAACATGGTTTGATGTTTCATATTGTTATCTTGATTTGTATTTAGATTTTATTTCGCGGACAAAATATCTAAAGGTGGGGAGAATGTAGTAACTCAGAACCCATTTAAGATAATAATATGTTAATCATGATTTAGAGTTAGTAATTAACCAATTTCTGGGTTTAATTGGTCTTTAGAATTAAGAATTGGGATTCCTTTGTTTTGGCCAGTTCGGACGGTCCGAAGAAGACTTCGGACGATCCGAACTTAGCAAGCCAGGGCCTCCGAAGAAGGGCATGTTGACTTCGGAGTTAAGGCAAATTCAGACGGTTCGAACCAGGATCGGACGGCCCGAACTCCCATGTGCCAAGCAGGCAGGATTACTCAGCCATGGATTTTGACAAGTGTCGGATTTAGGACACTTCGGATGGCCCGAAGTGGCAATCGGAAGGTCCGAACTCAAAGTGTCTCGCATGTAGGCAGTGAGCTGGATCGGACGACCCGAACCCAAGTTTGGAGGGTCCGAACTTGACCGGAAATTTTCCTATAAATAGGGCTCATTCGGATTCATTTTGAAATACGAATTCTGAGTTTCCTTTTTCAGTTTTATAATTGTGAAATATATACTTAAGGGCCATATCGGTTATAATAGAGGTTCTGGAATAACCAAGGCGTGGTTATAGTCATCCGGGACTAGCGACTCCAAAGGGCTTACTACGGACGAAGGTATGGTCCGGGGATTTATTTAAGTTTTGGGAGTACTTATTAGCTTAGTTAAGGCTTATAGAACTTGTGTAGTGATACGGATAACTTTTGAATATAGGGTTGGAACCTAGGATTCTACTAGACTTGAACTAGCCTAGAGGTACGTACACATTGACTGAGATTGTCAGCGAGTTTACATGTTTATATGTTGCATTTATTTGACATTATTATATGACATGATATATGATTTACCGCTTTCCATATTCATATGTCATGTGCATATACACGTTGAGCCTATACCTTGTTATACCTGATTATAGAGCAGCTCAGCTCTATACTTGATAGTCTATCACTGAGAGTACCGCGACGGCGGGGACATGTATGTCTGACTACTCTGGTGTACTAGAAAAGTGTGGTTTCACCCAGAGGTTGATCTGTGCGGTGGCAGCACTCATGTGGCACCGGTACTGAGCATGACTTTTTAGATGACCCTTTACCAGTCATCCTGTTGCATGCATCATATATATATGTTTACTCATGTTTATGTACTGGGCGTTAGCGCTCACGTCCTAGTTGTTATCTTGGACACCCTATTCCATGGGGTAGGTCGCTAGATGGATGGAGCCGGTAGTTCGAGGCAGGACTAGGGAGCCGAAGCTTTTCAAAAATATTTTATATAGCAGGATTCAATATAGCTGTATAATGTTTACTTTAAGTTATTTCGATATGGTTGTATCACTACACTATTAAACCTGGACATGTTTTACTAAGCTGATATGTAAATTATGGATTATGTTTACGCACATTACTCTGTTAAGAATTTTTGTTTTATTAAGTTTAATGCATCCTATTAGTTGCTAGTTTGTAGGTAATTCAATGCAGGGCCACTACAGCTTTCTTTCTTGCTTCATTCTAATTCAAGTTCAACAATATACGTTTTTACTCATCATAATTGATTTCAGTTGAAACCGGCCCTCGCATATAATATATTATTTGTACCCAACAAATGGATAGATAAGCACAACATCATTGTGAAAAAATACGATGATCAGAGACTGAGAAAGTTTTTAGAGAAAAATAAAATCCGGGGTTATCTATTATTTTTACAGATAATAATACAAGCTAGCTAACTCGGTGGGGAAAACAGTTCAAGGCCATGATTCTAGTATCCATGCATTCATTCATTTATGTCATCTTCTTTTTCCTTGTTTCGCATTGATTGTTGTGTTTTATTTGCATATTTTAATGTCATTTTATTGTTGTTTTGCATGCATTCATGAGTTTTAATTAAGTATTTTGTTCTTATTTCATGCATCCTGTCTAGATAACATGCTCCAGAGTTTGTTGTGTAGGAAATAACATTTTGTGGAAAAATTTTCTTTGAACCATGCTCGCTCGAGCTGCTGTTCTTTACAGCTCGAGCGAGAGAGAAAGTGAATAAAAGACAGAAGATGTTCCGCTCGATCTACAGCTTTTCACCGATCGAGCGGAAGAAAGAAAAGACGCGGGACAGAAGTAGGTTCGCTCGATCGGTAACTTTCAACCGATCGAGCGAGACGCAATTTTTGGGAAATTTTATCTGATAAAAGAAACTTGTTTTTGGAGGATTTTTGTCTTTATTTAATATTATTATTCCGATTTTTAGGTATCTTGTAATCAGACATATACGGTTGAACACAAAGAATACTTGGCGGCTAGGTTTTCTTCTTAATTTTCTTATCTTTCTTCTTTTCTTTTGGAATTTTCTTTAGATATTTCATGAATATTTGTGGCTAAGTTCTAGTACTTGGTTGAGGAAAACTAAACACTTTGATGTTTTATTTATCTCGTGATATTTTATTTGCATTGTTTAATTTTTATTTGAGTATCAAAAGTTGTTTGGGATTTATTTTATGCTTGTGTGATTAATTATTGGCTTGATCACCCTATAATTTTCTCATACAAACTACAGCTAAATTAAAAATCAAATCCGTAATTGTTTGATCCCACTAATTTGTGAAACTACTATGATTAATATTTTCCACTTGTGAATTTATTAATTTTTAGGAACAATAATTGACTAGATTAAATACATCCGCTTGTGTTTGTGTTGTCTAGATTCATCAGTCTCACTAGTTTGAAAGCTACTTTAGATTTAAATCTTGATCGCTTGTATCTTGGTTGATTTATTGGTAAGGGTTAATTTAGAATGCTTGTGTCTAATTAACTAAAATTAAGGCGAGATAGGAATTAAGTTTTCAATGATGAATATTCGAATGTTAATTAATTATTTTTAGAAAATCGATGATCAAGTGAATAACTTCAAGGGTATAGTCGACCGATATCAAGGCTTGTCTTTCATTGATTTTTTTTGCTAAATTTTAATTTTGCATGCTAGTTGGTAAAACATATTTTAATTTGCTTTAAATTTTTAGTAGTTAATTTCAAAAAAATCTCAAAAACCAATTATTTATTTATTTTTAGTATTTTTAGAAACACAATTAAATTCACTTTCCTCGTGGGAACGATCCTTACTCTCACTACTACATTTTATTTATCGGAGTTGAGTTGGGTAATTTGGATGCGATACGACTAATCGTTATCAAATTTTGGCGCCGTTGCCGGGGAACGATGTTTAATTTATTTGTGTTCTAGTTATTTTATCTTATCTTATTTTGTTTCTTTTCTTTCCTTCTAGTACTTCTTCAGTCGTTAATGCTTTCAGGTGGATCTTCTGAAGAAGAATTTTCTTACGATCCTGAAATAGACAGAACTTTTCACCGACGGCAAAGAGAAGCACGAAGAATACTAGAAGAGGACGAACGTCAAGATGAAAATCTTAGAGAAGAGATGGCTGAAAACGCGAATCTGAGACTGAGACAACTTGGCACTCCTGACCTAAATCATCAGCCTTTATGCATTACCATTCCGACTCTAGAAGCTAATGCTACGTTTGAGTTAAAATATGGGATAATAAACTTGTTGCCTTCTTTTCATGGTCTTGCAGGTGATGATCCCCATAAGCATCTTATGGAGTTTCACGTAGTATATATGCACAAGCATGAAACCATACGGAGTGACGGAGGAAAAAATGCAGTTGAGATCCTTTCCTTTTTCCTTGAAGAATGCTGCAAAGGATTGGCTATACTATCTACCTCCTGGATCCATCACAACCAGGAAGGAAATAAAGAGAATCTTTCTGGAGAAATACTTCCCAGCTTCAAGAGCAGCGAATATGAGAAAGGAAATCTACGACATCAAGCAACATGTGGGGGAGTCACTTCATGAATATTGAGAGCGGTTCAAAAAGCTTTGTGCTAGCTGTTCGCAACATCAAATAAGTGAAAACCTTTTAATTCAATATTTCTATGAAGGGTTGTTACCTCATGACAAGAGCATGGTGGATGTGGCCAGTAGAGGAGTTTTTGTGGAAAAAACTCCACGAGAGGCAAGGAACTTAATCGAGAACATGACTGCTAATTCTCAGAAATTTGCCACCAACAAAAGTGATCCTGCACCTAGAAGGAATAATGAGGTAAATGTTTCTTCCCTTTAGCAACAATTGATTGAACTTATGTCTTTTGTGCGTCAAATGGCTGTAGAAAATTGATAGACTGCAAAAGCATGTGGGATCTGCACTGCAGTGGGACATGAAACTGATATGTGTCCTACTCTCCAAGAGGAATCGGTCGAAAAAGTAAATGGTACTGGAGGATTTCCTGGACCACCACAACGGAAGTATGATCCTTATTCCAATACGTACAATCCAGTTGGAAGGATCACCCTAATCTTATATACGAAAACCCTCCAGTGAATCAACCTGGGCCTCATGCATAATCGAATAATCAAGCTTACAGGCCACCGTATCCTCAACAATAGTAGCGTCCTCAAATTTCAGCGCCTGGTGAGTTTCTAGAAAATATAGTTAAGGATCTTGCAACTAATACTCTGAATTTTCAACAGGAAACTCGAGCAAGTATCCAAAACTTGAACACCCAAGTGGGACAGCTCACAACTACAATCAACAAGCAGGAAGTGCAACATTCCAACATTTTACCATCTCAAATGGTCTCTAACCCTAAGCAGAATGCTAGTGCAATCACTCTAAGGAATGGGAAGGAGATGAAGGTCAAGTAAAAGGTAGTTGATGCTTCGTCAAAGAAGGAACAAAATGAAGAGCTGAATATGGATGACAAAGAACCAACTCAAGGAGACACGCAAAAAGGTATGTTTCCTCCTCTCTCTGTGTATAAACCTGTAGTCCTTTTTCCGTTAGCACTTAAAGAATCTAGGAAAGACGATGGAATCAAATAACTCTACGACACTTTTTGTGGATTCAAGGTAAACATTCCATTGTTATATTCTATCAAGCAGGTACCTTGTTATGCTAAGTTTATGAAGGAATTGTGCACTGCGAAGAGGAACAAACGTTGAAAGGGTGTCAAAAGGTGGAGTTGGGAGAGAATTTGTCTGCTGTGATACAAAGAAAATTACCTGCAAAATGTAAGGATCCAGGTATGTTTTCTATTCCACGTACGATAGGGAATGTTAGACTGGAAAATGCCATGTTAGACTTAGGAACATAAATTAATGTCATGTCATATTCTATTTATGCATCCTTGAAACTTGGTCTTTGAATAAAACTGGAATTGTTATACAATTAGCTGATCGGTCTAATGCATATCCTAGGGGAGTAGTAGAAGATGTATTGATGCAAGTAAATAATTTGGTATTCCCTGCTGATTTTTATGTGCATGACATAGAAAATGGCGATCATAATAGTCCTATTTTTTTAGGAAGACCATTTTTTTAAAACGTCGATGACTAAAATTGATGTTCACAGTGGCACACTTACTATGAAATTTGTTGGTAAGGTTGTTAAATTTAATATCTATGATGCCATGAAATTTCCTTCTAGTGAGGACTGTGTATATTCTGTTGATATTTGTGGATTACTTGGCACAAGAGTGTTTTAAGCTTGCAGGAAAAGATGACCTAGATGTGGCTATTATAGCACTCATTCAAGAAGAAAACGAGAAAGTTTACTTCAAGGAGGGATTGAAAGAAATTGTGTTCACTTTGAACCAAGCACCTGAGTTGTCTCAGTCGGGTAACCTTTCGTATGTTTCTTTACCAATCTCTAATACTTGGCGTATTCCATCTGTTTTGCAGACACCTGTAATTGATTTGAAAATTTTACCCAAGCATCTCAAATATGTTTTTCTAGGAGAAGGAAAAACATTACCAGTCATCATCTCAAGCATCTTTGAAGACGACCAAGAAGAACAACTCATACAGGTTTTGAAAGAGCATAAGACTACTATATGATGGACTATTGCAGATATCAAGGGAATCATCCCTTCCACAAGCATGCACATGATATTGATGGAAGAAGGAGCTAACCCCACACGTCTGCCGCAAAGGAAATTGAATCCACCTATGATGGAGGTGGTAAAGTAAGAAATCCTCATACTTCTTAAAGTTGGAGTGATTTATCCGATCTCCGACAGCAAGTGGGTTAGCCCTAGTCAAGTAGTTCCCAAGAAAACGGGAATATCAGTGGTGAAGAACAAGAATGACAAATTGGTTCCCACCCAAATTCAAAATGGGTGGAGAGTTTGTATAGACTTGTAGTGACCCGCACCGTGATCACCTACTAATCAAAAAGTTAAGCATGCATTTAACTTAAATAAATAAATCATCAAAAATAACAGCGGAAAATCATAAATAAATTCCCAATTAAAATAATTATGATACAACCATATCGAATATTCAAATGTATTAACCCAAATATATCAGCAACAAAAATACAGAAAAATATCTCTGCTGGCCATCAGTTACCTAAGCTCTCCTATAACCACCTGCCTCATCCAGCCGCAGACCTGCCCCATGGAATAGGGTGTCCAAATACAACAAAGCACAAGACGTGAGCATGAAAAGCTCACTACGAGAGTTTGAGTATACGGTATTATATGTGCATGTATGAAAGTGAACTGGGTACCAAGACACGAGGTCAAGAATATCTGATCAAGAACAAACTTGGGCCCTGGTATGTGCCATTTTGAGTCATCGCTACAAAAGGTGGCCGACATACCCTGAAGACCTGATGGTATCTGTCGTCAGCCCGCTGATGACGATGGCCCCAGAACTTGGGCACTGCTTTGCGGCAACCCTGGGGCACCTCACCAACCTCTGGACCAATCCTAGGAATTCTGGAGAGACCTCAAAACACCTAGGAAAACTCAGAGATCGAGAGAGAATTTCTGATTTTGGTGTGAAAAAGTGAAACTCGAAGGGCTTATTTATAGGCGGAGTTCGGACGGCCCGAATTGGGTTCGGATGGTCCGAACTGCCACTTGTCCAATTTGCTTAGACATCTGGACTCTGTTGAGTTCGAATGGTCCAAACTGGGTTTGGAAGGTCCGAATTGGTCTGCACGCTCCAAACTACTTTGGTCCTTCCGAACTCGTTTGGCTGTTTTTGGACTGTTTGAGACTCCCGGGACCCTTCCAACTATTTTTGGACGTTCCGTATATGATTTTTCACGCATTTTTACCAAATAATGACTCCTTAAATATTTTTTGACACTTTTAAAATTACATGTCATTTTATAACATGTTTATTATCTTCTAAAATAGAACTGGACTACTACAAGACTATAGAAAATTGAATGCTGGAACCCGAAAGGATAATTTCCCTTTACCTTTTATTGATCAGATGCTTGAAAGATTAGCTTTTAATTCTTACTATTGTTTTATTGATGGATATCCTAGATATTTTCAGATTGCAATCGCACCGGAGGACCAGGAAAAGACAACGTTCACCTGCCCGTTTAGCACCATTGCTTATCGACATATGCCCTTTGGACTCTGTAATGCACCAGACACATTTTAGCGGTGTATGGTTAGCATATTCTCTGATTTTATTGAGAACATATTAGAGGGTTTTATGGATGATTTCACAGTCTATGGTGATTCATTTGAAAAGTGC
The DNA here is from genome assembly GCF_033568475.1 of Henckelia pumila. Classification (NCBI taxonomy): domain Eukaryota; kingdom Viridiplantae; phylum Streptophyta; class Magnoliopsida; order Lamiales; family Gesneriaceae; genus Henckelia; species Henckelia pumila. The sequence goes on along the minus strand of NC_133122.1, from coordinate 134,853,419 downwards.
TTGTCTAACCTTGCTCTTGTCCTCAAACGATGTGTGGAAACGAACCTTGTTTTGAATTCTGAAAAATGTCATTTTATGGTTGAACAAGGTATCGTTTTGGGTCATGTGGTCTCTTCTAAGGGTATTGAGGTAGATAAAGATAAAATTCATACAATTCAATCTTTACCTTATCCCACTTGTATGCGTGAAGTGTGTTCTTTTCTTGGACATGCAGGATTTTACAGGAGGTATATTTGGGATTTTGCAAAAATCGTATCACCCATTTGCAAGTTGTTGCAAAAATACGTCACTTTTGAGTTTGATGAGTCATTCAAAACTTCTTTTGACAAATTTACAAACTCATTGACTTCTGCACCTATCATCCAACCACCTGATTTGAGTAAACCATTTGAAATCATGTGTGATGCCAGCAACTATGCGGTTGGAGCGATATTAGGATAACGAGTTGGGAAATCATCGCATTCCATATACTATACCTTGCGCATTCTAAAAGATGCCCAACGAAATTATTCCACCACTGAGAAGGAGCTTTTTAGATGTATTTTTTTCTTTAGAAAAATTCCAATCTTATTTACTTGGTGCTAAAGTTATTTTTTATTCTGATCATGCAGTTCTTCGTTTTCTGATGGCGAAGAAAGAGGCCAAGCCAAGGTTAATAAGATGGATACTTCTCCTAAGAGAATTTGATTTAGAGATCAAGGATAAGAGAGGAACAGAGAATATATTGGCTGATCACTTGAGCCGTTTGGTCCACATTGATGAGGAACTGTGTTTGCAAGAAGAATTTCCTAACGAGCAACTAATTTCCATGAGCACAACATTACCCTGGTACACACATATTGTCAATTATTTAGTTACTAATGGTTTTTCCTCTGAATTTTCTAAAGCGCAAAAAGATAAAGTCAAAAGTGATGCTAAGTACTATGTGTTGTATGACCCGTACTTGTTGAAACATTGCGCTGATCAAGCCATAAGAAGATGTGTACCCAAAAATGAGGTGATCCCTATCCTCATGTTTTGTCATTCGTACGCTTGTGGCGAGCACTTGGAGCAAAAAGGACTGCGAGGAAAATACTGGACTGTGGATTCTTCTGGCCATCTCTTTTTCCAGATGCGTATTTTTTTTGTAAATCGTGCGCTCAATGTCAAAAGACAGGTAATATATCCCAAGGAAAGGAGATGCCTCAGCACCCCATTTTAGTTTGCAAAATTTTTGACGTATGGGGCATCGACTTCATGAGACCTTTTCCTAGTTCTTTTGGATTTATTTACATATTACTCATTGAGGACTATGTCTCAAAGTGGGTGGAAGCAAAGGCCACCCATATTGACGATTTAAAAGTGTTGCAGATTTTATCAAGCATAATATTTTCTCTAGGTTTGGGATTCCACGAGCCATCATAAGTGATAGAGGAACTCATTTTTGCAACCGGACTATGGCTAGTTTCTTGAAAAATTACCATGTGACTCACAAGGTTATGCTAAAGTTTCAAATAGAGAAATCAAATCGATCCTAGAGAAAACAGTAAATCCGACGAGGAAAGAGTGGAGCTTGAGAATGGATGATGCTCTGTGGGCTTACAGAGCCGCATACAAGACGCCGATTGGCATGTCACCATACCGACTGACTTTTGGGAAACCATGCCATCTGCCAGTGGAATTGGAGCACAAATCTTATTGGGCTATCAAGACTTTCAATATGCAGATGGATGAGAGTGGAGAACATCGGAAGCTGCAATTGCAAGATCTGAATAAATACGCAATGATGCCTATGCCAGTTCAAAGATTTACATGGAGAAGACAAAAGATTTCCATGATACAATTATTTCTAGACGGGAATTCGAAGTTGGTCAGAAAGTCCTTCTCTATCATTCAAGACTAAGATTATTCCCAGGTAAGTTGGGTTCAAGATGAATTGGTCCTTTTGGTTTTACTATTGTCTTTCCCCATGGTGCAGTTGAAATTAAAAGCTTGGAAACATCAAAAATATTCAAAGTGAATGGACACAAACTGAAGCATTACTATGATGGAGTCCAAGAAAACTAAGGGAAGAAGGTGCATGAACTGGAACTAGAGGATCCAACACACATTGCTTAACCCGAAGCATACAGTCGAGCTATAGACTGTCAATTTAGTGCTGACTGGGAGGCAACCTAGTTCTTTTTCCTTTCCTTTAAGTTCATTTAGTTTCATTCCGTTTATTTTCATGAGATGTCATAATTTGAGTTGATTTTGCTTAATTCTCGAAAAAATTCTCAAATTAAAAGTTTCGCTTCGATCGGTAACGTTCCACGGATCGAGCGAAAGGTTTTCTGACTTTCAATTTTTCTTATTCTCGCTCGATCAATAACTTTACATGGATCAAGCGAGATATTTTCTGGATACTACGGGAAAATCATATTTCTCCTCGCTCGAGCGAGAAATTTTCTCTGCCCGAGCGAGACATTTTCTGACTCGCACTAAAACTTGGCCCGCTCGATCGATAACATTACACCGATCGAGCAAGAATAAATCTGGGCCCGATTTAATATATTTACTTTCTTCTTCTCCCTCACTTTCCTTCTCTCCCTCGTCTGAAATCCCTAACCCCTAAAACTCGAATTCTTTTATTTTCACGCATAATCTTCTTCAACCGCAGGGCATCTCAGGTTTACTTGGCCTCCGTTCTCCACCATCTTCTCCACCGCACAACCAGCCGCCGGTCACCACCATGAGCATGAACCACTAGCTGCCTCTGTTCCCCCGAAAACCAGCTGTGGGCTTCGCCTCTCTGTTTTGGATTTCCATACGAGCAGCACCTCTTGTTCTTGCACATAGTTCGGCCGCTTCCCTTGCTTCAAACACCAATTTCCGACCATCGTTCTCTTCAGCTGCTCTTTCCTTTGTGCACGCCATTCTACACTCCTCTTCTATGGCACCAAAACGAGTTCGTCTCACTAGGGAATCTTTTTCCCAACATGTCGCGGCACTCGTCTCCTCAATGGGTCTAGCCGGAAAGTTTGTAAATCAAGCGGCACGTGAAAGGTAAGATTTAGCTAAAATTAATCGTTCACCAATTTCCAAATGCAGAATTGAACTTACCTATCGAGATAGCAGAGTTGCAATTAAGATAGGACACCGAGGTTGGCGTACATTTTGTAAGCAGCCGAAAGAGGCCATTATTCCTTTAGTGCGTGAGTTTTACGCAAATGCGGCGGAAAGAGAGGATGGTAAGGCCTACGTTAGAGGCAAATTGGTTTCTTTTAATGAAAAGGCGATCAATGCACTCTTTGAGATCCCAAACGTGGATGAAAGTCTTTATCAAAGTCTCAAAGAGGACCCCGACTTTCACGAAATATTATCCCAATTGTGCTATGATGGTGCTTCTTGGCATCATTTGGTTGAATTCCAATTTTTTTCAGGAGCGTAATTTACAAGTGAACCCGGCCACCTGGTATGTCTTTTTCACTAAGAGGTTGATGGAGATATTACATAACAGTGACATTACTACAGATCGTGCCTTGATTCTTTATGATCTTGACTTGGATTGGCTGATTAATGTGGGCCGCGTGATACACAGTGAGATCAAATGATCCGTTTATTCTACATCATTGGGTCTTTTCTTTTCAACGATTGTTTCAGAACTATGTATACAAGCTGGGGTCTAAACTCGAGGCGATGAGAAATGTTTGCAACCAATGCGAGCTGTGGATAAAGCTGTAGATGCTAAGAAAGCAAAAAGGGCTAAAGATTTTCAGCCAGGTGGTCGAGCTTCATCTAGCATAGCTCCCCCTCGCACTCGCAACCTTCTCACCCCTCCACGACTGATTCAGTCCGGGAATTGACTGCCTTCGCCCATCACCAAAATGAGTTCATGGCTGCCACGATAGCGAATCTTCAAGCCATGGACGCTATTATTCGAGGCATGTCTACACACCTTGGCCTCGATCCTGTCACTTTACCGCCTGCTTTGCCATACCCGCCACCTTTCCAGTTCCAATTCGCCAATCTTGTGATTCCACCAAAGGTCGAAGAAGGCGACCAAGCCAATGCTTAAACTAGGGGATTTTTGTTTTGGATACGCATATCATTGTCATTTTGTTATTTGTGTTACTGTTTTTGTTTTTGTGTCTCTGAAGCATTGAGAGCAATTCTTTAGATAAGTGTGGAGGGGGGGTAGGGTAATTTTTTATGCATGTATTTTTGGTCTTCTATGCATTCACATTTTTTGGTTTCATTGCATTTACCTCATGTTCGTTTCATGTCATTGTGTTAGTGTTTGTTCTGTCAGCATGAGTAGGATGGAGATTGATAGCCGATGATGTTATGATGATGTTACGAAGTGGTTATGAAGTTGAAAAATTAAAATTTTTGTGAAAAATTTCTACTCTTGATTGGATATGAGAAACTTTAGGTCGAGTGCTAAATATTTTTAAGCACACATGTTAAACCAGTTGAATGTAGCAATATATTAGATGATGTTGATGAATGTTGGACCATTGCACAGAAATATGTGTTTGTAGAACTTAATAGTGTTTTTGAATCCTGATGATCTTTTTGACATGACATATACAATCTTGGGCGCAATTGTTAAATATGTTTTATGAAAATTTTAGGAAAGATGAACTTAACTCCATCCAGGTTATGAGCAAGAGATTGAAATCCTAATCATCTTGTTCTTGACTAAGTATGCGGATTAAATGGGGTTAAAATTTTAAAATAACAATTTCATCAGAGCCTGGAAAGTGATTGAAATTCTATTCACTGTTCCATGGCTAAGTTAGCGGGTTCAATGGGATTGTAGCTCCATTGGGGCTATAGACGAGGGGATTGAAATTCGAATCCTATCTTAGTTATAGCTAACACTACAACAAAAATGGTCATCAAAAAATGTTGAAAAACAGCGCGTTTTACAAAAAGCGTTGTAAAAAAAATATTTATTTTTTTAATTTACAAAAACACAACACTTTTTATCAACAACGCTTTTTAAAAAGCGTTGTTGATGAGCATTTTTTTTAATCTACTGCAACGCTTTGTATTTTTTTTGACATCGCAACGCTTTGAATTTAACAGCGTAAAGCGAGAGAAATAAATCTAAACCAAAATCTATCCGGCTCATTTCACTAATTAACTCAAAAAGTCCATCGAACCCTAGCCACGCACGATTGAAGATTTCGCCTTGCACATTTCATCTCTTCATGGAAACAAAAATCTCTCAAGCGAAATATTATTCAGGTAATTACGCTATCAATCTATGAAAAAGTTCCTGGGAGTGGGTGTAAACTTTCTGGCCCGCATGGATCGACAAAATCTCTAAACAGAGTGATCCAACAAAGACCCCAAGAAAATTCATCCAAATCTCACCTTTACGATTATTAGCAGAATTGTCACGCCCCGAAAACGGGCCTAGTTGACATTGGCGTTGTTAACAATTTAACATTGAAACAACAAGCCTCGTAGTACAAATCTTCCCAAAACCAGTCTATTTCATAAAACAGAATTGTCTTTACAATACGAAACATGAATGCGGAAGCGATAATATAAAGGAAACTAGCTTAATGACAATTCTAGAGGTCTTCTTTTCTTTAAACTTCATCATCAGCCCCAAAACATGTCTTGCTCAGCCTCATCTAGTTGATCTTTATTCTTATTTAGGGAGGGAAGTAAGGGGTGAGCGTTTTAGGAAACACTCAGCAAGTGGGGGATGTTCATAAACGAGAATATCGAAACATTGATATAACATAAGTTCGAAAGTGACATGTTGCAAAATATGTCACAACAGGAATTGAAACATTAGACCAACAGAATTCGAAACAGTTCGAGGAATCATATCAAGAAAATCATAAGGTCAACATATGGAAAGCACTGAAACTTCATTTCATTATTCATGGTTTGCTTTTGTGTCCCCTATATATTACTCCTCTAAGGGGCGAGACCATTTTTTTGGTTTTATACCCACCGAAGGAAGCCATATAACGGTTTTATACCCACCGTGTAAGGGCCATATAACGGTTTTATACCCACCGTGTAGGGGCCGGGCCATATAACGGTTTTATACCCACCGTGTAAGGGCCATATAACGGTTTTATACCCACCGTGTAAGGGTCATATAACATATCATATATTCTTTCCACTTCAAAGTCAAATTATAACAGTGTCGTTTCAAAAACCTCAAAGTATAACGAATCATTCAAAAGAAACATATATAGTTCAAAGGACACGGAACAAATGCAATACGATCAAATGAAACGAAACTCTTAAAAACAAGAATCTGATACTTATCAAAGACACGAAATAATTGGTGTACAATCGGATTTTCAGAAACAAGACCATCATCATTTGAAAAGCATAAATAGAAGCCCACTTATGAAGAATTATAAGTGTACAAACATTATATCAAGAAATATACATACAAAGGTATACTTTCACAACATACGAGATAAAAGAAAAGGATAACAAACGAAGCATAGAACGAAAAATTGCTTCAGAAACATAAGTCCACTTACCTGAATCCTATGAGAATGTGAGTGAATGTTATGGACAGAATTTCTACTTCAAGCCTGGTAGTGCTTTCGTGAAACTTTGGCTCGATTAGGAAAATACTTTAGACAACACTCTTTGTTTGACTACTTGCACAAAATAACTCTACTAAATCGCAACTCTTTCTCTTGCTCGAATCTTGAAGGTGTGGAGTGTTTTGATGTGTCATTTTCCCTCAAGGTTGAGGTGCTTATATAGTGGTCTTTGAGCATTTGAAGGGACACACATTTATAGCCAATTAAGTGGTCATAAACATCCTTAATCATGGTTATAATGACTCTTTATGATGGGGGTTACATGGCTGAATAATTGGTGTCATTAACCTTGGATTTATGGTCCATTAATAGCCTCATAATGACTAATCATAATGATGAATGTGGGGGTTACTAATGGTCTTCATTCCTATAAGCCTTCAAAGTCGAATTGATTTGGCTTTAGTAGTGCAATTATTCAGATGAAGTGGTCATGCATGCATGTGGAATTTCTAGGTCTTCACATCCACCCCACCATATTGGAAGTTTCATCCTCGAAACTTGATTTGTCCTTAACAGTCCATTTTCTTGAACTATTGCTCCAATAATTTGTAGGGTCACCAAGTTACTATACCAGATAACTATCACTACAATTAAATGTACCCTAGGGAGAATTATGTTATTATTTCCCAATATCAGTCTATGTTTTTAAATTCTTGTTGATGTGAGTAGATCTAAATGAAAACTCAATCCTAATTAATCAAAACATAAGCGGTTAAGTCGATTATTGGGATGGTACATGTGATGTCATTGCTTGCGTCATTAGTCTTTTCTTGCGTTAAGGCAAACACACGAGCGTTGGGTTTGTTTTCCGTTGGCTTGTTTGGAATAGCACCTATGTTTGATCTTGTCCTCTCTACACGTTTAAGTTCGGGATAATCAGTAATACGGTGCCCCATCTTTCCACAGTTGAAACATGCACCGGAATTCTTATGACATTCCCCGGTGTGTTGGAAGTTACAGAGGGGGCATGGCTTAACAGTTGTGTGAATAGACAATGAACCTTGAGATAGGTCCTTGGACTGATTCAGCCTTTTAAATTTTTGTCCAGTTTGGTTTTCCTGGCCAATGAGGGGTCTCTTGTTCTTTTGCTCGTCTTCACGCCGTTGGATATCAGTTTAAGCTCTAATAGCTGCTCCCATTAGATCAAAAAAGCTTGTAGGCTGATAGACTGCCAATGCTGATTGAATTTGACTGCTCAGACCTTTCTTGAAACGATGAATTTTCAGTGTCTCGTCCGTCATGATGGTGGGGACATAAGTTCCAAGAGAGTTGAACTTAGATGTATATTCCATTACGGACATCTCTGGAGTTTGAACAAAGTTCTCAAACTCGCTTAATTTTTGCAGTTTGATCTCTGGAGGGAAATATTTATTTAAAAAAGCTCCTCGAAATTGTTGCCATGTAATGGGTCCAGCTGCCGTCATAGTTGGTGAAACGGTCTCCCACCATTTCCTCGCTTTATCCTCCAAGAATGGTGTTACAACATCTACTTTGTGTTCTTCTGGAATCTCAAGTAGCCGGAGTTGGGTCTCAACATTCTTGAACCAATTCTGACCAACTTCTGGGTCAGGGTTTCCATCAAAGGTTGGCACCTGGTTCTTTATAAGGGACTCATAGTGAAACTTTGTCCCATTTGGAGCATGTGGTGGCGGTGGTGGTGGTTGATTCATTCCCATTCCTTGGAGCGTTGTTGCCACTATTGTTGCTATGGCCATCAAATCCGCGTGGTTCAGATTAAATCATGGGGGTGGTGGTGTATTTCCCTCTTCTCCATTATTTTGGTTGGTGCGAGCATTACGATTGTTTCTCGGAATTCGTCCAGCCATTTCCTACAAAGCCTTATGTTTTTAAGATTCTTTATTTGACTAGAAAAATTAGATTTCAATTTTATTAATAGAAATAAGAAGGGAAGATTTGAGTACAATCAAATCAAGCGAAGCAATAAGCAGAAAAAAAAATTCAAAGAAACTAAACAGAACGTCGATGACATCTTAATCTATAACTTCTCCATCTCCTACTGCCTCCACTGGCTCTTCATTTTCTACTACAACTTGAGCATTCACTAATTGCTGCAAGTGCTCGATTTGGCCTTGCTGATTGACGACTTCAGCAGCCATGATTTGGCAATTATACTCCAACTGATGCACATGTTTTTCCGTTGATTGTTTGTATGCATCAAATTCTTGTTGTAGTTGATCTCTTAATTGTTTTGCGACCTTATAATGGTCACACCATGCTTCAGCAGTTGTCGACATTTGGCGTCCATACTTTTGTGCCTCGTGCAATTCCTCCTTGTAGTCCTTGAGTTGCTTCTCCGCAAATTTTTTTATCAAAAGCAAGTTGGTTTACTTCCCTTTGAAGATGATCATTAGCTTCCTTCAACTCTCTTTTGTCATGAAGTAAACTCGTAACGGTACTCTTAAGTTGATCATTTTCGAACTCGAGATCTCTAAATGTGTTGGCTTGGTTTGACATTTTCGAAAGTGAGCTTGAGGGATTGGATGGGGCTTGCTCGAAATTTTGAGTAAAATTGTTGCTTAGTGTGTTTTCTTTCATCTATAGATGTGATTTATATAGGTGTCTAAGGGGGACTAATATGGTACGATAATAATATTGATTTGAATGGCCTTGATTCATGCCTAAATTGAGTTCAAATCTTCCTTGGAGTATGGCCATAATCATCTCCCAGTTCTTGATTAAATTTGATCAAGGATCATGGAAATATAATATTCCATTTTCGAATTTGCTTACTATAATTCGAAAATATGGTATAAAGAGGTTCAAAATTGGAAATCCTGGTCTTTCAAATCAAGAAAAATGAAAATGGATTGGAATGATCATTTAATTGGGTTGTTCCAACTATATTTACGAGATATTATCAACAATCAACTCTAGGATTGATTGACACAATACATAGTTATTTTTTTTTCAGGAAATTTTAAAAAAATTGAGAAAAATCGGAATATATATATGGATGGAAAGCTTGAGTCGTGAGGACTACATAAGAGTTGTGGAATTGAATTCCTAGTTTTTCCTAGGGAAGTTATGACTCTTAAAATTGTAAGAACTCGATCACAGAAAACTAAATGAATGAATCTCGCATTTTTTGCGAGGGAGTTTGAGTTCATCCGATTATAAACCTGGAACCTGGCTCTGATACCACTTAAATGTCACGCCCCGAAAACGGGCCTAGTTGACATCGGCGTTGTTAACAATTTAACATTGAAACAACAAGCCTCGTAGTACAAATCTTCTCAAAACCAGTCTATTTCATAAAACAGAATTGTCTTTACAATACGAAACATGAATGCGGAAGCGATAATATACAGGAAACTAGCTTAAAGAAAATTCTAGATGTCTTCTTTTCTTTAAACTTCATCACCAGCCCCAAAACATGTCTTGTCCAGCCTCATCTAGTTGATCTTCATTCTTATCTGGGGAGGGAAGTAAGGGGTGAGCGTTTTGGGAAACACTCAGCAAGTGGGGGATGTTCATAAACGAGAATATCGAAACATTGATATAACATAAGTTCGAAAGTGACATGTTGCAAAATATGTCACAACAGGAATTGAAACATTAGACCAATAGAATTTGAAACAGTTCGAGGAATCATATCAAGAAAATCATAAGGTCAACTTATGGAAAGCACTGAAACTTCATTTCATTATTCATGGTTGCTTTTCTGTCCCCTATATGTAACCTCCTCTAAGGGGCGAGGCCACTGTTTTGGTTTTATACCCACCGAAGGGGGCCATACAACGGTTTTATACCCACCGTGTAAGGGCCATATAACGGTTTTATACCCAACGTGTAGGGGCCGGGCCATATAATGGTTTTATACCCACCGTGTAAGGGCCATATAACATATCATATATTCTTTCCAATTCAAAGTCAAATCATAACAGTGCCGTTTCAAAAACCTCAAAGTATAGCGAATCATTAAAAAGAAACATATATAGTTCAAAGGACACGGAACAAATGCAATACGATCAAATGAAACGAAACTCTTAAAAACATGAATCTGATACTTATCAAAGACACGAAATAATTGGTGTACGATCGGATTTTCAGAAACAAGATCATCATCATTTGAAAAGCATAAATAGAAGCCCACTTATGAAGAATTATAAGTGTACAAACATTATATCAAGAAATATACATACAAAGGTATACTTTCACAAAATACGAGATAAAAGAAAAGGATAACAAACGAAGCATAGAACGAAAAATTTCTTCAGAAACATAAGTCCACTTTCCTGAATCCTATGAGAATGTGAGTGAATGTTATGGACAGAATTTTTACTTCAAGCCTGGTAGTGCTTCCGTGAAACTTTGGCTCGATTAGGAAAATACTTCAGACAACACTCTTTGTTCGACTACTTGCACAAAATAGCTCTGCTAAATTGCAACTCTTTCTCTTTCTCGAATCTTGAAGGTGTTGAGTGTTTTGGTGTGTCATTTTCCCTCAAGGTTGAGGTGCTTATATAGTGGTCTTTGGGCATTTTAAGGGACACGCATTTATAGCCAATTAAGTAGTCATAAACGTTCTTAATCATGGTTATAATGACTCTTTATGATGGGGGGTTACATGGCTGAATAATTGGTGTCATTTACCTTGTCTTTATGGTCCATTAATAGCCTCATAATGACTAATCATAATGGTGAATGTGGGGGTTACTAATGGTCTTCATTCCTATAAGCCTTCAAAGTCGAATTGATTTGGATTTAGTAGTGCAATTATTCAGATGAAGTGGTCATGCATGCATGTGGAATTTCTAGGTCTTCACAAGAATCCCAGTTGCTCAATTTCCATTTCGAGTTTAATTCACAGCTCTTTTGTTGCGTTTGGTTATTCTGTAAGTTTTGTTTAAAATATTTTTTTTTCCTTATCTTTCTTCATTTTGATGATTTAATGTGGTGGATTGTTGATTTTGTTTCTTTGATTAGGCAGCTGTTTTTGGTTCAAGCAACGAAATATGGTGTTCTGGGTTTTTGGGTACGGGTCATTGGTGTGGAACCTAGGATTTGAGTATGAAGAAAAGGTGATTGGGTTCATTAGAGACTTCAGGCGTGTATTTGATTTGGGTATGCTTTCTTTTTTGTTTTATGGAATTTTCGAGTTTTCTATTTACTTGTTTTGTTAAATTGTGAAATTTTTTAGCTAACCAAGCCCCTTGATTTATATATTAGTTTCTTGAATTTTACTTCGATAAATTGTTCAGGACAATTCAAAGAATTACCACTGTTTTATTGTTTATTACATTTATTTTTGTGGATTTTAGCCTGCATTGATCACAGAGGTACGCCGGAGCTTTCTGGTTTATGGATGGAAGAGTTTGCCTTGCCCATTTTTGGTAAGCATCGCCTCCGAGATCTGTCATGCATTTTCCATGTACTTTGTTTTGATCTGCTTGCTTTGCATTTTTTTAACTGTTTCTTCATGGGTTTTGATTATTTAGGGGTTTTCAGGTTGTAAAATATCAAAAGCGTGATGTTGGGTGTTTTCAGGTGGAGGGACGCATCCCGTGCCTCGTTTACTAAGGTACTCTCCTCTTTTTTTGCTTTGATTATGTGAGCTTCTTCTCCAACGAGTATCAACACCCATTTTCGATAGATTTTTAGTGTTCTAGGTTGGAATTAAAATTTAAGAAAGTATCTTAGCTGAATTTATGTTCTTCTGCTAGTTTGAATCACGATCCGGTGAGTGTGGCTGTTGTTCTGTTTCAGCCTTCTTTATCTTTGAGTTTGGGCATTACAAGCTCGATTCCAGTTCTTACGTACAGGTTTAGGCGTTTAGCTACTCCAAGGATTGAGATCTGTATGTTCTGGGTGATTTCTAGGAGAATGATGTCATAACTCTTGCTATCATCGTCATACCTCAATGCCCCCGTAGGGTAAATATATACATGTAGAAATCAACAAGTTATAATGGGTGGAAGTTGAGTGGGTTGTTTGTTTGATTGCAGGCAAAAGTAGGGGAATAAAAAAAGAAGAAAGAATAGGACTGGGTGTTGTGGGATTGCGAGTGTGAAGAAGCAAAATCAGTGGGTAAAGATATGGATGAAGATCTGTACAAGATTTCACCTAAACTATTCGTGCTCACCACACAAGGGTGATCATTCTTTTGATAATTATTCCCCACAATTTAATAAACTGATTCTCTTGTTTTTTAATTTGAAGACCTAGTAATTTGTAGTTAGGAGAAAGCAGTCCTGAAGAAGCTGCAAATGGATCCAATCCTTCCAGGAGTCAGCTTTGAAGGTCGAATCTGCTGTTTTGATTGAGCTGCAAGAATTTTGTATGCTAAACTGATAATTCCAATTATTTCAGCCTGATCAGAGTCAAAGAAATTTTGAATTTTTCGGGAGTGAACCACAGTCATTGAGGTATATAGCTAAGTTACAAATGCTTAATATTGATCCTGTGAGTTGATTTCTCGTGCTTATGGTCATTTTTTTTAATGAATAAATAAATTTCATAGATAAAAAGTAAAGTGCAAGTACACTAGAAATATTGTGGGGACCTCGGGTGCTAATCTCATCTTAAGGGGAAATTAATGAATAAGCATTATTAATTAGACAATAATAATTCAAGCTGAATATACTTAACTAGTACATTTGGTGACGCAAAATCACGTTGCAGAAATGACCAAATTTTTTTTTTTATAGAACAGCCCCCCACACGGACCTTGGTCCGGAATATGCACGGACCATGGCACGGAGTCCGTGCATCTTTTGGACATGGGTCCGTGCCCAAGGCTAAAATCAAAAATAAAGAGGTTGCCAAAACAGTAGGCTACATGGACCTTGGCACGGGGAATGCACGGGGTCCGTGTCTTCATTATTCTAAACACATTCTGAAATTGTAGGGTACACAGACCCTTACCCAAAATATTCACGGGGTCCGTGCTCTACACTCAAAATTCAACAATGAAGCTTTTCAAATCTGAAAAATGATACAATCTATATATAAGCTTTTCAACATGATTCTATATATTTGACATGCATTAAAAAACCAATCTACATATCTGTAATACATGAATTCTCAAGTATAAATCAATACTCGACAACAACATATACAAAGGTTCTTGTTATTCTAACATGTTTACCAAATTTATAAACTACATGTCATCTACTTAAATCCCGAGTCACCACATCTAATCTTTCAATCTCGTGCTATTCAAGCCACATCTGACTTGCTTATGCCCCAACCTGATGCAATGCACACATACAAACAAAGAAACATCCGGATAACTCCGTTGAGAATAAATCTCAGTATGAACGACATGCATATACCTCATATAAGCATAATAAATTTGTATGCTATAATTTAAATCTCAAACATGTAAGAACATGTCAATCATAGAAGCCTAATCGAATATTCATTCATATAACATAACTACTCAGTTATAGCAATATCAAATCAATCATATAAATACATTCATATCATGAATGGCATATAATCACATGCTAGCATTTATAAACGCATATTCGAAACCATAGAAATCTCTAGGTTAATGCATAAATGCAATGCATGTTTCAAGGAATAGGCTATGAAATATGAAACCAATAAATATTTGTTCTTGAGATCCCGGGGAAATAAAATCTTTAACCGACCACCAAATTACCCAATCGAGGTGGCGTTAAATATCTCAATTCCCCAGACTTTGGTGCAACTATATTGAGTCTTCTAGCTCTGAAAGTAAATCTACATTCCGTGTCACTCAACTATAGCCCTCCAAACATCATTTTGCAATCTAGGCCAATCAGCCCTCTATGCTTTTTGAGGTAGGGCTCAAGATGAATGCAACATAATCTTGATGCATTAAATCATACAAATACTGATAAACATCTTGAACACACAATTCAATTATCATTCATAACAACAATAGCAAGTAAATCACATAAGCGCACTTAAACAGATAAGTATATGATTTTAGGAAACTCGATAACCAAAACGATCTCGAGTTGTTCTTCCCATAATATCTAATGTATAGTCATACCTTTTGTCTGATTCATGTATCTGAACTCGTGCCAGTTTTGATCAATCACAAGTTATCAAACTTTTGCTTTTCACAATCTGCTCAAAATCATCAAGATTGTTCAACCTATACTTGATTCAAACTTTGATTCAATTTCAACCAACTCGAGCTCGCCGAATCGAACTCGATCTCTTGAAATTCAAATTTCAAAAGGTAGCACTTGGAGCCATGATCGCAAATATACGATCAATCGAAAATTCTACCGGGCAGATCAAAAGATATCAAAGCTTAAAAGGTTGAAATATGGCTTGGGAAACCTTGCTGGTTCTTCTTCCTTTTAATTCTGATACACACGTTGGAATCATATCATTAAAGTGGGAGAAGAGATATATATTAATATATTTGCAGTTTAGTCCCTGAACTCATCATTAATTGTAAATAAATCCTTGGACAAGAGATTTAATTCAATTTCAATCCTAAATAATTTAAGAATATGAGAATTTAATTTTAAACTCTAAATATTATCAAATTAAATATTCGCGAATTAAAATTAAATACTTTCGTACCTTATCGCATTTTAGTCCTTGAACTTCTCAATATTTGCAATTCGGTCCTTTCTCGGATTTCATCCTCAAATTAAATTATTCTTAATATCAAACTCATAATATAAATATTAAATCCCATAAATATCAATTCAAATAATTTAAATATTTTAATTTATGAATCCCAAAATTAAAATCTTAATATCCGTAAATCCTTAAATTAAATATTTTCGACCCGAAATTAAAATTTTAATTTCTTAAATTCTTCAAATTAATATTTTCTCATTTTCGGAATTTAAATCTCGAATCCCGTAATTAAGTTCTTAATATTTTTTGAGCCTTACAATTCCTCCCCTCTAAGGAATGATTTCGTCTTCGAAATCGTATTCGATCTTACTGCTGAATCTCGTAAGATGTATAGCGGACTGAAGTAATACTTACTTCATTTCTGTAAGCTTTAGATATCTATTTTGATATCTTCTCTTATTCTTTTATCTGATCGCTTCTTGAATCATAGCTAATCCATTGTGTTGTAATCACTGAGTCAACTTATATATGAGCTACTCTTTCTCTTGATCAAAATCTGCGTTGGCTATTCCGCTGATCTCAAAATCTTATCGGCTTCTGTTTTATCTGATTGAATTCACAGAAAAGATTCTAGCTGATATTCTTCAGCTTCTGAATGTGGATCACATGTCATATATCTAACAATTCTAGATTTAGTATTAAACAATAAGCTAGATTGATTACTCACAAGGATCCATAATTGATTCACTTCTAAAATCTCATTCTGAATTGGATGATGCTTTGGAAATAAATTTCTTGCTAATCATTCTGTTCACTCATCAAAACCTGTATCTGTTATTCTTCTGCTAACTCTGTTGATTCTGCTTTATTCTTGTTATGTTCGGATTAATCTTCACATTCTCTGTCTTTTCTCGAATCATATATCTGATTTGATAGCTGATACTTTTGAAATTTCGTCTCAATATAAAGACAAGTCTGCTTTTCTTATCATCAAACAATCAAAACGTGTTGTTATATCTTTCAGATAGGTGTCACAGGAATTATAGTAATCAAGTGGCATAAATTCAATCAACTAGTACCGAATCTAGTATTATAGTTCTGAGTATATCCTCGAAAATCGGGATAGTCACATCTGACAGTCCATGACTCGAAGGATGGTATGATGACATCTCATACAACCAAACACTCATAACATCTGACAATAAGTGCCATAATCTAGAAAATACATCTACAGTCTCTATCTTGACAATAGATTTCAATAATTCCTGTAATCTTATCATCTTGCTAACTGCTTAACAGTTATCTTTGTATGTATGTACCATATTTAATACAGCATATTCTTGAATATGTCAAAATATACTACTATCTGAATCGTAAAATCATGACGATTTCAGTAGTTTCGAACTAAAATTCTTTCGGATAGTTGATCTTCTTGCAACTCTTACGTAACTAAACTGTTACATAAACCATCTGTTTTCTTATTTTTTTTTTCGTCTACGGAAAATTTAGTGTTGGAGATTTCAATTCTGTCGTATCTGCTTTCATTTTCTTTCACCAACACTTATTTCCATGTAATTCATATATTTTATAACAACGGAATGGATATAAAATCCATTGTAATATGCCTCTTTCAGAATCTGATACTCCATTTCTAGATTATCTGGCACAAGCCAACGATTGTTCATCGCAAAATTCATCTACTCTGATCTGCTTTCTTGTCTTATAGTTGAATCTGGCATTCTCAATCTACGTTTAATTGCTTGATCTCATATCAATGTTGCTTTCATCTTTCTAAACCAATCTGGCTTAGCTGGGATTGCAACAATTCTACTTGTGTGAGTATCTATCTAGAAACTCAAGTACAAACAATACAGATCTGTACTCAATCGATCAAGCATTCACCTAATTCTTCTTTCTATGTCCCAATTACTATCAAATCATGCAATCAACCCATAAATCTTGATGGTACTCTATATCCAAATTTCTATCATTTACAAGCCAAAATTTCAAAATACACTAAATATGTACATTAAATGATCAAAAATTCTCGAATCTCGACTCAAAGGAACTTTCTCAATTCCAGATCATCCAAAATTACATATTCTGAATGACAAAATCTGCTAAGTGATACCAACTCACTTGCATCATAAAACTCAAGAAGAATGAATCAAATCAGACTCTAGCAAAGAAATAAGAGTCAATCAAGATCGATCGATGTTGAATAACAAAAACCTCATAATCGATATCAAGAGATTCAAGAATCATGATTTCTATAATGTAATAGCTTTAGAAAAATTGAAGAGAAAGCTCAACTGTAACTGATATTTCTTATTCTCTATTGATATGAGTTTACCTATTAATTCCCTCTTGACAATAGTCGAATATTATCTTTTCAAAATAACTTGTTGTCATAGAATTAATAATCACTTCGGTACTAGGATAATTCTTTGTTAATCCATATTCTGCTGTTTATGGAGTTCTTCAGTTCAAGTAGTGTTCTTCTATACGAGTTGTCATAAGACCTTCGTACTAGACACCACTCTATATAGAACTTCATTCATGTCGTAAAAAGGTATCTGAATAATTTTTGTATAGTCTAACCACTTACAGATCTATCAATTCTAGGTTAGTTCTATAATGATCTAGTATCTCTACTAGAATTCTTCCGACACTCTTATACATTAATCTTGATATAACCAATACCGAATAAAAGGAATCCTATTTTCTGAAACTCATATCATAAATCTCTAGTCATTTCTATTGCTGATCATTGCACAGATACAATCGATTATTAACTGATACTCAGTTATTGCATTAATATTTATAATGCATGCTAGCTTAGTACCCTAACCTGTTAATGATTGAATTCAATCTTATTTCCTCAAATTTGTATTTTATCTTTTCTAAATACTCTTATAAATGCATTCCATCTACTCAAAGGCAAACTCTCAGCAAATACAATTAATAAAGGCTCAACAGATAAAGATTGTAGCATAACAAATCACTATTCTATGAATGTATGCAACCCAATCAATATATAAGCAGATTAATTAGATTACTCAATTACCTGCAATCTCATTATCTGGTGCAGCTTGAGTCTAATCTTCTGTATTTGCTTATTGCCTATGAGATTATCTGCCATTCAAATTTCCTCTTGATTTGTTTCAGCTAGGGAAGCTAGTCATATATTTCTGCATCTGCTGGCTTTTAGGCTGAATCGATCTTTGATGTTGTGGTCACTATCTCTTGCTTCATAGCTATATTGCTATGTCATATGTAGTGATGGTGATGATCATAGTTTTCTCATCTACAAAGGTGTGAATCATATTTCCACTCTGCCTCGTACAATCGGTTCGTGGTTTCGTTATGTTGTCACTGGCTTCAATCAACTCATTCAAGTTGGTATGCTTCTGTTCTGCAAATTCTACTTTTCTATCTTCTCTATCATATACAGAAAGAAACAATTCTGTTTACTTACCTGCTAAACCATTTTAGTACCTTTGTTCTTCAGCTATTTTTTTCCAATTCACCAACTTCTTGCTAAGGCATGGAGTTGATATATAATCAGGCTGGTTCTATGTTCATCTGAATATTCTTCACTTGAACAACTGATCCAACTCTTCAACTCAACCCATTTCTAGCCATCCTACATTCTTTATCTTTCTGAGTTGGTGATTAATAGCTCTGGAGTTGTTCATCTAACATCCTACTTAGTGCAATCAGTGTATCTATCGGTCCAAAACTTACCATAACACTGCTCTGTTTTATCTGGGGTTCTCATTTTGTCTGCAAAATCCGTCTTATTCAATAACAGAAGCAATATGTAATGAAGAGATTATAAAATACTATTCAGTATGACATACATATAATCTCATGCTTCTGACTAGAACACATGCTTGCAAGTCTCATGTTTTTCAAATAATACATGCTTGCAACGAATTCACTTAGTCAGATAAATTCAATATATCATGCATGCATATCAGCATATAAGCATGTAATTCTCTTATCAGTAAAGAAAGCAGTGTCCAATAATTAATCATATTCGCATAAAATTCTTCAAATCAAGTAAAAAGCATAATCATGCAATACACTAAATGCATGCGACTCAATCTACCCCGCTCAACTTTTTTTTAGTCCAACACTTTACGCTCTGATATCACCTGTTGTGGGGACCTCGTGTGCTAATCTCATCTTAAGGGGTAATTAATGAATAAGCATCATTAATTAGACAATAATAATTCAAGCTGAATAACTTAACCAGAACATTTGGCGACGCAAAACTATACATTTGGCGACGCAAAATCACGTTGCAGAAAGAACCAATTTTTTTTATAGAACAGCCCACCACACAGGCCTTGGTCTGGACCATGCACGAACCATGGCACGGGGTCCGTGCATCTTCTGGACACAGGTTCGTGCCCAAGGCTAAAATCAACAATAAAGAGGTTTCCGAAACAGTAGGCTACACGGACCTTTGGCACGGGGAATGCATGGGGTCCGTGTCTTCATTATTCTAAACAAATTCTAAAATAGTAGGTTACATAGACCCTTACCCAAAATATGCACGGGGTCCATGCCCTGCACTCAAAATTCAACAATGAAGCTTTTGAAATCTGAAAAATGATACAATCTACATATAATCTTATCAACATGATTCTATATACTTGAATGCATTTAAACATCAATCTACATATTTGTAATACATGAATTCTCAAGTATAAATCAATACTCGACAACAATATATACAAAGGTGCTTGTTGTTCTAACATGTTTACCAAATTTATAAACTACATGTCATCTGCTTAAAACCCAAGTCACCACGTCTAATCTTTCAATCTCGTGCTATCCAAGTCACATCTGACTTGCTTATGACCCAACCTGATGCAATGCACACATACAAACAAAGCAACAATCGGATAACTCCGGTGAGAATAAATCTCAGTATGAACGACATGCATATACCTCATATAAGCATAATAAATCTGTATGCTATAATTTAAATCTCAAACATGTAAGAACATGTCAATAATAGAAGCATAATTGAATCTTCATTCATATAATATAACTATTCAGTTACAGCAATATCAAATCAATCATATAAATACATTCATATCTTGAATGACATATAATCACATGCTAGCATTTATAAACGCATATTCAAAACCTTATAAATCTCTATGTTAATGCATAAATGCAATGCATGTTTCAAGGAATAGGCTATTAAATATGATACCAATAAATCTTAGTTCTTGGGATCCCGGGGAAATAAAATCTTTAACCAACCACCAACTTACCCAATCCAGGTGGCGTTAAATATCTTAATTCCCTTGACTTTGGTGCAACCATAGTGAGTCTTCTAGCTCTGGAAGTAAATCTACATTCCATGCCACTCAACTATAGCCCTCCAAACGTCATTTCGCAATCTAGGCCAATCAGCCCTCTATGTTTTTTTAGGTAGGGCTCAAGATGAATGCAACATAATCTTGATGCATTAAATCATACAAATACTGATAAACATCTTGAACACACTATTCAATTATCATTCATAGCAAAAATAGCAAGTAAATCACATAAGCGCACTTAAACAGATAATTATGTGATTTTAGGAAACTCAATAATCAAAACGATCTCGAGTTGTTCTTCCCATAATATCTACTGTCTATTCATACCTTTTGTCTAATTCAAGTATCTGAACTCGTGCCATTCTTGATCAATCACAAGTTATCAAACTTTTGCTTTTCACAATCTGCTCAATATCATCAAGATTGTTCAACCTCTACTTGATTCAAACTTTGATTCAATTTCAACCAACTCGAGCTCGCCGACTCGAACTCGATCTCTTGCAATTCAAATGTCAAAATGTAGCTCTCGGAGCCGTGATCGCAAATATACGATTAATCGAAAATTCTACCGGGCGGATCAAAAAGATATCAAAGCTTAAAAGGTTGAAATATGGCTTGGGAAACGTTGCTTGTTCTTCTTCCTTTTCATTCTGATAACACACGTTGGAATCATATCATTCAAGTGGGAGAAGAGATATATATTATTATATTTGCAGTTTAGTCCCTGAAGTCTTTTGTAATTGCAAATCAGTCCCCGGACAAGCGATTTAATTCAATTTAAATCCTAAATAATTTAAGAATATTAGTACTTGAACTTCTCAATATTTCCGGACCTTATCGCATTTTAGTCCTTGAACTTCTCAATATTTGCAACTCGGTCCTTGCTCGGATTTCATCTTCAAATTAAATTCTTCTTAATATCGAACTCATAATGTAAATCTTAAATCCCATATATAATCAATTCAAATAATTTGAATCTTTTAATTTTAGAATCCCGAAATTAAAATCATAATATCCGTAAATCCTTAAATTAAATATTTTCGACCCAAAATTAAATTTCTAATTTCTTAAATTATTCAAATTAATATTTTCTCATATTCAAAATTTAAATCTCAAATCCCGTAATTAAGTTCTTAATATTTTTCGGACCTTACAAATATCTAAGGCAAAAAACAATCTCAAGTTAATATATCAAAATCTGTAGCATTCGGGTACGAGAAACGTAAGCACTTACCAACTAGAACCTCAATTTTCCTAAACAAAGGCTCCATAGAAGGGGTGTTGTGGGGACCTCGGGTTGCTAATCTCATCTTAGGGCAAATAATGATTAATAACACAATTAATCAAGTATTAAAATAAATACTCAAACAAAATAAAAAAAAAATTTAAAAACCTGCACCTCGCTCGATCGGTTAAATCCTAACGATCGAGCGAGAAGAAAATCTTTCTTCTCGGGTCTGAGCATATATTGGTCTCGCTCGATCGGTCAAATCCTACCGATCGAGCGAGCTCAAAAACTACAATTCTCTGTTTTGCATTTTAAGGCCTCGCTCGATCGGTCAAATCTTGTCGATCGAGCGGCCTCTCTGCCCAGAAAATCTGCATAACTGTTTTGCTGTCAAAGCTGAATTCCAATCCCATAATTCATGCAAGATCAACTCAAAACATGATTTATTAGTTCCAAATCAAGCACATAAACATAAACAACCTCTCAAGCATCTATACATGCATTTGTTACATCAAACAAATCACTAAATAACGATAGACGACATAAACTATCTCATGTTTCATACATGCATTCCAAAACCAACAAGTTCTAAAGTTTGATGCTTCTAGATTTCAAGACTTCATCTACAACCCGAGTCCTCACTTGCTAGACTCTCTCTCCCAGCTGTCAATGACGTCGATGACCAGCTTCTGCCCCATCTGTTGTCATGCACACATACAAAACAAGACACTAGCCGGATAAACTACGGTGAGAAAACAATCTCAGTATAACCAACATATAGAAAGCGTTAAATAAATCATGAACGACTCTATTCAAACTCGACTCAACAAATAGAGTAGTTAACGCTTCTATTGATCGATCGAGAATTGATTCATATATCTTCATTGCCATCAAGATTCGTAACCGATCTTGATATGGATATCCATCTATCGTAGCCATTCTGGGCTAGAAAATAAGGTTAACAGCAACCTTGGCATAGAATCAATTAATTATAGCATCATATCGACTCAAATTCAAAGATCCACTACCTAGGATGGATCGACAACATCAAAATCAAATCAAAACATAAACACGTATGTGGTTTTTAGCGGGACAACTCAATAAGAATCGATCTTGAGTTTCAAAAGCCCTGACTCTCGATGTCGTCATTATACCTTCGTATATCTCGGTTCTGAATTCTTCAATCTGAAATATAACAATCAAAATACTCATATCAAACTTCATTCAAGCTTATTATATCAGAAACGAATCAAAACCATCAATAGATCGTCAATCAATCTCATTTCAAACCTCAACTTCTTCTTATTCGATTCAACTCGGCGTCTTGTATCGTTAGCCTTCCAACTTAACTGAAACTGAAGAATAAAAATGCTATAACATTCATAACAACTACATAAAGACTTCAGCTCAAACAAAGGCTATCAAAACATGATTCGACGGCGTAGCGATTGAAAATTGGTAATCGACAAAATATCGACATCAATTCTATCTTCAAAACCATTCATACGTGCATCTTACTCAGTAAACAACATCTAAATCTTCATACCAACCATTATACATATCAAATAAAAGCTGGAATTCATGGTTGGGTACAAATAACATAAGCTATTCAATCTGGTTTCGAATATACGAGCAATAGAATCTCAAGAACATAATCAAACCATAAAATCTGATCTATGTTCATAAACTGATTTCAAAACCTCACAAAAACGGCATAACACTTACACGAGATCGAAGCCCTCATTGTAAGGATTCCAGAACAATTTACGAAATCGAAATCGGATATCCGGAGCAAAAGTTATGAGGATTCAAAGATCAAATCAAATGAAAAAGATAGGCTCTCGGCTTTGCTCTGTTCCAAGTTCTAAATAAACATATGATATACACGTATACATGCTGATTACTCAAATAACA
This sequence comes from Henckelia pumila, assembly GCF_033568475.1. NCBI lineage: Eukaryota > Viridiplantae > Streptophyta > Magnoliopsida > Lamiales > Gesneriaceae > Henckelia > Henckelia pumila. The sequence goes on along the minus strand of NC_133122.1, from coordinate 134,829,831 downwards.
TTTGATAACTTCAAACAAAATTGTAGTTTAGTCCCTTAAACTTCACTATTTACAATTCGGTCCCCGGCCCTTATTTAAATTAAATTTCAATCCTAAATAATTTAAGAATATTAGAATTTAAATCAAAACTCTAAATATTCCCAAATTAAATATACTCGGATTAAAATTAAATTATCTCGGATTATATTAAATAATCTTGGATTAAATAAAATAATCCCGGGCCTTACATTTCTCCCCCACTAAGACATGAGTTCGTCCTCGAACTCATAAGCAGTATAGATATGTAGTCTGTATACTCATAAGAATAAAGAGTAACAGAAAATTGAATAAGAACTCACATCAGTTGAATAGATAAGAAAATCCCTGTCTCATGTCATCTTCAACTTCCTACGTCGCTTCTTCAACTCCATGTCTACTCCATTGAATCTTCACCAATGGAATGGTCTTTGTTCGAAGTTGCTTTGTCTTCCTATCGAGAATCTGAATAGGTTGCTCGAAGTAGCTAAGAGTGTCATCCAACTCAGTTTCATCAGAACGAATCACATGAGATGCATCAGATATATACTTCCTTAACATCGATACATGAAAGACATCATGTATTCCAGATAAAGACATAGGAAGAGCGAGTCGATAAGCTAGATTGCCTATTTTCTCGAGAATCTCATATGGCCCAATATATCGTGGAGATAACTTTCCTCGTTTGCCAAATCGGACTATGCCCCTGAACGGTGAAATATTCAGAAACACTCTATCTCCCTGATCAAAAGATAATGGTCGTCGTCATATATTCACATATCTTGTTTGTCTATGCTGCGCTGTTCTCATTTTTTGCTGTATCAGCTTCACTTTCTCTGTCATCTGTCTAATCAAATCTGGACCTAATTCAGGTACCTCAGAAACATCAACCCAATACAGTGGCGATCGGCACTTCTTCCCATATAACGCTTCAAATGGAGCCATCTAGATACTCGTCTGATAACTATTGTTATAAGAAAATTCCACGAGTGGTATAAAATCTTTCCATGTAATACAAAAATCAAGTACTACAGCTCTCAGCATATCCTCAAGCGTTTGAATAGTTCGTTCAGATTGACCGTCTGTTTGAGGATGGTAAGTAGTACTTAAATGTAAGCGCGTACCTAGAGCTTCCTGTAGGCTATGCCAAAAGTGCGAAGTGAATCTCGGATCTCGGTCATAAACTATTGACTTTGGCACACCGTGTAGTCTTACCACTTCTCGAATATAGAGATCTGCCATTTGATCATGACGATAAGTCATTCGGTAAGGAATAAAGCACGCAAATTTTGTCAATCTGTCGATGATCACCCCAAACAGCATCGCATCCTTCAGATGATCGTGGCAATTTTTTCACAAAGTCCATGGAAATGTGGTCCCATTTTCATTCAGGAATCGATAAACTCTGTAATACGACACCTGGTTTCTTTCTTTCAGCCTTCACCTGTTGACAATTCAGACATTTGGATACAAATTCAGTCACGTCAGACTTCATTTGTTTCCACCAGTACTGATTCTTCAAGTCGTTGTACATCTTTCTGCCTCCAGGGTGAACACTGAAGCGACTACAATGGGATTCTTTCAAAATATTCTATCTTAAGTCTGCAATATTGGGAACAACTATTCGGTTATTCACATACAAGATATCATCGTCACTAACCTTGTACTCAGACTGATGTCCTGATCGAATCATTTCAATTGATTTCCGTACATTCTGATCGGCTTTCTGCGCTTCTTTGATACGAATCAGCAATTCTGGCTCAGCACTGATTGCATATACTCTCATCGGCCTTCTATCTGTCTCAAATACATATCCAGAAATACAACAATCCTCAATCAAATTAGATACACCTACCGTAGACAAGGATAGAGCACACACCTTTCTACTCAGGGCATCCGCTGCTGCATTAGATTTCCCTGGATAATATTTGATTTCACAATCAAAATCCTTCAATAAATCAATCCATCGTCGTTGTCTCATATTCAATTCGGATTGTGAGAACAGATAATTCAGACTTTTGTGATCAGAAAATATTTCAAACTTCTCGCCGTATAAGTAATGTCTCCAGATCTTCAATGCAAAGACAATTGCAGCCAATTCAAGATCATGAATTGGATACCTGACTTCATGTGGTTTCAGTTGTCGAGAAGCATAAGCTACAACATGTCCTTTCTGCATTAAAATACATCCCAAACCCTGGTGAGAAGCATCACAATATACAACAAAATCACCAGTACCTGTAGGGCTTTTCAAAACCAGCGTTGTAGTCAATCTCTTCTTTAGTTCGATAAAACTCCTTTCACACGCCTCAGACCAAATAAATGGTGCATTCTTCTGTGTAAGCTGTGTAATAGGCTTTGCTATCGATGAAAAATCCCGAATGAATCGACGGTAATTACTAGCTAAGCCCATAAAACTTCGAATTTCTGTCACAGATGTTGGTCTCTGCCAACTAATCACAGCTTCAACCTTACTTGGATCAACTGAAATTCCATCTCCTGAAATTATATGACCAAGAAAAACAACTCTCTGCAACCAAAATTCACATTTGGATAACTTGGCATACAATTTATCTTCTCTTAATGTTCTCAGTACAATTCGGAGATGATCAGCATGTTCACACAGATTCTTAGAGTATATCAAAATATCATCGATAAAGATAATCACAAATTCGTCTAAATATCTTTGAAATACTCCATTCATCAATCCCATAAAAACTGTTGGTGCATTCGTTAGACCAAAAGGAATGACTATGAATTCATAATGGCCATACCTGGTTCTAAATGCAGTCTTAGGAATGTCCTCGTCTCTAACCCTCAACTGATTATAACCGGATCGTAGATCAATCTTCGAATATACTGACGATCCCTGCAATTGATCAAATAAATCATCGATACGAGGTAAAGGATAAGGATTCTTTACAATTGCTTTGTTCAATTGCCGGTAGTCAACACATAATCTCATCGATCCGTCCTTCTTTCTTACAAATAATACTGGAGCACCCCATGGGGATACACTCGGTCTGATATATCCTTTGGACAACAAATCTTCAAGTTGATCTTTCAGTTCTTTCAGTTCAATCAGTGCCATTCGGTACGGTGCTTTCGATATCGGCTGTGTACCTAGCATCAATTCAATACCGAAGTCTACCTCTCTGAATGGTGGCAATCCCGGAATCTCGTCAGGGAATACATCGACAAACTCATTTACCACTGGCAGATCAGTCAATTTCGGACTAGTCTTCAGTACATCAACTTCATAGATCATAAATCCCTCTGCTCCCTTCTGTAACAAATCAGTCATAGCAATAACAGATATCAAAGGAATTTTAGATCTAGCACCCTTACCATAAAATTTCCATTCGTCAGCCATCACTGGTCTGAACCTCACTATCTTCTGAAAACAGTCAACTGTTGCTCTGTACTTGGTTAACATATCAATACCGATTATACAGTCAAAATCAGACAAACCAAGAACGATACAGTCAAGCTCAACTTCATTACCTTTGTACTGTAGTACACAGTTTCTAACAGACTTCACTGATACTATACTTTTTCCCAACGGTGAAGATATAGACACTACACTAGTTAATGACTCAACAGGCAATGAATACAATGTAACAAAAACAAAGGTATGCGACGCACCAGTATCAAATAAGACATAGGCAGGATAACCATAAAGAGAATAGTTACCTGCAATCACATCGTCTGGTGCCGCTTGTGCTTGATCCTCTGTCAATGCAAACACTTGTGCTTGTTGCCTCGGAGGTTGATTCACCGTCTGACCTCCTCCTCTACTTTGTGCTGTAGTCTGTGGTTGGAAAGAGTGTACTGAAGTTACTTTTCTATCAGACTGAGCTACTGGTCTAGACGATCCAGTACCCTGAGCACCTTCAGAACCTCGTTGTGGACAGACTCTCGCAAAGTGTCCCATCTTGTTGCAAATATGACAACTTCCAAATACACCTCAGCATTGTTCATTGGTATGTCGACCACCACACTTGGTGCAATAAACATCTGACCTCTGTCCAGCTCTAGACTGTCGGGAACTACTTGAACTAGAAGAGCTACTACCACCTGATCTCTTGAACTGTTTACTCTTGCCCTTAAAGAAACTCTTCTTTCCACTACTTCTACCTCCAGCTTCAAATCGAGGTGGCTGTGGAATCTGTGGTTGTTCTTGTGGTTGCTTCATAGGTTGGGGAACAAATTGAGCTCCTCTTTGTTTCAGTATGCCTGCTTCTGCACCCTTTGCACGATTCAGAGCATCAGTAAAGGTACTTGGTATTCCCGAATTTACAAGAGTAAACACGTCAGGATTCAAGCCATTTATAAATTGATATGCTTGAGCTTCGTCACTGGCATCAACATGTGGAGCAAACTTCATCAAACTCGTAAATTTTGCAACATAATCTTCGATATTCATTTGGCTTTGTTGCAAACTTGCGAATTCCGCTCCCTTGTCCTTCCGATAAGACACAAGAAAGAAACGCTGATAGAAAGCAGTTTTAAATACAACCCAAGTAATAACAGTACCTCGGTTTTCAAATGCTTTCTTTGTCGCTACCCACCAATTCTTCGCAAGGCCATGTAAATGATGGATTACCAATCTCACACGTCGTTCATCTGCATAATCAAGTGACTCAAATAACTGCTCTATATCCTCCAGCCAGTTCTCACAGTCAACAGAGTTCTCAGTCCCTTGTAGTGTCGGTGGTTTGAAGGACTGAAATCGCTTCAAAAGCTTCTCCATCGGATTGGCATCACCAAACAGATCAACAGAAGTACTAATCTTTCCATGTTCAGTTGCTGTCACTGGGACCTGTGCAGCATTTGTCTTTTCTGGTTCATTCACTGCCAATGTCTGTCTACCTCTCGGTGCTGGTCGGGGAGGCATATCTGATAAACAAATAGATTAGTGCACAGTTCATCATATCATAACACATTTCTGTTTCAGTTCCTCCACTAATTAGCACAATTATACCTTCTCAAGAGATCGAGTTCTGATTCATACTCATTCAATACATGCTATTACTTCAATCAGATAATCAGATAGCATGTAATTCAAAACATTGCACGGCATATTCTTCGCAAATTATCACAACATCATGTGACAATTTAACATCTGTAATCAATGAATCATATACCATACAAGTATGAAAGCAATAAATAAATCAGAATAGATGACTCGATCTACCCCGCTCATCTATTCTCAGTCCAAGAAACTTATGGCTCTGATACAACCTGTTGTGAGGACCTCGGGTTGCTAATCTCATCTTAGGGCAAATAATGATTAATAACACAATTAATCAAGTATTCAAATAAATACTCAAACCAAATAAAATATTTTTTTTAAAAAAAAAACCTGCACCTCGCTCGATCGGTTAAATCCTACAGATCGAGCGAGAAGAAAATCTTTCTTCTCGGGTCTGAGCATATATTGGTCTCGATCGATCGGTCAAATCCTACTGATCGAGCGAGCTCAAAAACTACAATTCTCTGTTTTTCATTTTAAGGCCTCGCTCAATCGATCAAATCTTGCCGATCGAGCGGCCTCTCTGCCCAAAAAATCTACATAACTGTTTTGCTGTCAAAGCTGAATTCCAATCCCATAATTCATGCAAGATCAACTCAAAACATGATTTATTAGTTCCAAATCAAGCACATAAACATAAACAACCTCTCAAGCATCTATACATGCATTTGTTACATCAAATAAATCACTAAATAAAAATAGACGACATAAACTATCTCAAGTTTCATACATGCATTCCAAAACCAACAAGTTCTAAGGTTTGATGCTTCTAGATCTCAAGACTTCATCTACAACTCGAGTCCTCACTTGCTAGACTCTCTCTCCCAGCTGTCAATGACGTCGATGACCAGCTTCTGCCCCATCTGTTGTCATGCACACATACAAAACAAGATAACAGCCGGATAAACTCCGATGAGAAAACAATCTCAGTATAACCAACATATAGAAAGCGTTAAATAAATCATAAACGTCTCTATTCAAACTCGACTCAAAAATTAGAATAGTTAACGCTTCTATAGATCGATCGAGAATTGATTTATATATCTTCATTTCCATCAAGATTCGTAACCGAACTTGATATGGATATCCATCTATCGTAGCCATTCTGGGCTAGAAAATAAGGTTAACAGCAACCTTGACATAGAATCAATTCATTATAGCATCATATCAACTCAAATTCAAAGATCCACTACCTGGGATGGATCGACAAAATCAAAATCAAATCAAAACATAAACACGTATGTGGTTTTTAGCGGGACAACTCAAGAAGAATAGATCTTGAGTTTCAAAAGCCCTGACTCTCAATGTCGTCATTATACCTTCGTATATCTCGGTTCTGAATTCTTCAATCTAAAATATAACAATCAAAATACTCATATCAAACTTCATTCAAGCTTATTATATCAGAAACGAATCAAAACCATCAATAGATCGTCAATCAATCTCATTTCAAACCTCAACTTCTTCTTATTCGATTCAACTCGGCGTCTTGTATCGTTAGCCTTCCAACTTAACTGAAACTGAAGAATAAAAATGTTATAACATTCATAACAAATAGATAAAGACTTCAGCTCAAACATAGGCTATCAAAACAGCTTCAAAACACGATTCGACGGCGTAGCGATTGAAAATCGGTGACCGACAAAATTTCGACATCAATTCTATCTTCAAAACCATTCATACGTGCATCTAACTCAATAAACAACATCTAAATCTTCATACCAACCATTATACATATCAAATATAAGATGAAATTCATGGTTGGGTACAAATAACATAAGCTATTCAATCCGGTTTTGAATATACGAGCAATAGAATCTCAAGAACATAATCAAACCATAAAATCTGATCTCTGTTCATAAACTTATTTCGAAACCTCACAAAAATGACATAACACTTACACAAGATCGAAGCCCTCATCGTAAGGATTCCAGAACAATTTACGGAATCAAAATCGGATATCCGGAGCAAAATTTATGAGGATTCAAAGATCAAATCAGATGAAAAAGATAGGCTCTCGGCTTTGCTCTGTTCCAAGTGCTGAATAAACATGTGAGATACACGTATACATGTTGATTACTCAAATAACATCTGATAACTTCAAACAAAATTACAGTTTAGTCCCTCAAACTTCACTATTTGCAATTCGGTCTTCGGCCCTTATTTTAATTCAATTTCAATCCTAAATAATTTAAGAATATTAGAATTTAAATCAAAACTCTAAATATTCCCAAATTAAATATAATCGAATTAAAATTAAATTATCTCAGATTATATTAAATAATCCTGGATTAAATAAAATAATCTCGGGCCTTACAGGTGCTACCATCAAACATTTTACCAATGTTTGCATACCACACGATATAAACTATACGTGACATGCCTTGAATCATTTCATTGTGCTCATTATTGTGGTTAAAAAGGATTGTGCTTGGTTTTTTTTAATTAGAAATTTAGGTTGTTGATGATTTTGAAGACAGATTTACAGGGTGTTATAGATTTTTAGATGTTACTGAGATGAAAATTGACCTTTTTTCTTGTAGTTCTCCCATTTTGTGGAACCCCTTTTCTAGATATTACAAGGTTTTGCCCGATGATGTTGTTGAGCGGCAAAATGACGGGGATTCTTACTGCAAGGTTGCGTATGGGTTTGCTATGATTCGGCAAATTATGTTTATAAGATTGTCATAGTTGGGGAAGTGAGGAGCTCGATGTCCCTTGTGTTGATCTATTCTAAAGCTAAGATATACAACACTAAATCGAATTTTTTTCTTATATTGATGCCTAATTGCTTTGAGATTTTTGGTTAGTTTCTATTTGAGCAGCTTCCCAACTCTGCGCATATTTTTCCATTTTTCGTGGACTTTTGAAGATCATTTGTTGTACTGTAGCATTTTCTACTTTTGGAGATTTTGTTGTTCAATATGCCTTGTCAGAACTTTTCATGCTCTCGTTATAATCACATCTGGGTTAGTATAAGATTGCTTTGTGATACCGTAAATCTAAAAGATGTACTCCCTCAGACGCATATATAATATCTTTTTTGGATTTTCACACAGATTAAGAAAAATGTATTGGGAAAGCAAATTTTATATAAATTTTCTATTTTATCTTTATTTAATGTATTAAAAAATGATTGCACAATTTTTAAAATGTAGTTAATAGGGGTATATTAGTAAAGAAGTATAAAAAAATATTGCTAAATATGGTATTTGACTATATATTTGAGACAAATAAAAAAGGAAACATGGACAATGTAATTGGGACGGAGGGAGTATTTGTTAGACTGATAGCGCGCCTAACAATTAATACTTTTAATTAAACTCTTCATTTTTTGGATTTTGCGGGTAAATTATTTTCTCACATTTCTTGAGTCCTATTTAGTTGCAACCCTCTGAAGTGGTGTATGACGTAACCTTTTCTCTCTACTTTTTCTCCATATCTTCTCTAATGTGATGACTTGGTGGAGAATTTTGACTGATCTGATCATATATGTGATTAAATAGGCATGGGACTGAACATTTATTTCTGCCCGACGAGAAGCGTGTGTACCTCTGTTTTAAATGTAATCTGATTTTATTATAGGTGAACTGATTTTTTATTGTCTATAAGTTGTGTAAGGGGATAGTTGTTTCAGTTTTTTCCTATGTCAATGAGGTAACAGAGTTATTGTTCTCACTTGTTCTCGCGACTGTTGAATATTCTTCATTTAGTTAACGCTGCTCAAATGTATTTGTATGATATATTTGGTTGTTACTTCTTTTTTGAACAATTAATTTTTTTTTTGTCCAGATTTGCAGTTATCAACTATAATCCGTGAATATGTTGCCCTGAGATCCATATGCATTGTTTCTAATTTCTTGAATCAAATCAATTCTTGTAATTTGATTAGAGTGGTTAGTTTTCTCTATTTCTAACTTCTTGAATCTCTTTGTTGTTGAGGATATACCTTCCACGCTAAGTTAGTTCATATTCTACTTTATTATTATTATTTTTTGTTTGACACATATTCTAATTTATTTGATATTTCATAACTTGAGTTGCATTAATCCTTCGTGGATGAAAGTTTGCACTGCCTCTTGTGTATGTATTATTTGAAGTTAGATAATGTTTTTGAGTTTAACTCAAATATGTTGTATCCAATTGTTTCCTGTGATTTTTTTGGTCCAAAGTAATACATTTGTTCATTTGCTGATACTACTCTTGTTACATAAAGCAAATAAAAAAGATAATCTATTTGATTGGATCCTAGTTGCTCATTTCTTTGGATCCAGAACCACAAAAATTTTCGAAGGATGATTATGAAGAGAACATGCAAGTGAACAATCTAACTGCATCCCTGCTTTCAATATTGCTTTTGCCTTTCCTCATTAGAGGCTCACCAAACTGCATTATTAAATTTTTATCCAAAGCTTTGCTTAAATTTTTGTGCTAACTAATGAGTGGACTATCTACATGGAAGTATAGTTTATTTCCTTATGTCTTATGCTATATTTACCATGGAATTTAGTTGTATTGATCGGAAGAGAAGTGATTTAGGTCTAGGAAGCTTCCGAAGAGAATACTTACAGACTGCTGTGCTGTTAATGAGGTAAATATGTGTTTAAATGGATCTTTTGATAATTCCAATCGCTTACTGATAATTTTGTAATTCGTATTTTATTTGATAATTCCAATCGCTTAGTGATAATTTCGTCATTCGTAGTTCATGTTCTTTTACTGATAAATATGTGTTTAAGTTTACTTTTCATTTTAATCTATTCATATTTGTTTTGTGTTTTTTTATTTTTAATAATTTACATTATGGAGATACAAATTAAAGGAAAAGAGATTGTTGCAGGTTTTATGAAAGCTCAGGATGCTAACATATTCTGAAGTGAGGAATCAAAGTTTTTCAAGATTAATGCATATTTTTTTCCTAGTGTTCATTAATTTAGAATTCGATTATTTTTTTTATTTGAATGATATATTATTTCGGAAGATTTTAATATTATTTTATAAATTTTTAAATTTTGAGTGATTTAAATATTGAAAATTTGTTATTTATTTTTTTTTATTTTTTGTTTAAAAAAAGACAACGCTTTTTTATGTGTTGTCTTTACCAGAAACGAAAACGCTTTTTATGAAACGACAACACTTTTTATGCGTTGTCTTTACCAGAAACGACAACGTTTTTTAAGCGTTGTCTTTTTAAAAAACGACAACGTTTTTTACGCGTTGTCTTTTTCAGAAACGACAACGCTTTTTATGCGTCGCCTTTGCCCAAAACGACAACGCTTTTTCCGCATTGTCTTTGAGCGTGGCCTTTTACATCACTGCCTACAACAACGCTTTTTCGGTGACATTAACAACGCGGAAAAAGCGTTGTCTTTCACCTTTTTTCTTGTAGTGTAAGTTAGCGGGTAGTAATTGGGGCTTAAAAAATATCGGGTGCAAAATCTGAAGGTGTGTAATTATATCTCAAGAGAGTTGTGTTGTGTTTAAAGGTTGTTGAGAGGAAGAGGCTCTTGATGGTGATACTCACACTGATGTGTCATAGGTCGACGAACAGTCTTAAAACTATGTCTTTTGAAGTTGCATGTAGCTGGAATAACATGACACACACGCACGTTCACACTTGACTGGTAGTGTATCATGAAAAATCAAGAGTAGTCGTAAATCCATTTTTTTATGTTAGAACTTCTTTGAGGCTATGCTGTTTATGATTCGTCCTTGCTTATGTTTTTGTTTGTCTATTGTTTTTGCATATCTTGCTCGAGGGCAAGCAAGGTTTAAGTATGAGAAAATTTGATAGCTGTGTTTTATTTGCGTATTTTGATGTTATTTTAATGTTGTTTTGCATGCATGCATATGTTTTAATTAATTAAGTATTTTGTTCATATTTCATGCATCATGTCTACATAACATGCTCCCGGGTTTGTTGTGTAGGAAATGACATTTTGTGGAAAAAGTTGCTCAGAACCATGCTCGCTCGATATGTTGTTCTTTACATCTTGAGCGAGAGATCAGAAGGTGAATGAAAGACAGAAGATGTTCCGCTCAATCAGCAGATTTTCACCGATTGAGCGGAATGAAGAAAATATGTGGGACTGAAGTTGGTTCGCTCGATCGGTAACTTTAAACCGATCGAGCGAGACGCAATTTTCGGGAACTGTTATCTGAAAAAGGAAACTTGTTTTTGGAGGATTATAGTCTTTATTTAAGATTATTATTCCGATTTTTAGGTATCTTGTAATCAGACTTAGACGGTTGAACACAAAGAACGCTTGGTGGATAAATTTTTTTCTTATTTTTCTTATCTTTCTTCTTTTCTTTTGGAATTTTTTTTAGTGATTTCATGAATATTTGTGGCTAAGTTCTAGTACTTGGTTGAGGAAGACAAAACCCTTTAAAGTTTTATTTATCTCGTGAGATCTGATTTTCATTGTTTAATTTTTATTTGAGTATCAAAAGTTGTTTGAGATTTATTTTATGCTTGTGTGATTAATTATTGGCTTGATCACCCTATAATTTTCTCATACAAACTACAGCTAAATTAGAAATCAAATCTGTAATTGTTTGATCCCTCTAATTTGTGAAGCTACTATGATTAATATTTTTCGCTTGTGAATTTATTAATTTGTAGGAACAATAATTGACTAAATTAAATACATCCGCTTGTGTATGCGTTGTCTAGATTTATCAGTCTCACTAGTTCGAAAGCTACTTTAGATTTAAATCTTGATCGCTTGTATCTTGATTGATTTATTGGTAAGAGTTAATTTAGAACGCTAGTGTCTAATTAACTAAAATTAAGGTAAGATAGGAATTAATTTTTCAATAATGAATATTCAAATGTTAATTAATTATTTTTAGAAAATCGATTATCGAGTGAATAACTTCAAAGGTGTAGTCGAACGATACCAAGGCTTGTCTTTAATTGATTTTCTTTGCTAAATTTTAATTTTGCATGCTAGTTGGTAAAATTTATTTTAATTTGTTTTAAATTTTTAGTAGTTAATTTCAAAAAAATCTCAAAAACCCCTTTTTATTTTTTTTAAGTATTTTTAGGAACACAATTAAATTCACTTTTCTCGTGAAAAAGATCCCTACTCTTACTACTACATTATATTTATCGAAGTTGAATTGAGTAATTTGAATGCGATACGACTAAGCGTTACCAAGCATTTGTACCATTAGAACCTAAAAAGTTAAATTAAATTAAAGTGCTAATTGTGCCAGAGCGAGATTGACGGTAAAAGTATTCTCAACGTACTGAATGGAAGGCTAAATTTATGTGAACTACAACTGTGTACGTAGCATTAATTAGCTGGAATATTACTTTATGTATATATGGATCTTATATGAAAGGGCCCGTGTCCTGATTAATATTTAATGATCAAACAACCAGGATTAATTAATGTAAACAGCGAAAACGAGTTAAAAATTTGCGTTTGGGCCTACAGAAATTTTGGCATGACCTATTCGTAAATAGGACATCCCAAAAACCTGTACAACACAACCAACAATATATACTCGAAAATAGAGTCACAACTCCAATTTACAAACCTATAGCCGCACTGGCTAGGACTAAACACATGCAGAGCCAGCAAGGCTCGATCACACAAATAACAATTCAAAACAAGGTCCAAAACTATTTATACAGATACACAGGGCATCACCCCGGCAAATATAAAACTCGCTAAACTGATATATATACATATATCTGGGAACTCGACTCCACGCTCGCCTCACTGGGTATCACTAGATGACGCTCCACCAGATGCGTCAAATCCCCCTGGATAACCTGCTATGGAATCACAAACAACCACAGCATAAAAAGAAAACAGGGGTCGGACCCCAGTACGACGAACTATAAAAATTACGACAAATATAACTGACATGAATAAAATCAAGTACAATGCAATGAAATGCAATGTAATGCGTGACAGGTATCAATGAAATAAGGGATACCAAAAGAAGTCCAAATAATCGTATCACAATAAACTCAGTGGCCACCCGTGCTAGGAACGCAGCAGACCTCGAATCATCATTGCTAATCCATACACGTAGCATCGGAGGGTGACAGGAGCGACCCGTCCAGCCTCATGCTGTCATCAGGAGTGTCGTACGTAGCATCGGAGGGCAACAGGAGCTACCTGTCCGTGCCTCATGCTATCTCAGGAGTGCACTAAAACAATGTCACTCGCTCCATGATGACTCAATACATCTCAAGAGATCAATATCAATAGCAATCAAAGGAGTCAAGGCTCAACGTGCTATGAAAAATTATAAATGAGTGAATGCAATCAGATAATCCACATAAGCACATAAAGCACGTTATCACTCATTACAAAATACTTAATATCATTACATGCCATTATAGGCGTCGTAATATAAACAGCTCATACGTACCTCAACCGACACTTAATTACCACAGAAATATCTCAAGTATTTCTCGGATATTCCAATCCCAAATTTTCAGAATCTGTAATTCCAGAAAAATTGCTCATAAATCCTGAAATTCATATTTAATATTAAAACATCCTATCAATGACCAAATATCGAATATACGACTCTAAAAGTCAAAATACCCCAAGTAGAACAATCTGAATTTTCCGAAAATTCCTACAAATTTCAAAAATTCGCATTTATATTTTCTAGAGCATCTAAACACTCAATTAATGAATAATCAACACTTAAATTCAAAAATCCCCAATATAAAAAATCTGGAAATTCAAAATAAATCCCAAATAAATTCTGAAAAATATCGAATACCTTCAATCGACTTCGATATAATACCTACAACCAATAATAAATCAAATATCAATTATCGAATGTCAATTGAATCGAAATACCCAAAATTCGAAACCATAAATTCAAAATTATACCTCAAAGCTTGGAATTAAAGGGTTAAACAACTAACACAACCTACCCCTAAACTCCGGCGACGATCGGCGGCGGCGAAGGGCGGCGGACGACGGCGGCTGGTGCGACGGGTTTTGGGAAATTTCAATAAAAATATGAAATATGGGTACCGAAAGATAGCTCTCGTCGCGAGGATTCCGGAACTATTTTTACTTTCGAAATCCAGCCAAAAACGAAGGAGATACGGACATTTAAAGTGACGGAAAGATTTGAAAAGAAAACAAGAACGGGAATCGGTGATGAAGATGAAGTTCGTGGAGAGAGAAGATAATATACTATATATCGTATATATTATATCTATTTAAGATATTTATTAGTTTAATGTGTGTCTTGTTTTATTCATTCGGGGTTAAAATTTGACCCGGTTCAAGTTATTTCAATTCATGTGTGCTCTATAAATAAAATATGCATTTTAATATCGTCTATAAACCGATATTTATAAATACATATTTTTAACACACAAATTAATTAATATATTAAGATCGGGTCCTTACATTTCTCCCCCTCTAAAAAGAAGATTTCGTCCTCGAAATCAAACACACATCAAACTTATATACATAGTGGTCAAGCATCTACCACTGATAGTACATAGGAAAATCAGAGTACATGGCATAATTCATGACATTGTCAAACAAATGAGGCCATTCTTGACGCATTCGAGACTCCAATTCCCATGTAGCTTCTTCTCTCCCATGTCTACTCCATTCCACCATAACCAAAGGAATCGTCTTGTTCCTCAGTTGCTTTTCTTTACGATCAAGAATCTGCACTGGATACTCAACATAGCTAAGGGAACTATCCAACTCCACATCATCAGCCCTAAAGATATGAGAAGGATCTGGTTCATACTTTCGCAGCATAGATACGTGAAATACATCATGTATCGCAGACAAACTCTGCGGCAAGTTCAAACGATACGCCAAAATACAAATCTTCTCAACAATCTCGTATGGACCGATATAACGAGGAGCTAATTTCCCTTTACGCCCAAATCTCATAGTACCACGAAATGGTGATACTTTCAAGAAAACAAAATCGCCAACCTGAAATTCTAAAGGTCTACGTCTGTTATTAGCATAGCTGGCTTGACGATCCTGGGCTGCTTTCATTCTTTTCCTGATCAGTTCAACTTTTTCTTTCATCTCTTGAATAAACTCTGGTCCTGACAACTGTCGTTCTCCTACTTCTTCCCAACAGATCGGAGATCTACATTTTCTGCCATACAAGGCTTCAAATGGTGCCATCCCGATAGATACTTGGTAACTGTTATTGTAAGAGAATTCCACCAAAGCTAAAGATTCTTGCCAACCACCACTAAAATCCATCACAACAGCTCGTAATAAATCTTCAAGTGTCTGAATAGTCCTTTCAGATTGACCATCTGTCTGTGGATGATAGGCAGTACTCATGGCCAATTTAGAACCCAAAGCTGATTGCAAACTAGACCAAAACTTAGAAGTAAATCTGGGATCACGGTCTGATACTATAGTAACTGGCACACCATGCAATCGCACTATCTGATCAATGTACATTTTTGCCATTTTCGTATATGTCCACGTACGATCATATGGAATAAAATGGGCAGATTTAGACAATCTATCCACAATAACCCAAATGGCATCACAACCACGATTAGATCGAGGTAGGTGTGTCACGAAATCAATAGTAATGTGTTCCCAATTCCACTGTGGTACTTCAAGACTAAGTAACATACCACCTGGTTTCATTCTTTCAGCCTTAACTTGTTGACACGTCAAACACTTAGCCACAAAATCAGAAATATCATTCTTCATACCTTCCCACCAGTAATGGGCTTTCAAGATATGATACATCTTTCTAATTCCAGGATGTACACTATGTCGACTACAATGAGCTTCTCGTAGTATATCGTCTTTCAAATCTATCAAATTCGGAACCACAAGTCTACCATTATAACGCAAACATCCATCAGAAGCAACAAGAAATTTCCCTGACTGACCAGCTGGAGTTAATTCTTTCAAGTGATGAATATATGGATCAGTCTTTTGTGCTGCTTTGATTTTCGAAATTATTCGTGGTTCAACTTGAATAGATGAAACTATGAAATGATTACCTTTAGCTCGATAAGTCCATCCTGAAGTTCCCAAATGCTCATGAACTTTAGAAATAGTTAAAGATGCCAACATCTTAGTATGAACTTTTCTGCTCAAAGCATCTGCAACTTGATTCACGTTTCCTGGCTGGTATTGAATATCACAGTCAAAATCCTTAAGTAATTCCAACCATCGACGTTGTCTCATATTCAAATCAGACTGTGTGAATAAATATTTCAGACTCTTATGATCGGAATAAATCACAAACTGCTCACCGTATAGATAATGACGCCATATTTTCAATGCATGCACAATGGCAGCCAATTCTAAATCATGAACTGGATAACGAGTCTCATGTGGTTTCAATTGACGAGATGCATACGCAATCACGCGTCCATTTTGCATCAAAACACAACCCAGTCCATTCAAAGAAGCATCTGTACAGACAACAAATCCACCTGAACCTGAAGGTAATGCTAGTACTGGAGCCGTAGTCAATTTCTCTTTCACAGTCTGAAAACTAGCTTCACATTCCTCAGTCCACACAAAACGTCGATCTTTTTGCTTTAATATAGTCATAGGCCTAGCTATTTCAGAAAATCCCTTGATGAAACGCCTATAATATCCAGCCAAACCCAAAAAGCTACGAATCTCAGAGACATTGGTTGGTCTGGACCAATTAAGAACAGCTTCAATTTTACTAGGATCGACAGATACTCCTTGTGCTGATATCACATGTCCTAGAAATAATACTCTGTCCAGCCAAAATTCACACTTCGAAAACTTAGCATATAATTGTGATGTTCTGAGTTTCTGAAGTACTAATGTCAAATGTTCTTTATGCTCCTTTCTTGACTTAGAATAAATCAAAATGTCATCAATGAAAACGATAACAAATCGATCTATGAATTCCCGAAACACACGATTCATTAAATCCATAAAAACCGTTGGAGCATTAGTCAATCCGAAAGGCACAACTAAGAATTCATAATGTCCGTAACGCGTTCGAAATGCTGTCTTGGAAACATCTTCCTCTCGAACTCAAAGTTGATGATATCCGGAACGAAGATCAATTTTAGAATATACAGATGTACCCTGCAACTGATCAAACAAGTCCTCAATTCGTGGCAAAGGATACTTATTCTTCACAGTAGCCTGATTCAATTGCCGATAATCGATGCACATTCTCATCGTTCCGTCTTTCTTCTTCACAAACAAGACTGGAGCACCCCAAGGTGATACACTTGGTCTAATATAACCTTTTTCCAGCAAATCTTGCAATTGCGTCTTGAGTTCTTTCAATTCTGCTGGAGCTAATCGATATGGAGCTCGGAAAATAGGACTTGTCCCTGGCATTAATTCAATGCTAAGATCTATTTCCCTTTGAGGCGGAAAACCCGGAATCTCATCAGGAAATACATCAGGAAAATCCTTAACGACAGGAATATCTGAAACTTTCAATTTCTCTTCCTTCGTCGCATCAAGAGCATAAATCATAAATCCTTCATTTCCTATCGACAATAATCTAAACATTTCCATTGCCGATACTAATGGAATGCGAGATTGTAAATCACTACCATAAAAATTCCACTTATTTCCATAATATGGTCTAAATCTCACAATGCCATGAAAACAATCAACAGTAGCTCTATAATTCATCAGTGTATACATACCCAAGATACAGTCAAAATCAGACATAGCTAGTTTGATTAGATTGGTTATCATTATCTTATCCTCAAATCTAATCACACAATTCAAAACTATCTCATTAGACATCAAGAAAACACCAGCAGGAGTAGCAACAGACACAATATCCAATAAAGGAGTAAAAGCAATCTCATGCTCATCAGCAAATGTAACAGATAAAAATGAATGAGATGCTCCTGTGTCTATCAAGATACGTGCAGGATACTCAAAAATATAACAAATACCTGCAATAACTCCCCCAGGTGCATCTTGTGCCTGATCCTGAGTCATAGCATGGACTTGAGCCTGTTGTGGACCTGGAAAACGTTGCTGACTCTGAGGAGATGGATACCTAGGCTGCTGAGTGGACTGTACTGGAATATAAGGCTGTGTAGGAGCAAACTGTGGTACAGGAGCATATGGTCTGAATGATGGTCGTCCCGGAAACTGGCCAAACTGTTGTGGCTGAAATTGCTGTCTTCCAGCATTTGGACATACTCGAGACGAATGTCCAGCCTGCCCACAAGTATAACAAGTTCCTGGAAATCCTGTACAATGTGCACTCAAATGCTTACCACCACATCTGTCACAGTATACCCTACCAGACGATCCAACTGAACTTTCTGCACGACTACCACTGGAACTCGATGAACTAGACTGCTGTTTCTTTTTAAATGGTTTCCCCTTAGCTTTAAACCAAGGCCTTTTCGCTTGCTGAGAAGATTGCGTAGGCTGATATGAAGGTAAACCCATTGGTGTCTGTGAACTGCTTCCAGCTCCTTGAGGAACAGATGCTGGGATTGATTGTGGTTCACCCCTGAGTAGACTCGCTTCAATCTTCTTTGCCTTTTCTACTGCTTTCATATAAGTCGATGGAGTTCCAGTAGTCACCAGCGTGTGGATAGTTCGTGTAAGCCCCTTCAGAAAATGTGAAAGCTTTGATCGATCATTCTTTGCAACATGTGGGACATAAGGCAAAAGAGCAGAAAATTGAGAAGCATATTCAGCAACAGATTTATTGCCTTGCACCAACAGATTAAATTCGTCTTCTTTAGCAGAATAATAAGATGGTGGTGCATATTCTTGTGCAAACTGCTTAAAAAATACTTCCCATGTGATCTTTTCACCAGAATCAGAAAGTGTTACTGCTGTCGTTTCCCACCAAAGTTGCGCTCGGTCTTTAAGTTAAAAAGGAACTAACTTCAGTCGAATGTCATCAGGATATTCTAATCCATTAAACATATTGTTGAGACTTTTCAACCAACTAGCAGCTTTCTCACTTCCTTCATTGACAAAGAACTTTTGCGGACGCAACTCCTGAAATTGAGAAATTATTAATCGTATTCCTCCCATTTTCTCTGTCAATTGGGCTACTGGATCAGACTCAGCCTGAATCGCTTTTCCTTTGTCAGGATTTACCCGTGGTTGTTGTTCCACCTCTAATTCCACATCTTTCGGAGGCTAAACAGCTGGTCGACCACGTCTTCCCCTGACAATATCATCAAGATTTCTAACATTTTCCGCTGCAGACTCTTCTACAACTTCCTTCCCTTTTCTACCTCTTCCTCCTGGTGCCATTATACAAGACACAAGGATTTAAATACAGGCAAAAATATCTTAACAAACAGAAAACTATGATAGGAACTCAGAGTTCTAATAGAATTCATAAACTAAGTTCTAAAGCCAAGAACTACTGGTTCTAACAAATACGTTCAAAAATAAACACTACAAGTAAGTCACGTAAGAACAAGTAGTCACACACATACGCAACCATTTTGTTAGTGTCTAAACTCGAGTGTCCTAGACTCTAATTCGAGCATATCCCAGTATACGCTCTGATACCAAATGAAAGGGCCCGTGTCCTGATTAATATTTAATGATCAAACAACCAGGATTAATTAATGTAAACAGCGAAAACGAGTTAAAAATTTGCGTTTGGGCCTACAAAAATTTCGGCATGACCTATTCGTAAATAGGACATCCCAAAAACCTGTACAACACAACCAACAATATATACTCGAAAATAGAGGCACAACTCCAATTTACAAACCTATAGCCGCACTGGCTAGGACTAAACACATGCAGAGCCGGCAAGGCTCGATCACACAAATAACAATTCAAAACAAGGTCCAAAACTATTTATACAGATACACAGGGCATCACCCCGGCAAATATAAAACTCGCTAAACTGATATATATACATATATCTGGGAACTCGACTCCACGCTCGCCTCACTGGGTACCACTAGATGACGCTCCACCAGATGCGTCAAATCCCCCTGGATAACCTGCTATGGAATCACAAACAACCACAGCATAAAAAGAAAACAGGGGTCGGACCCCAGTACGACGAACTATAAAAATTACGACAAATATAACTGACATGAATAAAATCAAGTACAATGCAATGAAATGCAATGTAATGCGTGACAGGTATCAATGAAATAAGGGATACCAAAAGGAGTCCAAATAATCGTATCACAATAAACTCAGTGGCCACCCGTGCCAGGAACGCAGCAGACCTCGAATCATCACTGCTAATCCATACACGTAGCATCGGAGGGTGACAGGAGCGACCCGTCCAGCCTCATGCTGTCATCAGGAGTGTCGTACGTAGCATCGGAGGGCAACATGAGCTACCTGTCTGTGCCTCATGCTATCTCAGGAGTGCACTAAAACAATGTCACTCGCTCCATGATGACTCAATACATCTCAAGAGATCAATATCAATAGCAATCAAAGGAGTCAAGGCTCAACGTGCTATGAAAAATTATAAATGAGTGAATGCAATCAGATAATCCACATAAGCACATAAAGCATGTTATCACTCATTACAAAATACTTAATATCATTACATGTCATTATAGGCGTCGTAATATAAACAGCTCATACGTACCTCAACCGACACTTAATTACCACAGAAATATCTCAAGTATTTCTCGGATATTCCAATCCCAAATTTTCAGAATCCGTAATTCCAGAAAAATTGCTCATAAATCCTAAAATTCATATTTAATATTAAAACATCCTATCAATGACCAAATATCGAATATACGACTCTAAAAGTCAAAATACCCCAAGTAGAACAATCTGAATTTTCCGAAAATTCCTACAAATTTCAAAAATTCGCATTTATATTTTCTAGAGCATCTAAACACTCAATTAATGAATAATCAACACTTAAATTCAAAAATCCCCAATATAAAAAATCTGGAAATTTGAAATAAATCCCAAATAAATTCTGAAAAATATCGAATACCTTCAATCGACTTCGATATAATACCTACAACCAATAATAAATCAAATATCAATTATCGGATGTCAATTGAATCGAAATACCCAAAATTCGAAACCCTAAATTCAAAATTATACCTCAAAGCTTGGAATTAAAGGGTTAAACAACTAACACAACCTACCCCTAAACTCCGGCGACGATCGACGGCGGCGAACGACGGCGGCTAGTGCGACGGGTTTTCGGAAATTTCAATAAAAATATGAAATATGGGTACCGAAAGATAGCTCTTGTCGCGAGGATTCCGGAACTATATTTACTTTTGAAATCCAGCCAAAAACGAAGGAGATACGGACATTTAAAATGACGGAAAGATTTGAAAAGAAAACAAGAACGGGAATCGGCGATGAAGATGAAGTTCGTGGAGAGAGAAGATAATATACTATATATCGTATATATTATATCTATTTAAGATATTTATTAGTTTAATGTGTGTCTTGTTTTATTCATTCGGGGTTAAAATTTGACCCGGTTCAAGTTATTTCAATTCATGTGTGCTCTATAAATAAAATATGCATTTTAATATCGTCTATAAACCGATATTTATAAATACATATTTTTAACACACAAATTAATTAATATATTAAGATCGGGTCCTTACATTTATGAAAACTCATAAATATTGCCCTGCATATGATTTTTGTTGAACCTTTATAAGTTATGCGTACAATCTGCAAATTAAATTGCATGGTGCTATCAAAGGATTTGCTAATTGCATCAATCTAGCTCTTTTTTGCCTATGAACAAAGTACAAGCAAAAGAACGACACAAAATTTACTGAATATCAGATAATAACCGTAATGAAACTTAGGATCAGTTCATTACTACCATGAAAAATTATATTAAATGTGGTAGAAAATTTTGACACTAATAAATTCTTAACCATGCAAAACCAACATTTAACGTACATCACAGCTGGCTTAGGATCGAGATACCGTAATATATGCATGCGTCACTGCTCTTGCTTTGGTACTTGTCTCTTTAGGAAGGGTTTGAGGCCATCCGCTAACGCATATGTTGAGGTAAGAGAGGCTTGGAGTATGCTTAAAGCCTACAAACAAAATATAATAAATCTCATGATTTTATGTATCATCCAAATTAAAAATTGTGTTAGAATTAGATAAAACCTTACCTCTTCATTACCAATTTCAAGCTCGAGTTCGATATAGGAATTTTCATCATGCTAAGAGTGGAAATGATGGATATTGAGGCTGCACTGGACACAGCCAAATCATCGGTGACAACAAACAATGCGGGTCCTTTAACAAAACTCTCTCCTCCCTTTGGGTTCACCATTTTTATTTCTTCATAGCAATCGCGGGATTCCGCAGACAAAATTATTTTTTGGTTGTTGCCAGAACTCGACCACCTACGCAATGTAGGAGAGGATTTTTCGGAAACATTGAAAATCTGGCTGGAGGAAAGATAGTAAGGAGGAAGTCGGGGATCAAGAAATTTAGTGATTGCCGGCTGATACTTCATACACTCTCTTATTTCCAAGGTAGATATGCTCCTGTATAAATTATTTATGCTCCCATGACAAGTGTCATTGCCCAAAAGAAGCTGAACACTTCCTAAAGGGCTTTCACTCTAAACTTTTTACCAAATGAACTCGTATTTTGACAGGTTTGATCAGTTCGAGGTAAAGCATCTGATTCATATTTAGCAGGCGAAAACGCGTTCATTGTCTCATCGAGAGTAGCAGCCGCATAACTAGTAGAGAGAAAGGTATCGGTTAGTGGAGTTTTGGAAAGTAATGATCTCTTGAGCAGTTCCATTATCTGATCGATGAAAACAAACACACAGAAGAAAACAATATTTAAGAGATGAACCGATTATTAATATATAAGTACGAGGGAGAAATTCTTATTTAACAAAGATTAATTTACCTCTTTGAACCCAACAATCATAATTCTTTCCTCGAGTGCATGCATGTGTGTCTTGAATAAGTTTCAATATTCCGAAAATGGATATTGGTGAATTCAATAGAATCTGCAAATCATCAGATAAAACAAAAGATGATGTCTGTTTAGTAATCAAGGGTGGATATTTGGCTAGCATTCCTATAAGTTCCTTGGTTATATCTGTATTTGTTGAAGCTGAGCAATAGCAATTCGCCTGATAGTACAAGCTTGCACACTTCTGTTTCTGACACGTGAAGATCTGGATAAGAGGAGTGTCATCAATCTGGTGTTTTAGTCTGCTACAATGGATTCCAGACGAATTTCTTGGATTTAGAAGCATCATTTTACCTGTATAGATCTGTCCAAAAATAACTACTATCCAAATTCACTAAACCCAAATACAAAGAATTGAGACTTCCCAGAATTGGTGCCTTGTTTCCATAGTGCTTGATGAAGAGTCGAACTATTGTTCCCAATGGTAATTTTAGGAAACTCAATAAAACATCAGCAAAATCGCTATCTACTTCTGCGTATACGACTTTGTTGCTTTCTTTGCTCACCACTAGTTTCAAAAACAATCGAGCTTCTGTAGTCGCAGTCATGGATGTTGTGGAAGATCAATGATAATAGAATGACAACTTTCATTTTTCTTAGTTTAGCATGATAATTTTACTGCTCAAGTTGTCAAAAAAAAGATATTATCGGTAAATGAATTATAACTAATATCGTGGTTGCAGAAATGAAGCAATCCCAACTGTGTCAATGATATTCATCGATATTTTTATTAGATTTATATATAATATAGCTGTAAAATAATATTGGTACGTACGTAGATGGATCATTATACTATTTAATTGTTAATTGTAAGTCAATGATAATGACAACCATGATAATTCTCATTGTTCGATATATATATAGATTTAACAGTAAAATTATTGAATCAGTATTCAATTAATTAATGATACATGAATTGATCTACTCACATTGAAAGGAATTTTAATTCCTTGAAAATCTTTTCCAAACATGTTAATTATAGATATTGAATTTTGCGACAAAAAATTTGACTTGATATGGTTAAATATTCTATGATATCGAGATTGATTAGGATAGATATTTAACTAGAATGAATGTTATATCTTGATATCGAATTGATGTGTTTTATGTTTATAATATATTATCAAGATATGCATTAATATGATAGGCTAAATATTTATGTGCTATTATCGAAATATTGAGATAGATATTTGCCTAGATTAATTATTATCTTGATAAGGAATTATTGTGTATTATTGTTATCAAATATTATCAAGATAGTGTTAATTATATTTAAAAGAGTCTTATTCCTATCAAAGACTTATTTCCTTATGTGTGTAGGACTCTACAAGGAAATCCTTTCATGCTTGGACTCTCATCTATAAGTAAAGGATTTCTGCGCACAAACTAACACACACTTCAGAGGAGAACTTATAAAAGCTTTTAGAGAAAATCACATAGAAGAATTCGAAGATTCAGAAGAATTTTTGCAACCATCGTTGTTGCTTGTTCCCGTGCTGCCGTTCGTGTTGAAGACATCAGAGACAACACTGTGGAAATAGTGTTGTTCGAAGATATTTTGTGTCTCTTCAAATTTAGGCTACGGGAGTTGCATCTATTGTTTTTACTCTGATTATTTATGATGCAAGTTTGATTTC
This sequence comes from Henckelia pumila, assembly GCF_033568475.1. Classification (NCBI taxonomy): domain Eukaryota; kingdom Viridiplantae; phylum Streptophyta; class Magnoliopsida; order Lamiales; family Gesneriaceae; genus Henckelia; species Henckelia pumila. The sequence continues at coordinate 134,805,229 of NC_133122.1, read as the reverse complement.
TCAACTTGTTGAGAAATTTAGGATTTAATGTTTTTTCGTAAAATCACTAGGATTATTTTGTAAGACTGATCTTACGTTTACTAGTGATATTTAGCCCTAAGGCACCCGCACGAGTTTTTATACTCGTGCAAAATTAATTTCTTGTGTTATTTATTTTTGTTTATTTTCCGCTGCACTGTGTTGTCGTTGATGTTGTGACACCGCGGACAATACTAACTCTTTATTTTAAACCTACAATTACAAGACGATTTCTGTCAAGTGGTATCAGAGCCAACTCCTGACCTTACTAAGAGAGATTCTGGTTATTTTTGTTTTGTAGGTTTATCATGGATGTGCCGGTTGTTGACGTCAGATTCCGACCACCAGAAGTCAATAAGTCAGATTTATGTGATGATTCAATTTCCTTGATCACACAGAAGTTTGAAGATTATTTGAAGAGAAGAAACAAACAGAAAGTTGGACAACAATCTAAGCAACCTAATTTTCCTGCTCCTGAAAATCTGTTGAGGGTGTCACCTACTCGAGAACCATCTCGACCAAGGTATGTTGTTAATTATGAATCTAATACCAAGTATTTTGATTATGTGCAATGCAGAGAATGCAAAGGATATGGACACTATGCAATTGAATGTGCAAATCGATTCCACAAAGGTATGACTATGTTCTTGAGTGATGATGACTCTGACAGAGATCAAGAACAGAATGATGAAGAAGATCATACCTCCCTTGGCTGCATTGTTGAAAGCAAAGAAATGTTTTCAAGTCAACCCACTGGGTGTTGCCTCCGGTGTTGCAACACCAAGTCGCAACACCAGTGAAAGATCAGTTTGCTTGAATACATCTACTCTTGGTAATTTTGGTGATCAGGAAGCTGTCAATGATGATATAACTCTAGAGTGTGTACAGGAACTTTATGAGGAGTTGTATGTTGATCGGACCAAACGGAATAATTTGAACACAACTCTCTCTAAAGAAAATTCTGATTTGAAGTCTGCCATGGCCAAGCTTGAAGTGATTCTAGTTAAGAAAAATCTTGAATTCTGCAAGGATAAGGGAGAGCTTGAAAAGGTAACTCTAAATCTTGCTAAGCATAATTCAAGTACATCTAAGCTCGATTTTATAATGGGTAAAGATGGTAAGGCTGGTCTAGGATTAGTTAACAGAGTGTTTGAAGTTGGAGATTCATCAAAACCAACTGTGTTTGTGAAAGAAAGTAGTAATACTTCTAGCACACCCACTGTCGCTCCGTCATTCAAGAATTCATCATCAAAATAGCATGTTCCTCCTCAAAAGCCAAAACAATGGAAGCACCATTTTATGTGTCATTACTGTTTCAAACCAGATCACATCAGGTCCTTTTGTTTCAAGACCGTGAATGACTGCATGTATTGGAAGTCAAAGCTGATGTTGCCCCCCGTGTTGCACAACACCAGGAGCAACACCACCAAAAACAGACCCACAACAAAGAAAATTTGGGTACTAAAGTTTGATTTTCAGTATTTTGTTGTTTATACTTCCTTGAAAACTAACATTGCAGGTCACTGGTACTTTCATAGTGGAAGCTCACGTCAGATTACAAGTTCAAAAGAGCATCTCATGGACCATATTGAACAAAGATGTGGTAAAATGACTTAAGGAGGTGGTGCAAAAGGAAGGATTGGTGGCAAAGGAACACCGAACGTGGAAGAATTTTCAAAGTTTCACATTGTGCTACATGTCAAGGGACTAATCTCAAACTTGATTTCTTTTAGTCAATTGTGTGATGATGATTGTCATGTCAAGTTTGATAAAAATACTTGTGAAGTTTTTGATAATGCTAACATATTTGTTTTGAAAGGTACAAGATCAGCAGATTACTACCAACTTGGAGAGGAATGTGTCTGCAACCACATGAAAGTGGATGATCTTGATTTATGGCACCAAAATATGTGTCATGTAATTTTGAAGACATTTAAAATTCTGTGTAAGTATGAAGCTATCCAAGGTATGTCTATTTTGGATTCTGGAGTTCCATATGTTTGTGGTGCATGCCAAAAAGGTAAGAAAACTCTCGTGTTACAACACTTTGGAACAACACGGTGCCTTGAACTTTTGCATTTGGATTTAATGGATCCTATGGAACTGAAAAGCTATGGAGGTAAGAAGTTTTCTTTTGTGTGTGTTGATGACTTCTCACGTTTTACATGCGTAAGATTCTTCAGAGAGAAGTCGGATACATTTGATATTTTTAAGAATTTACTCACAAAGATTACTAACCTGCATAACTTGAAGTTTGGAAGGATCAGGACCGAACATGGTAAGATTTTTGAGAACTTTTTATATTTTTGTGATAAGAAAGGCATATCACATGAGTTTCCAAAAATTCCTCAACACAATGGCATGGTCAAAAGAAAGAATATGACGTTGCAAGAGATGGCTAAGGTGATGCTGAGCTCAAAGAATATCTCAAAAAGATTTTGGGCAGAAGTCGTGGATACAGCTTGTCATATATTGAATCGAGTATACTTAAGGAGTGGTTCTACTATGACTTCCTATGAGATTCTCATGGAAAAGAGGCCAAACCTTAAATACTCTCATGTTTTTGGTTGTATTTGTTTTGTTTTGAATGAAAGAGATCACCTAGCCAAATTTGATACCAAAACTGACAAATGTTTTGTTCTTGAATATGCTCCGATTAGTCGTGCATATAGAATGTTAAATCTGAGAACTATAAGAATTATGGAATCCATTAATGTAGTTTTTGATGACTTTGCAGATATCAAAGGAAAAACTGCTGAGGATTATGTGTATGATCTGCTGGAAATTTTCAGTCCACTAAAAGATCCAGGTGTTGCATCTGATATTGCAACATCAAGCACAACACCGGGTCCAACAGTGACTGAACCTGAGGATAATCAACCAAGCAATGATTATGTTGTTTTGATAAATGATGGTGAGGACATTTCAAACAAAATACAGAAAAACCATCCATCATCACGGATTATTGAAGATGCTTGTGTAACAATGCAAACTCGAATGAAGGACAAAGTGGACTACTTTAAGGTGATTGGGTTAGTATGCATGAGTTCCATGTCCACAAACGAGGTAAGGTTGATTGAATATCTTCTTGAAATTGGCTTCAAACGAGGTAAGTTTGATAAAAAATTTTTTTATTCAAAAGTCCAAAGGTGAAATACCTGTTTGCCAAGTTTTTATGGATGACATCATTTTTTGTGCTTCTTCTCAAAAGCATGTTGATGATTTTGTTGAAAGCATGTCTTCCATCTTTGAATTGAGCATGATAGTTGAGTTGAGTTATTTTCTTGGTTTTGATGTTAAGAAAATGCAGGATGGTATTTTTCTGTCCCAAAGCAAGTATGTCAAAATTTTGGTGAAAAATTTCTGTAATGAGAATACTAAAAGCATGAAAACATCAATAGGATCTAGTGAAAATTTGGGTAAGAATGGTGTTGCGGCCGGTGTTGCCAACACCATGTACCACATCGTGATTGGAAATTTTTTGTACTTAACTGCAGTTCATGCTAATATCATGTTTACAGTGTGTTTATGTGCTGGGGTTTTGAATGATAGAACATGCACTATGGGAGGGTGTTTTTATCTTGGACATAGAAGTTTTTGTTCGCAGCTCCTTTGGATGAACCAAATGGTAGAGGATTATGAATTTAAAAGTGAACCCCCCATTTTTTATTGTGATAATTTGAGTGCGATTGACATTTCAGAAAACCCAGTTCAACACTATCGCACAAAACCCATTGACATTCGGCGTCACTTTATTCGAGATTTGGTAGAAAAAAGTGTGATCCGAATGGATTTTGTTGGAACTAATAACAAACTGACAGTTATATTCACAAAAGTTTTAGTTTTCGAGAGATTCTCTACTCCTTGGAGGTCTCTCAGCATGTGTGCATTATAATCCTTTGCTGGTGTTGTCGCCGGTGTTACAACACCATAGACAATACTGTTGTTTTTCTTTTTCATGCATATTTAGGATTTTAGGCATTTTGCATTCACTTTGTGATGTGTAGTGTTTTAATCTCTGTTACAGTGATTCGACTGATGCCAAGTTTTTCAGCAAATTTTTATTAAACACACTGGCCCTTGTTTATGGAACTCTGACTAAACCACTAAGTAGTTGAGGGATGTACGTGTATTCCATGTTCTTGTCCCATGTGAAATATGGTTTCGCAAATTCAGTGTTCAGCTTTTTAATAAGTTTGATGACCAATGTCACATGTACAAACTTTATCAATAATCGGAAGAAAATGGAAAAAGCTACCTAATTGAGTCCAATGAAGACTGTTCTTTTAGTGTGCAGGCTACCACTTCTGGAAATTTTCTGAAATCAAGGGTAACCAAGTGTGTAAGTTTCAAATACTTTTTGAAAAACTATGGTGTTGTTGTTGATGTTGTCAACATGAGAGGCAACACTATACTTGTGAACATATCATGTGCATGTGGTTGCATTTTATTTTTATGTTACATTCTGTTTTAGGCATAAAATAAGACATGCATATGCATTCAGATATGTGCATATTTTCTGTTCAGGGATTGACGTTCTAAACGAACAAATTTGGTGAAATACTCTATCTACTGAAAATTGAATTTTTGTGATTGACAATGATTTAGTGGAGTTGAGCCGATGTGGAGTTATTTATGGGAATTTTGGATTGCTTTCAATCTCGGATTATTTTCATAATTGGGTTGGATTTTATTTCCTCGATTTGAAAAGTTTTACCCATAAGAATTTTCATTGTTAAGTGTTTCTGGATGAGTTTGTTAGAAGGTGAATGTTTGATTGAAACATCTAGGACTTCTACTGGATTATTTTTTTAAAAAAAACTTTCTAACGATAAAATATAAAATAATAAATATAAATATATATATATATGCCCATACATATATATATAATACTTAAAAATAACTTTACTTAATTTAAAATAAAAATACACAAAAAATACAATAAAGATACACGCATGCAATTAAATACTTAAAATTAATTACTAAATAATAATTCATAAGAATTTCATAATAAAATTTCTAAATAATATTTCTTTCACAAAAATTCATGAAAACTTAGAAAATAAATACTTAAATCTAAAAATCCATGCATATACTGAAAATCTATAATAATCAATCATATGCGGAAATAAATGTTCTAGTCTCAACATAAAATTCATCTTAGAGCAATGGTCAAGGGTTCTAGCCGCCTGAAAACTCATACGCCCTCGCCGCCAGTCGGAAACACATTATCCTTATTGACATTTTGCTCACCTGCACCATTTAAATCTAGTGAGCCTAGAGGCTCAGCACGTTCTATCCTTACATAACAAAATGAAACCACACACAAGCACACATCATATAAAATACGTGTATGATAATTATACGTGCATGATCTTAAAATTATATGCATATAAACATAAATAAATAATCATACTGCTAAATCATCATGCTATAACATAATTCATCATACTTTATAAATCTCAAAAAAACAACTTATCATGATTTCTTAGTTCTCAACAGGTCGTATCCATGTCAGTGGCATCATACTAAGCGATTGATCAATCTATAAACCAACGTACGTGGCGGTGGGATTTCCACCTCTGTGCTGCCACTTCACCAGCCCTCTCAGCTGGATCCATAAGCTCATCATACATAAACATCATTAGAAAGGTCACCGGGCCCAGGTATCCCGGCCTCCAACCACATCACTTTCCACCTTCACTTCAACTTCCATAAAAATATATTTTTTTCTTAACATGCAATTAAGCTTATCATAAAAATTCTTAATGATGCATGAACATAAAAATTCTCATTATTTCTTTATTTCATGAAAATTTGTCCGTAAATATATATTTAATTTATTTTCTTAAAAAAAATCATACTTATATATCTAATAAAAATTCATGCATGAATTAAATATATATTTACGGACATTTATTTTTCTAAGAACTTGTTCGAGCTGCTGACCACTAGACTTAAACTCAAAAATTCCTAGACTGGCTCAAAACCAAAAACCCAACTTGACCTGGCCCATTAAGCTTCATGGGCCCCCAGAACCATGAGAAGCTAATGGGCTCACTTAAAAACATAATTTAAGTCCATTAACTAATTAACTTAAAATTAAATTAATAAAATTATTATTTAACCATTAATTATAAACTAGACCGATAAAATTATTAAACCCGACTCAACTTGGCCCAATAATTCTCATGGATCACACGACCCATGAAAAATTAGTGGGCTCACTTCAATAATTATTAAAGCCCATAAATTAGTTCAATTAATTAATTAACAAGCCCAACTCATTTATTAACTACTTAGACTCTTAATTAATTAAAATAAAATACCCAAGCCCAAATAATAAAAATCTAGACCCGGACTAAAGTTATTTGACCCATCATTTTAGACCCGACCCGGACCCAAAACCCGAGACCGGCACGCCTATACCCAAAAACCCACACTGTACGTGGCTTTTCAAGCCCACGTACCTCACGATGCCCCATCCTTTCTTGCTTCCTTTGCCCAGCTCCGGCCACCCCTGGCCGGAGCTCCACCGGCAGGACCTCTCCAGGGTCCTGCCGGACCAACCAAACCAGCCCCTGGTCCAGCCAGCCCCCCTAACCGAGCAACCTGATCCCATCTACCCCATGAACCTGTGCAACCCGCCACCTGCACCCACTCACGACCAGCCTTGGTTCCAGCCCTTACCAAGACCGAGCCACCCTACAGACCAGCCCCTAAGGACCCTAACTCAAACCCCCTAGCCCTTGGTTAGTCCCTGGTCCGACCATGAACCAGCAAGAATAACCCGAACCCCTACCCAAGCCGATGCGAGAATCTGCCGCGTCCCGGAAAAAGCCACGTCCAGCTTGAATGCAGCCCTTTTCCATGGCCGAGACACCACCCCAAGACACTCCTAAGGACCCTAGAACGACCCTAACACATGGATCAGCAGCTTAGATCTGTCCAAAATAAAAAAAACAACCGAAAATCTGGATGTATGGAGAAAAACGTGAAACACATGCATGATCTTGTAAGATTTTTCATTCACGCCACATTATACATGCATTAACTGATCAATCATGTAAAAATCAGTGTACTACGATTTAAACGGTGAGCAAAAAGGGATTCGAAACGTGCCTCTATGATTTCTTGATCCAAAAAGTGATAACAACACGTATCGGCACACCGGGACGATCGAGACGTCAAATATCCTAAATTTTCCTGAAGGTAATCGTGTTGTGTGTGCTGTGAATTGGAGGATGTTTCTGATGAATGATGGAGGCGGCTCAAAGGTGAGTTTACGTAGGGTAAGGGGTAGGTGGATTGGGGTAGAAAATCTTAGGATAATATTTTGGGTAATCTAGGTTAAATATTTAAATAAATACTTTGGATAGATAATTACTATAATTTAACCTTTAAAAAAAATACATGATAATTTGCTAAGAACTTAATAATCTCGAAATAATAAAATAGGAGATTTTTAAAGGTTAATAAAAGTAATTAAAATAACTTATTTTGGGTAAAAACTAGCACATAAATAAATATATATGTAAATACCATAATTTTCTTCCAATTATACCTTAAAATGATATTTTAAGGCTCCTAAAAATATCATAAAATATTTTGGGTGAAAACAAACATCTCGTCCGTCCACGGTCTCGCCTGCGCGATCATAAAATAAACTTTCTCAAATAAATTCATAAATCATATCATATCGATTTAAATGCCGAAAAAATTATTTAAAACATGCAAATAAATCACATAATTTAAATAATCATTCATAAAAACAATTTAACACATTTTTACATTATTTTAAAATTATTAAATTCCCTAGTTATGTATGCGGATTTACGTGACGAATTTCTGGGCGTTACATTGATTGTTTGAATTTCTTTTTACTGACCAATGGATTTCTTTTAAGCATATATTACTCATGGATTTGATCATTCTTATGCTTAATTGGTCTTTGCAGTCATCAAATTGCCTTCCTACATTCTCTCGCTTTGATTGACTTTAAGCTTATCTGCATTCTGTGCTAATCATATTATCTTTTTATTTTTTGGTTTTTCCGAACATGTGCCTACTTCTGCTGTCATTGAGGAAGAACCTGATGTAGATATGCAACAGAAACTTGTAGATAACAGGCCAAATATTTATGGTAGTTCATCTTTTATCTCTGAGGATGTTGCATTTGAGGAAACGAATACTAAAGATTCTGCTGGTGATGATGTTGTGAATGGTGTTGCCAACACTGGAGGCAACACTGTTCATGCAGATTGTGACATGTCACTTTCCTTATCTCACAATTTATATTCAGAAGCTTCTACTGTTGATTGACATATGTATGTCAACCATGAGTTCATTGAAGAGAAGAAGATTGATCTGGATGCTTGCAAGAGACAGAATTTGTTTGAATGTGTTCAAGACTCGAGGTCTTTTTGCTACTGTCTTTGCTTTTGTTCATCACAATAGAAAGCCTGTTTTGAAACTCTTTACAAACCCCGCTGCTGGTGTAGATGCTGAGCAATCTACCAATTTTGACAGAGTGTCTGTGCATGAGCGAATAGATGTTTGATACAGTTATTATCACTGCTCTATATCGCACTTTTGATGTTGAAGAGAAAGGGGCTCTGCTGAAAATCAATTAGTGTTGTGAAGAACGAGACTCCTTCAACCAAATCTATTGTGGTAACCAAGTACAAGGTGTGATACTTTTTGCAGTTGAAACTTGATGTCCTTTCAAGTTTGGTGAAGTTGATATTCAAGATCATATTCCAATTTGCTGATGGAGGTTGATAAAGTCCACAAATTTGCATTTTTCATCCCTCATCTTTGGGATTCTAGAATCATATGGATTTATCCGAGACATTGATGAGGCTGTGTCTCTGGTTGGTGAAGAATTGAAGGTTGCTCATATTTTGCTGAAAGGAAAAATAGACCTACTTGGTCTGAATTTGATGTTGTGCCTCGTGTTGCCAACACCGCGCGCAACACTGCTCCCACAACTGATTTTCTGCATATCACTCATGTCGTGATACAATCTTCGATGGATCATGCAGTGAAGAAAAAAAATTCAGGAGAAGGAATACAGTGTATACTATGAAGCCTCCTTGGCTGAGTATCGATTGATGATTGAATTTGATGTTTTTGTTCCTCCTATTGCTACTGAAGAAATTGTCTTTTATGATGATGATGAAGTTTCCTTGACTTAAGTTCTGGACATTCTAAAGGAAGGGAAGGCTGATATTTCTGTGGTTGTTTTTGCTCAACTTTCCGATGATGAGCTTGATAGATAGATGCTGGAATAATTTGCTGCAATCATGCCCAATGTATCTGATAATTCCTCCACATTTAAGATGATTCTGATGCTCAAGCTAGTGAGAAATCAACTCTTTTGAGGAAGATGATGTTGATGCTGGTGTTTTTTATGGTGTTGCCAACATCACAGGCAACACGGATGCTGCTGCGTTTTATTTGACTACTGTCTTTTCCCACAAGTTCTACTATGTAGAAGATACTCCTGTGTGGTTCTTGTATGTGAATCGATGCTGATTGACGAGAAGAATATCGATGTGGATGCCTATGGAAGGATCAATTTGGTTGAATTTTTGAAGGATCAAAAGTTATTTTTATTGCAGTGGTGCCCTACAGTAGGAAACCAGTGCTGGAATTTTTGTGAGAGAAAAGCTTTTTGAGTTAACCCTGCCACAATCAATACTCTTTGTGACACGCCGGATATTGAAAAAGGGAACCTCCCTCATATTCATGAAGTTACTTTTGTACTCACCGGTGGTTTGCTCAAAAGTTTCCTGGACAACTCTCTGTTGCACAACTCATATCCTTTTACTCTATTTTACGCCATTGGATGCTTTCTACAAGCTTCACTGTGGTGACTCGACCACAAGCGTTTGTGTCATTTGCTTTAGTGACGGAGAGCACTTTCAATTTTAGCAAGCTCGTATTCAAGACTATACTCCAGATTGCAGATGGAAGATTTAAATCCATCAAGTTGTCTTTTCCATCTTTGATCTATGAAATTTTGGAGTTTCAAGGTTTGCTTTGTGATTTTGGGGAAGGTATCTCTGAACTAACTGAAAATCTGCAGGTTGCAGCTGCTTTAATAAGAGGGAAGAGAAACCTTGACCTTCCTTGGTCTGAATCCACTGCTGTTGTTACTGGTGCTGATGTTGTTCCCGGTGTTTCCAACACGGGAAACAACACTGAAGAAACTGAAGAAATTGTGCATACACCCTATTCTCTAGAATGTTTTTTTTGTTTTTACCATTTAAGCTCTCATGGTTCATGCTGAAAGCGGTTTGCCCAAGCCCTGGAGGACTTGGATCTTTATGGAGCCTTGTTAGGTGACCGTCGTACAAGATTTGGCATTTATGGCCAAAAAGGGGGAGATAATGCACAAAGATGAGGCTGGTCCATCTGGGACTAAGGACGATGAGGATGAGGACAATGAAGATCAGGAGGGATCTAATACTGATCAATTTTAGATTGATTGGTGTCACCCCATATTTTTTCCTTATCTCATCTTAACCTTAATTTTTTGATTTTTATCTCTTTTTGTTTTGCTTTAGTTATGTGCCTTAATTGCTCTGATATGATTTAACTAGACTTACTATTTCTACCCCACTTATGCTCTGATATATGAATTATAGAATCCCACGTGTTATTGTCCATGTTATCCGTCGTGTTGCCAATAAGAGGGACAACACTTCAGGGGGAGACTTACTAATTCAGGGGGAGACTTACTAATTCAGGGGGAGAAGTGTTTTAAACTCAGGGGGAGTTTATGTTTTTAATTGTTTGTGCTGGTTTTGTCCAAAAAAGCAAAAAGGGGGAGATTGAAAGGAATTTTAATTCCTTAAAAATCTTTTCCAAGCGTGTTAATTATAGATATTGAATTTTGCCTTCTAGACAAAAGATTTGATTTGATATGGTTAAATATTCTATGATATCGAGATTGATTATGATAGATATTTAACTAGAATGAATATTATATCTTGATATCGAATTAATATGTTTTATGTTTATAATATATTATCAAGATATGCATTAATATGATAGGCTAAATGTTTATGTGCTATTATCGAAATATTGAGATAGATATTTGCCTAGATTAATTATTATCTTGATAAGGAATTATTGTGTATTATTGTTATCAAATATTATCAAGATAGTGTTTATAATATTTAAAAGAGTTTTATTCCTAACAAATACTTATTTCCTTATGTGTGTAGGACTCTACAAGGAAATCATTTCATGCTTGGACTCTCATCTATAAGTAAAGTATTTCTGCTCACAAACTAACACACACTTCAGAGGAGAATTCATAAGAGCTTTCAGAGAAAATCACATAGAAAAATTCGAAGATTCAGAAGAATTTTTGCAACCATCGTTGTTGCTTGTTCCCGTGCTTCCGTTCATGTTGAAGACATCAGAGACAACACTGTGGGAATAGTGTTGTTCGAAGATATTTTGTGTCTCTTCAAATTTAGGCTACGAGAGTTGCATCTATTGTTTTTATTCTGATTTATTTATGATGCAAGTTTGATTTCTCAACTTGTTGAGAAATTTAGGATTTAATATTTTTTCGTAAAATCACTAGGATTATTTTGTAAGACTGATCATACGTTTACTAGTGATATTTAGCCCTAAGGCACCCACACGAGTTTTTATACTCGTGCAAAATTAATTTCTTGTATTATTTATTTTTGTTTATTTTCCGCTGCACTGTGTTGTCGTTGATGTTGTGACACCGCGGATAACACTGACTCTTTATTTTAAACCTATAATTACAAAACGATTTCTATCACACATATATACATATATAGTCACATTAGATTTAGTCGTTTGCATTACCAAATGTCCAACACAAGAAATGGTCCAATAAAATTCCAAGATTTTATATCAAACTTTTCAACCTTCAAGAATTTGTTAATCTTGATTCTTGAACCAAAATGTAATCGGACAACATATAACTTTGTCAGAAAAATGGGTTACGTTCTATATGAACAGTCCGACTAATTAAAGTAGATTAAAGAATAACAGATCAAAAACATTTACTTTTTTTTTAATTTCCAAGTACCACTAATGTACAACCTACAATTGCTTTCAGAAAAGTATTTAGGTCATATATCTTATTACAAGTTCCAAAGCATACACGAGATCAGAGCTCAAAGCAGTATTAGTGTAGTATATTATGAATTTATAGTTCTTTAAATGATCTGAAAAGATTGTACTTAAAGGTCTTAATGCTTGAATACTGAAGATAAAATGATATTTATTTCTTTCTTTGGGGAACACAATGTATTGGCTTTTTTAATACACAATGCATGTGGTGTACATTTATAAATTTTCGAGTTTGGATTTTTAGCTTAAAAACCTATTGTTGTGAATTTTGGGAAACTAATCTATTGGTTGCGATATTCGAGAATTACTGATATACAATTAGTACTGGTCTTGTATTGCGATTGTTTTATTTAAAAATAACTGAAGTTGAATAATTGTGAAATTTGAAAAAATAATTATTCGTTAATTTATGAAATTATTGGAATTTACAATTGGCTAAATCAGTTAATTAAGAAAAAAAAACCATCAACTCAATTTTTAATCAGAAGTATGTATATAGATTTTTTATTTAAAAATAACTAAAGTCTGAATGCTTGAACAGTGAATCATGTTTTAGGCTCTATTTGGAAAACATGCAACATTAAAAATGTTTTAATTAAATATTTTTTTAAGTATAAAAATTTAAAATATGCCTTTTATAAAATTTTGTTAAACATGTTCCGTTTGGACATATAATTTAAAAACATTTTTAGAGTTTGATGATTGAAAAAACTTAAAGTATGTGTTTCCATAATATTTTTGTAAAATTTTTTTGAAATTTTTTTTTTAAAAACTTTCTTCAAGTAAAGTTTTTAAATAACACTTGAGACGTGTTTTTAGATGATTTTAGAATGGAACTATTGAAGGCAAAAATGAACAACTTTACTTTTGAAATGTTAAAATATGTTTATAGAATAGTTATCCAAATAAATATTTATTTGTAAAATAACTTTTAAAATATTTTATAAAAAGTTTTGAAAAATACATTATAAAAACTTTTTACAAGTACATGTACAAACGAAATATTCATTCTCCAAAAACATTTTTTTGAAAAACATAAGAAGGTTTTTATGTTGAACGCCCGGTAACAAAACAGGGTCAAAAGCTTTCAGAAAACATGTTTCAGTTGAATTGGGATTTGGATGACAGCTCCGGGTGCATTAGTGTTTGCTTTTGTACAATAGTAGAATTTCCCCAAATGTTGATTTCTTCATGTGCCATTATGTGTTAGTAAGTGCATGTCTTTAGAAATTCCATTGAGTTGCCATATATTTTAAGGGGTTTTTCATTTTTCACTTAACCATGGTAGATTTTATTTCTTGGGGTTGCCTTTATTTAGGTTTCATGATCCGCTTTGAACATCGACATTTAGATTAGTATATAAATTTGGTATATTATCAATCTAGATTTTTCATTGAATCTATGGATAACTATGAGAGGATGATTTGGTCTAGTCTGTGATCTTCATTAGCAGTATATACCCGAGATTGTTTAATTTTGTATCTATGTGTAAAACAAAAATCACAAAGCGGATAGATGTCCACTCAAGTTATAATATAGTTGGACATAGTCCATGTAGCACCAAAAATCTTATTTACTAAATCACATACATTAAATTAAATAAATATCATGATTATTATTTTTAAGTTTAAGTTTAATTGATTTAAATTATTTATGTAAATTACGTGTAAAAAAAATATTTTACTATTTATTCAAATGATTTTTATGTTACTGACTATTTAATTAATATTTTTAATTGTTTAAATTTATTTGTCTATTTTATTTTATTGTGCAATTTCAATTGTTTTAAATATTTTGAAAGTTTAAGCTTGCATATTTAAATGATTTTAATTTTAATTGTTTAAGTTTATTCTTTTAAATAATTTTAATTGTTTAGTTTATTATTTTAAATGATTTTAACTGTTTATTTTATTTATTTAAATATTTTCGAGTGTCCGACTTATTTATTTTAAAATAACCTAAGTTTAGCAATTAATTATTTTAAATTATTTTAAATGTCTAGCTTATTTATTTAAATCCTTTCTAATTGTCTAAATCATTTTAAAGGTTTTAGACTTGTTTATTCAAATATTCCTTTTTATTTGTCCAAATTATTTTAAAGGTTTTTATTTCCAATTGTGTATTTATTTAAATTGCTTTTAAACGTTAGTCTAGTTTGTTCAAACTATTTTAATCGTTCTGTTTGTTATTTAAATATTTTTACTCGTTGTCGGGACATCGAAATATTTAAAGTGTTTAAATTCTTGAATTTTCAAGCTTGTGTTTTATTTAGTGCAATTTAATTTATAGTACTAGTTTCCTACTAGTGTAACACTTTTTCTCCCAACACTCACACACTCACAATTATATACATACACCTATGCTTACACACACCTACACACTTAAACTAAATACGCAACCCTAGCCCCTAAAACAAATTAACACTCAAATCTTACCCAAATCCCATGCTCTTTCTCTTCCCCTTCTTCAAAGTCGAGAGTGAAAGAGTGGGTGCCCGGTGAGCCAACCTGTGGCTAAGGGCTTTTATGACTCTATGTATAAACAATCTTTTGGTTAATATAATTTACACTTTTATAATGGCATTTACTTTATCTTTTATCATATTATTATGTTGTGACATACTATAAGATGTTTAGATGAAGACCTTGAATATACTATAGTGTATGTAAGATGTGGTAGCACATGGGGATGGCTATCATGAAACACATCTTAAAGTCACTGTATATTCTAAAAAGTTCCTAGTCGATTGAGTCGTCCGTTAATAAGGATAAGGATCGCTCGAGACTGAGACTAGCATTTGCGATGCCGAGTACCACGTTTCATTGGTATGGAACATAGAGATGTTCAAAGCATGCAAATGGATATTCATATGATGAATGATCGAACTACCCTATCCGGACATTCCAAGTGGTTTTCACTTATCGAGTGGATAAAGTCCGCGGTTTTGGTTGTACACCATTAGTCCTTACTACTTGAAACATCCTTGAGACTCTATATGCTAGTACTGTACTTTGACTCGTTTACCGACTCTATTGGGGTCATTAGGTTTTGGGATTGGGTATAGTTACGACACATATAGGAGTCGATGCTTTGTTATCAAGGATTCACCACATACTTGCGAGTGTGGATATCCTATGCAATCTGAGGAGATATAGTGTGACGAATCTCTGGCCAGAGTACATGATATGTTTTAAGAAATGGTTTCTTAGTAGCACATGCAATGTCACTATTTGATCTTTAAGATGCATTGCATAGTTATCGAATCTCGAACGACTCTCGATTTACCAATGGTTGTTGATTCGATCGGGATATATGGATGAAGGGACCGTACTGTACGCTAACCAAAATCTATTGGTTCTTGCAGGCACTATCAGTGATACCTAGGAAATCATGGGGCGATGTTGCTAGGTGCTCTTACCATGATTCGATGGGCAAGTCGGAAATTGTTGTTCCGAGTCACAAGGAGTTGTGAGCCCACGGCTAGCTGTATCCCTGAACCATTGCGGGTCACACAAGTAATGGATTTTTAATCCCCGTTGAGATAATTAAATTTAAAGAGTTAAATTTAGTGAATAAAGAAGTGGGACTTCTTATTTAAAAGTAGAGGGAGTAAGATTTCCTAAAATGACATAGTGATGGACATTTTTGGAAACCACTGAATTAGGATTCAGAAAATTTATCTTGACTTTAAAAGATGCAGAAATGGTTTCTATGCACATTGGTGAAATTGGTTTATCAATCTGAGTCACGATGAATTTTATATTAATTTTTGAACATGCGGGCTTTGCTTGTCAAGCTTGAACTTATGACTAATGGGCCCTAAGCTGTTAGCAGCCCACATTATAAATAAGTTATTGCAGTACAAAAATTACACAACACAAGGCATAATTTTCGAAAACCCTAGAGCTCTCTCTCTAGAGAATTCGGCCGCCCCCTCCCCTACTGTGTTCGAAAATTCAGTCTGTGAATTTTTGAATTTGCAGACTGATTTAACAGATCATATCTATTCTATCTCTTCGTAGAAACTTCTGATAGAATTTCTAGTGCAGTCTATTAGAGGGATTAAACTTATGTTCTTAGACCTGATTGAAGAATTGTTCGTTCATCAGTTCCTAGGATATACAACAAGAGCAGATTAATCTGTTGGTGTCCATAATCTCGCTTCGAGATTTTAAGGTAAAATTTATATTGTTTAAATTTTATGTTATCAATTTTAATCGTAGGAATTTGATACCCATATGGAATCGTTCCATATAAAATTTTAAAACTTCCGCTGCAACGGGTATCACTTTATTTTTCGATCCGGAGAACGACTGTGTTCCAACAGTGGTATCAGAGCCAGGCTGTTCTCGGATTTTACGATTAAAATATTGTTCAATTGTACAAGCCTCGATTTTTCAGAAAAATAAAATGGAAAAGAAAAGAAAAAAAAAATTATTTTTGGGGCTGCCCGCTGCCCGAAGGCAGCGAGCAGCGCCGCGCGTAGCCCTGCGCGCAGATGGGCTGCACGCAGCAGCCATGCGCGAGCTAGGGCAAGCGTTGCCCTAGCCCGCGCAGCTGGGCCGCATGGAGCGGTCCAGCGGCTGGGCTGGACGAGTCCAGCCCAGCGACGGGCGGGCAGCCCGGGATTGTCCCGGGCTGCCCAGAAATTTTTTTTATTAAAAAATAAATTTTTTTCCTTGAATTATGAATTCTAGCCCAAAATGGTTTTGGGCCCGATTGAAAAATTATTTTAGTTGGTCCACGAGGCAATGGGTCAAAATTGTTTGAGCCCAAAATTTTTTAAGAAAATTAATTTTTGGATAAATTTTAAATTTTGGAAATTTATAAATTTAATCCAATAAATTAAATCTTTAATTATTAATTTTGGTACAATTGATAATAAAATATGATTTTATGGATAAACTAGATAAAATATGATTTTATATATAAAATAAGATTTTATGTATGAAATATGATTTTATCTATTTATATTTATTGCCATTGCATGATATCCAATAAATTAATTTTTGAATTAAATATTATGGATAAGGATGATCGATTGTCATGACCAATATTATAGGTGTATGTTAGGTTGTTTACATTTGTTTTAATTATTGTTGTTGGATTTATTAATGGGCCTGGTTTATGGCCTAATATGAATTGTCATATGTAATAAAAGTGGGTCTGGTTTATGGCCCGTTCTCACCCCTATAATGTATCCCTTTATTTGTCATAGTAATTTATTATAAATTTAATAGAAATAGTGGGAGATTTTGAAGATGGAGGTGGGCCCAGCAAGCAATGATAAAGACTGAAGAAATGTAAATTGGAAGCACAATGTAATAGGATTGCATTGCATACTTGCATATTACCTAGGATTGGACTTAGACTCGTGATTGGCAACCACGGGTCGATTAGTAATGGAATCGATCATCCTAAAATAATATATGATATTATTGTTGTATGCATGTTTAGACTAAATTGTATGAATCCCGCAAACATACAAATTTTAAATGATAAGACAAATTTTCAAAATTAAAAATACCTCATTTTAAATATGATTTAAAATTGATATCAAGATAAATAAAGGAAATTTAAATATTTTTTAAATGTTCCTACCTTCCATCAACGATCAATGTATGAGATGCTACCCGCGGATACGGTCCGGCTCATATTATTGGGGGGGCCCGTTCGTCGGAAAGCTGTACATTGGATCGACACATGTTGTAAGTTGGATGGAACTCCCATGGGATTGGCTCATATTATTGGGGATCCACATGGCGACCATCCATCACAACTTAATATTGATGGGTCATCTTGACGTGTCACAATAAACGGCGTCATATTATTGGGCCCTTATTGGACATGAGGTAAAAACATGGAGGTTGCTTTGGAAGCAATTGGGCTCTACCATTTGAAAATTATGGTTGGCTGATATTATTCGGGACTATAGTTTGTCAATTGGACTCCATGTTCCCACTAAAGAAAATGTTTCTCGTTTTTCACTAGAGGGTAGTGAAATCGTTAAAATAGTGGGAGTGAGATTCATAAAATAAATTTCGCCTTATTTTATGTCTTAGTAAATTAATTAAACAATCACTGATTATTGTCTGTTTCTTTTCAGTATTTCATTAAGATGAATTCGCGCAATCCACTATTCTCTATTCTCGAACAAAACAAACTGACTGGCGCAAAATATACGGAATGGTTCCGTAAGTTGAAGATTGTCTTGACCTCGGAGAAGATGTTCTACGTGTTAGAAAAATCTCCTCCGAAGGAAGCACCAGCTGATATAAGTCCGGAAGAGTTGGCCAAACTTGATAAATGGTGGGACCATGATATCAAGGCCAAATGCTATATGCAAGCTTCGATGTCTGATGAACTCCAGAGGCGATTTGAGGATACCGTGAATGCTGCTGACATTCACGCACAACTCAAGGAACTTTTTGGGGCTCAATCGAGAGCTGAGAGGTTCGCTACTGTAAAAGAGTTAATGACGTGTCGCATGCGTGAAGGGACTTTGGTCCGTGATCATGGGGTACGCGTGATTTGGCTCATTCAGAAGTTGGTAACGCTTGAATTGGTATTGGAGCATGAACTCAATGTGGACTTATTACTTCTCTCTCTTCCTTCATCGTTTGACGGTTTTGTGGTGAATTTCAATATGAACAAGATAGAGGCCTCCCTTGAAGAGATGGTCAATATGCTTGTAACTTATGAAGCCACAATAAAGAAGGATAAACCGGTACTCTTGGTTGGCTCCTCTTCTAACTATAAGAAGGGGCCAAGTGGAAAGGGTAAGAAACGTTCTGCCCCACCAAAGAAAGCAGTACCGAAGAAGAAGGGCAAGACAAAGGCTTCTAACGGGAACAAAGATGATGATACTTGCCATTACTACAAGAAACCCGGTCATTGGAAACATAACTGCAAGGAATATCTTGAGCAGTTGCGAACTGCAAATGGTATGTTTTATATTGAAATAAATGTTTCACTTAATACTACTTCTTGGGTGTTGGATACCGGATGTGGATCTCACATTTGCAATGATTTGCAGGTGATAACAAGAAGTCGTAAGCTTAGGATGGGTGAGACCCAGCTGAGGCTCGAAAATGGTTCTAGAGTTGAAGCCAAAGCTGTGGGAGACGTTTATTTAATTTTGCAAAACGATTTTAAGTTACTTTTGAAAGATATTTTATTTGTTCCAGATTTGATTAAAAACATTATTTCTATTTCTATGCTTGATAGAGATGGTTTTTCTTGCAATTTTATGAATGAGATTTGCAATATTTACAAGAATGAATGTTTGATTGGAAATGAACAACTTGAAAACGATCTATATAACTTAAAATTAAAAGACGTTCCAATAAATTATGTTGATAAACCGGTAACAACGAACAAAAGGAAAATCGATAGTCAAAACCCGGCAAACCTTTGGCATGCTAGGTTAGGTCATATTTCCTTAAGGAGGATGAACAAGCTAGTGGGAGAGGGCATGTTTGAAATGTCTGATATTAACTCTCTACCTACTTGTGAGTCCTGCCTGAAAGGAAAAATGACTAAATCTCCTTTCAAAGGAAAACCTGAGCGTAGTCAAAATCTATTGGATTTGATCCATACAGATGTTTGCGGACCATTTAGTATTGGTACAAAATTTGTCACACCTACTTCATTACCTTTACTGATGATTATTCTAGGTATGGGTACTTATATTTGATGAAATATAAGTCTGAATCATTTGATAAGTTCAAAGAATTCAAGGCTGAAGTAGAAAACAAACTAGTTAAGAGTATTAAAGCACTTCGATCTGATCGAGGTGGAGAATACTTAAGTACCGAGTTCTTGGATTATCGAAAAGAGAATGGGATTCTCTCTCAGTGGACTCCTCCTATGACACCTCAGCTGAATGGTGTTTCGGAGCATCGCAATCGAACCTTGTTGGACATGGTTCGATCTATGATGAGCTTCACTGAGATCCCACCTTCATTTTGGGGCTATGCTCTTGAAACGGCGGTATTGTTGTTGAACAACGTCCACACTAAAGCAGTGAACAAAACACCATACGAGTTATGGAATGGCAAAGCTCCTAAGTATTCGTACTTGAGGATTTGGGGATGTCCTGCTTACGTGAAGCAGACAGTGGGAGATAAGTTGGATAGTCGATCCACCTTATGTTATTTTGTAGGGTATCCGAAGAATTCAATCGGATATTATTTCTATCATCCAACTGAAACAAAAATGTTTGTTTCAAGGAATGCCACCTTCTTGGAGAAGGAGTTCTTATTGGATAAGAAAGGCAAGATGATGGAACTCGAAGAAATTCGAGAAGAAGCCGAGATAAAAAATAACGATCCTATACCTCAAGAATCATCACAAGACACGCCTATTACTAGAAGATCCGAGAGGACTTCTAGGCCTCCTATTAGATATGGTCTTCTTCTTGAAGGGGATCAAAGTGAACCCGACATTGGATGTGATCCAAGAAACTTCAAGGAAGCAATTTCTGATGCGGATTCGAATTTATGGCATGAAGCTATGCAGTCGGAAATAGATTCGATGCATACAAACCAAGTTTAGTCTTTAGTAGATCCTCCCGATGGAATTGTTCCAATAGGGTGTAAATGGATCTACAAGAGAAAATTTGGGCCTGATGGAAAGGTACTGACCTACAAGGCACGATTGGTGGCAAAAGGTTATACTCAAAGACAAGGAGTTGACTATGATGAAACTTTTTCACCAGTCGCAATGTTCAAGTCCATAAGAATCCTTATTGCCATAGCAGCATGGCATGACTATGAGATATGGCAAATGGATGTGAAGACTGCATTTCTTAATGGAAACATTAAGGAAGAGATCTATATGATGCAGCCTGAGGGATTCACATCCATGGGAAGCGAGCATAAGGTATGTAAGCTTCAGAGATCAATTTATGGTCTCAAACAAGCATCAAGAAGTTGGAACCAGAAATTTGATGAAACAATAAAGGATTTTGGTTTCATCAAGAACCCGGAGGAACCGTGCGTGTACAAAAAAGTGGTTAAGGATGCTGTGACATTCTTAATACTTTATGTTGATGACATCTTACTCATTGGGAATGATGTAGGGATGTTGCAGTCAACAAAGATATGGTTATCAGGTAGATTCTCGATGAAGGATTTAGGTGAGGCATCCTATATTCTAGGAATTCAGATCTAATGAGATAGATCTAAAAGAATGATAGGACTCACTCAATCAACCTACATCGACACCATATTGAAAAGGTTTTCTATGGATGAGTCCAAGTGTGAGACCTCGGTTCTAAACATCTAATTAAGGAGTAAACAATAATTAAGCATACAAGATTCAAGAACTAAAAGCAAAGCCAAAACAAAAGAAAAAAAAAATTTTTTTTTTTAAAGGGGCCGCGCTCGGGCGGCCATAAACTGCCGCTCGAGCGCGCCCTACTCCTTGGCGCTACTGGATTACACGGAATGGGGTGCGCTCGGGCTGCTAAAAAATGCAGCTCGAGCGCCCTCCTTCAACAGAAACAGAACAGCAGAATTTATGTTAAAACTCAAGTCCAAAACCATCAACTAATAATCATGCATTACAATCATGAATTCTCCAACTAATACATGAAGTTCTAGAGTTGTTCAAATGTCCAAAAGGCTAGAACATGCAACGGTCATATCTCGACAAGGCTATTACAATACGGATACAAACATAAGAAGTTCGAATTCTAACATGCTACTATCTAAACTAGATGAACATGCTGACATGACTTCTAAACCGAGTCTCACTACTAGCTCTCCCTCTTGAAGCTAACCATGCCTCTTCTGACTTGGTCCTGCCCCACCTGTTGCCAAGTACACATACAAAACAAAGCAACAGCCGGAAAAACCGGTGAGAATGATAATCTCAGTAAAAGCAACATATCAAATAATGGATATACAACATGCTATCAACAACATATTCAAGTTGAAGCTAAAGATATGCATGTCTTTAAAACCAGGATATCGATTCTGATAAACAAGGGAGTACTGCTCTGCTTTTGGGATCCCGAGGATGAGATCACGTAACGACTCACCGACTCTCCCAATCGAGGTGGTGCCACGTATCCCACTCCACTAGACTTTGAGCAACCATAATTAGTATGCTAGCACTAGGAGAAATACTACAACCTAGGCCACTCAATCATAGTTCCCAAACGTCTAAACAAAAAGGGCGGTTCTACCCGCTGAAAACAAGATTGGCTCAAGATGAATGCATAACAGAAACATAAAACATAAGACATTTAACAAAAGCCAAAACAATCAAACAAAACACAAGTTCCTCATGCTAGAACAAGTGTAGTGGCAAGTACGTGATTTCAAAAGGGAAAACTCGAGAACCACAGTCTCGAGTATGCTATCCCGCTACGATGACTACTTTTACCTTTCAATGCAGTAGCTTCCAACTCTGGATACGCTACAAAAGAGACTGTATCAATAACTATACAATCTAACAACAACAAGGCAACGGTTCAAGGAAATGATCTATACCGTTCTTTGTTCAAATCTCGGAAATGATCAAATAGCTGCTAACTCTGGGCTTGATACCTCCAAACGAATCTGTACAGAGACAAATGAATGATCAATAACCAAGATCAACTTATAAGCCAAGTTCCAACAACTCAAGAACGGTTCAAAATCCCCAAAACTCAAACCGACAACATAACAGCTATAACTGAACAAACTGGCAACGCAGACGGCAGTTCAATACCGATAACAACTCAATTCAATGCTAATACAACAACAACAAGACAAACCCAACAAATCTCAAAATCATGATTTTCGAAAATGGCTTCCAAAAATCATAACAATTCCGAACGTCGCTCTATTTCAAAACCGACAGATAATTAACGGTCAGAACTCTGTCAAGAACAACATACTCGAATCTAGAACGATTCTAACAATATCCAAAAACTAGAATGTATCGGATCGAAGAAGAACTTACGATATAACAGAGCTCTCACTGCAGTGATCGATAATCTGCCTTCAGAAATAATTTCCAACGGACGGATCCAGCCCGGAATGAAATCACAAAGCTCAAAAGCTCAAAAGTGGCGTCTACAATGGAGGAGGCGTGCTTGAGGAAGGAGGAGAAAGCTTCTCCAATCAAATCCAAGTGTAGATAATATATAAAAATCAATATTTGCATTTTAGCCCCTGAAATTTCCAAAATTTGCAAAAAGGACCCTGATCAAAATCAAACCGGCTCGAGAACTCTGTAATCTCTGATTAACTCAAATAAACTCATTTAAGATAAAAACAGGGCGTTACAATTCTCCCCCACTAAGAAGAGATTTCGTCCTCGAAATCAACGAGAACCACAACTCATAAGATAGAATAAAGAACTAAAGACAGTAAGAAAAACTCACGTCATCCGAATAGCTCTGGAAAATGCTGTCTCATGTCAGACTCTGTCTCCCAAGTCGCTTCCTTGACTCCGTGATGGCTCCACTGCACTTTCACCAACGGAATCAACTTGGTTTTGAGTTGCTTTTCTTTCCGATCAAGGATCTGAATCGGTCGTTCAAAATAGCTCAGAGTCTCGTCTAACTCGGCTTCGTCAGGCTGCAGAACATGAGAAGGATCTGGATAATAATTTCGCAGCATAGAGACGTGAAAAACGTCGTGAATACCAGATAAAGACGGAGGAAGTTCAAGTCTGTAGGCAAGATCACCTATCTTCTCGAGAATCTCGTACGGCCCGATGAATCTCGGAGATAACTTCCCTCTCTTACCGAATCTGACGGTGCCTCTGAACGGAGAAATATTAAGGAAAACACGGTCTCCCTGCTCATAACTCAGAGGTCGACGTCTGACATTCGCATACTTTGCCTGTCTATCTTGAGCTGTCTTCATTCTGGTTCGAATGATCTTAACCTGCTCTGCCATATCTCTAAGCATATCCGGTCCCAAATATGGTGACTCGGACAATCATCCCAAAACAACGGAGATCGGCATTTCTTACCATACAACGCCTCAAAAGGCGCCATACTGATACTCGTTTGGAAGCTGTTGTTGTAAGAAAACTCGACAAGAGGCAAAGAATCCTGCCAACTAGTGCCAAAGTCTAGCACTACCGCTCGCAGCATATCCTCTAATGTCTGGATAGTCCGCTCTGACTGTCCATCGGTCTGAGGATGATAAGCTGTACTCAGATGCAATCGAGTACCAAGTGCCCCTTGAAGACTGTGCCAAAAGTGAGAAGTGAATCTAGGATCTTTGTCTGAAACGATCGACTTCGGCACACCATGAAATCTCACGACATTGCTAACATACAACTCAGCCATCTGATCATGACGATACGTCATCCTGTACGGAATAAAACACGCAGACTTCGTCAATCGGTCGATCACTACCCAAATCGCATCGCATCCTCGAATGGATCGTGGTAGCTTCGTGACGAAATCCATGGAAATGTGATCCCACTTCCATTCAGGAACAGAGAGACTGTGCAACAGACCTCCTGGTCGCTTCCGTTCTGCTTTCACCTGTTGACAATTCAAACACCAAGATACAAACCTCGCTACATCGCTCTTTATTCTCTTCCACCAAAACTGGTTCTTCAGATCGTTGTACATCTTACGACCTCTAGGATGAATACTAAACCGACTGCAATGAGCCTCTCGGAGAATACGCTGTCTCAACTCCGACATATCAGGCACAACAATACGGTTATTTATGAACAAAACATCATCTCTAAACTGGAATTCAGACTGATGACCCGATATGACTTGCTCTACTGAAATCTGGATGCTCGGCTCAGACTTCTGTGCTTCTCTGATTGCAACAAACAATTCTGGCTCGGCTTGAATAGCAAACACTCTTATAGTCTCCCTATCTGTTTCAAACTCTAAACCAGAAGTGCAACAATCATCGATCAACTGAGAAACACCAATAGTAGAAAGAGATAAAGAACAAAGCTTTCGGCTCAACGCATCTGCAACTGCATTCGACTTCCCCGGATAATACTTGATGTCACAGTCGAAATCTTTCAACAGATCTAACCACCTTCTCTGTCTCATATTCAGCTCTGCCTGAGAAAACAAGTACTTAAGACTCTTATGATCAGAAAAGATCTCGAAGGACTCACCATAAAGTTAGTGACGCCAGATCTTCAAAGCAAAGACGATCGCAGCTAGTTCAAGATCCTAAGTACCAAAAAATTCTTACATATCGCCTGAAGAAATTTCTCAAATCCCTAGTTCAATTCGACAGCAAGTTCGAAAATCCAAAATTCCCAAATTATTATATCTACAACCTGAATTTATATTTCAAAAACTTAGTATCCAATTAGGCACCTTGAAGAGTTTGTAACCCGATCGTATATGTTTTCTCAGTATTCCCCTAGTACCTTAGTATTTCACTAGTAATTAAATCTACAGCTTATCCGGTAAACCGCTTGAATATTCTATTCGTCATTTTGTTCCCATAGTTGGTGCAATAGTCCTATCGGTTGACATTCACAAAACCTTAGAATGCTAATATAAAGTACCCAAAAGTCTCTAGGGACAACTCTATTTCCTATCTTGCAACTGCCCACTCATTCAGCTTACCAAAAACAATCTGTTTACTCTTAACGATCCTATTTAAAATTGAAACAACCTGATCAAATAATTTACTACCTAGCAATCTACTCACTAGAGCTAGATACAATTGATAGTCGCTACTCCTAGGATCACAACAATATCTTAGGATTTTATCTAGTATAAATGCTAAATTCCAACAGTCTAAACGCTCACTAAGCGGCTACAAGCAAATTCATTACACAATAATTTGAAATAATAATTGAAATTATGATCCACACAAATCCTCATCATGATGGATCATGAAAGGAAACAGACATACAAGTAATGCTGCTTAATGTGAAATGAAATGATGCAAGCATTACAAACAAAACGAGCTGAAAATGAAAATCTAGATAAATGAAAACAACCAACTCATAATTAAATTCTAGGGATGGGTGAATAATAATGGAGGCTCTAAGAATAATGAATATGAGCCAACAAGATACAAATCTCGTGATCATTCATCCATGAGCAATGAAATCATGCTCAAACAATCAAAGCATGATTAAGAGCAATCGATGTGACTTCAGTCGAGAAAAGTCCACACAAGTCAATAATCAGGGGAAACAACGGTCCCAAGACATATTCGAATGTCAACCACAAAATAAGTAGATCACCGAAAATAAGGACAAAATGAATCTCACTCACATCAACATGTGACTCTAGAACCGAAGAAAAAAATTTCAAGAAGTGTGAGATAGACCGGATAACGAGTCTCGTGCGGTTTCAGCTGGGTAATTGGCTTGGCAATAGAAGAAAAACCCTCGATGAAACGACGGTAGTAACCGGCTAAACCCATGAAACTTCGGATCTCAGGTACTGATGTCGGTCTAGGCCAATTCATAACCGCTTCAATCTTGCTGGGATCGACAGAAATCCCATCTTCCGAAATAATATGACCGAGAAAGACAACTCGATCTAACCAGAATTCACACTTAGACAGCTTGGCAAACAACTGCTCAACTCGCAAAATCTGCAGTACGGTCCTCAAGTGCTCTACATGGTCAGTACGGTTCTTCGAGTAGATAAGAATATCATCGATAAAGATAATGACGAACTCATCTAAATAACGCTGAAAGATACGGTTCATCAAACCCAAAATAACCGCTGGAGCGTTAGTCAATCCAAACGGCATGACTATAAACTCGAAATGACCATACCTCGTTCTGAATGCGGTCTTAGGAACATCTTCCTCTCGCACTCTCAGCTGATGGTAGCCTGACCTCAGATCAATCTTAGAATAGACAGAAGAACCCTGCAGTTGATCAAAAATGTCATCTATTCTGGGTAAAGGATACCTATTCTTGACTGTAGCCTGATTCAATTGGCGGTAGTCGATACAGAGTCGCATAGAACCATCCTTCTTCCGAACGAATAGAACAGGAGCACCCCAAGGCGATACACTGGGTCTGATATATCCCTTGGCAATCAAATCTTCAAGCTGTTCTTTCAATTCTCTCAATTCAACAAGTGCCATACGATAAGGAGCTTTTGAAATAGGTTGAGTACCTGGCACTAAGTCAATGCTGAATTCGATTTCTCGAATAGGCGGCAATCCAGGAACATCTTCCGGAAACACATCCGCAAATTCTCTAACCACTGGTATATCGACCAAAGCTGGGCTAGATTTTAGTACATCAACTGCATACACCAAAAATCCTTCTGCACCTCTCTGTAGCAAACGAGTCATAGATAACACTGAAATCAAAGGAATTCTAGATCGAGAACCCTTACCAAAGAATTTCCAATCGTCGGCCATTTCAGGTCTGAACCGAACAACCTTCAGAAAACAATCGACTGTTGCCCTATACTTGGTCAAAGCATCTATACCGACAATACAATCAAAATCTGACAACCCAAGCACAATACATTCGAATTCTAACAAATTCCCCTCAAAACAAAGTTCACAGTTCCTGACTAGTCTGACAAAAACAATTCCTCCACCCAAAGGTGAAGTAACAGCTACTACTGTAGGCAACAATTCAGTTGGCAAAGCATGCAATAACACAAATTTCTCAGAGATAAAGGAATGAGAAGCACCCGTATCTATCAAGACATGAGCAGAATAACCAAAAATCGAACAGTTACCTGCTATGACATTGTCAGGTGCTGCCTGAGCCTGATCCTCTGTCAATGCAAAGACTCGTGCTTGCTGTCTCGGAGGCTGATTTGCACTTGAGTTACCTCCCTGTTGGTTCTGCTGCTGAGGCTGGAAAGAGTGCACTGCAGAAGACTGCCTCTCAGGCTGAGCTGCAGGTCTAGACGAACTCCCACTCTGAACTCTATCTCTGTTACGTTGAGGGCACACCTTAGAGAAGTGTCCCGGTTGCTGACAGGTGTCACAATTACCAAAGACTCCCACACACTGATCCGGTGAGTGTCTTCCTCCACACTTGCTGCACTACAAGGATGATGACCCAGAACTCGGTCCTGAACCGAATTTCTTCAAACCACTGGAACTGGACGAACTGTTTCCTTGCCTCTTAAACTGCTTACCTCTTGCTTTGTACTGATATTTTCTGCTTCCCCCACTGCTACCACCTTCATACCTCTGCTGCTGGTTCTGATGTTGAGGTGGCTGATTCTGGTACTGAGATGGTTGGTTCTGATACTGCCTCTGCTGCTGAGGTGCCCCCTGATTACCTCTTTGCCTCCACAAGCCTGCTTCTGCTCCCTTTGCGTAATTCATGGCATCCGCAAAGTTGCTAGGCCTGTTGGTGTTAACCAACGTGAAGACATCGGGGTTCAACCCGTTGATGAACTGATCTGCCTTAGCTTCTTCATCTCCGGCAATTAGCGGTGCAAAACGCAAAAGACTATCGAACTTAGCCACGTACTCTTCAATGTTCAGATTCCATTGCTTCAGATTTGCAAACTCTGCTCCCTTATCCTTACGATACGAGATAGGGAAAAATCGCTTATAAAACTCAGATTTAAAAAGAGTTCAAGTAACCTCTGTACCTCTACTCTCAAATGCTTTCTTTGTCATGATCCACCAGCTCTTAGCAGCACCACGCAGCTGATGAATTACTAACCTGATTCGGCGGTCATCTGTGTAGTCAATGGAATCAAACAACTGATCCATATCATCCAACCAACTTTCACAGTCAACTGGATTTTCTGAACCCATCAACAACGGCGGATTGAACGACTGAAACCTTTT
The DNA here is from genome assembly GCF_033568475.1 of Henckelia pumila. Lineage (NCBI taxonomy): Eukaryota > Viridiplantae > Streptophyta > Magnoliopsida > Lamiales > Gesneriaceae > Henckelia > Henckelia pumila. The sequence continues at coordinate 134,776,349 of NC_133122.1, read as the reverse complement.
CAGCAAGGTTTCCATAGGAGTCGCTGAAACATCCAACTGATCAACTTCAGTGCTAGCTTGCTCAGTCGCAGGGATAACTGGCGGTGTGTTTCTGTTTATCACTCGACGAGGACCCATCTGATAATAAAAGGTTAGGACATGAGATATCTCAATCGCTACAATCAGTGCCCTTACAACCGCTTGGAATACCGGATACCAGTCGATAACAGAAATAGTTATGTCTCAAGTAGATCATGATTTATAAATTAAATAACAAAACCATGTAATTCAATAACTCTCAATAATAAAGCATGCTCGCATGGAATTAAATACACAGTTAAAATAATTCAAATACATGCGAGGAGCCAATACACGCAGACTCGATCTACCCGCTCACTCTAGTTCGACCAAGAATCTTAACTCTCTGATACCATTTAATGTGAGACCTCGGTTCTAAACATCTAATTAAGGAGTAAACAATAATTAAGCATACAAGATTCAAGAACTAAAAGCAAAGCCAAAACAAAAGAAAAAAAAAAATTTTTTAAAAGGGCCGCGCTCGGGCGGCCATAAACTGTCGCTCGAGCGCGCCCTACTCCTTGGCGCTACTGGATTACACGGAATGGGGTGCGCTCGGGATGCTAAAAAATGCAGCTCGAGCACCCTCCTACAGCAGAAACAGAACAACAGAATTTATGCTAAAACTCAAGTCCAAAACCATCAACTAATAATCATGCATTACAATCATGAATTCTCCAACTAATACATGAAGTTCTAGAGTTGTTCAAATGTCCAAAAGGCTAGAACATGCAACGGTCATATCTCGGCAAGGCTATTACAATACGGATACAAACATAAGAAGTTCGAATTCTAACATGCTACTATCTAAACTAGATGAACATGCTGACACGACTTCTAAACCGAGTCTCACTACTAGCTCTCCCTCTTGAAGCTAACCATGCCTCTTCTGACTTGGTCCTGCCCCACCTGTTGCCAAGTACACATACAAAACAAAACAACAGCCGGAAAAACCGGTGAGAATGATAATCCCAGTAAAAGCAACATATCAAATAATGGATATACAACATGCTATCAACAACATATTCAAGTCGAAGCTAAAGATATGCATGTCTTTAAAACCAGGATATCGATTCTGATAAACAAGGGAGTACTGCTCTGCTTATGGGATCCCGAGGATGAGATCACGTAACGACTCACCGACTCTCCCAATCGAGGTGGTGCCACGTATCCCACTCCTCTAGACTTTGAGCAACCATAATGAGTATGCTAGCACTAGGCGAAATACTACAACCTAGGCCACTCAATCATAGTTCCCAAACGTCTAAACAAAAAGGGCGGTTCTGCCCGCTGAAAACAAGATTGGCTCAAGATGAATGCATAACAGAAACATAAAACATAAGCCATTTAACAAAAGCCAAAACAATCAAACAAAACACAAGTTTCTCATGCTAGAACAAGTGTAGTTGCAAGTACGTGATTTCAAAAGGGAAAACTCGAGAACCACAGTCCCGAGTATGCTATCCCGCTACGATGACTGCTTTTACCTTTCAATGCAGTAGCTTCCAACTCTGGATACGCTACAAAAGAGACTGTATCAACAACTATACAATCTAACAACAACAAGGCAACGGTTCAAGGAAATGCTCTATACCGTTCTTTGTTCAAATCTCGAAAACGATCAAACAGCTGCTAACTCTGGGCTTGATACCTCCAAACGAATCTGTACGGAGACAAATGAATGATCAATAACCAAGATCAACTTATAAGCCAAGTTCCAACCACTCAAGAATGGTTCAAAATCCCCAAAACTCAAACCGACGGCATAACGGCTATAACTGAACAAACCGGCAACGTAGACGGCAGTTCAATACCGATAACAACTCAATTCAATGCTAATACAACAACAACAAGACAAACCCAACAAATCTCAAAACCATGATTTTCGAAAATGGCTTCCAAAAATCATAACAATTCCGAACGTCGCTCTATTCCAAAACCGACAGATAATTAACGGTCAGAACTCTGTCAAGAACAACATACTCGAATCTAGAACGATTCTAACAATATCCAAAAACTAGAATGTATCGGATCGAAGAAGAACTTACGATATAACAGAGCTCTCACTGCAGTGATCGATAATCTGCCTTCAGAAATAATTTCCAACGGACGGATCGAGCCCGGAATGAAATCACAAAGCTCAAAAGCTCAAAAGTGGCGTCTACAATGGAGGAGGCGTGCTTGAGGAAGGAGGAGAAAGCTTCTCCAATCAAATCCAAGTGTAGATAATATATAAAAATCAATATTTGCGTTTTAGCCCCTGAAATTTCCAAAATTTGCAAAAAGGACCCTGATCAAAATCAAACCGGCTCGAGAACTCTGTAATCTCTGATTAACTCAAATAAACTCATTTAAGATAAAAACAGGGCGTTACACCAAGAGAGGACATCTACCTATGTGTCATGGAGTCTCTTTATCCAAGTCTATGTGTCCCAAGACTGACGAAGAGATAGAGAAAATGACACACATACCATATGCGTCAGCCATAGGGAGTATCATGTACGGGATGATATCTACCAGACCGTATGTGGCATTTGCTCTGAGTGTCACGAGCAGATATCAAGCCAATCCCGGTCAAATGCATTGGAAAGCCGTGAAGGATATTCTTAAGTACTTGAGAAGAACTAAGAATATATTCATGGTTTATGGAGGAAGAGAACTGAAATTGGAAGGCTATACCGACTCTAGCTTCCAAAGTGACGTGGATGACTCGAAGTCAACCTCTGGACTTGTGTTCATGCTCAATGGCGGTGCTGTCTCTTGGAAGAGTTCCAAGCAGGACACCACAGCGGATTCCACCACTGAGGAAGAATACATTGTGGCATCAGCTGCTGCTAAAGAGGCCGTTTGGATGAGGAATTTCGTCCAAGAGTTGGGCATTATTGCTGAAGCTGTTGGTCCAGTCCCGGTGTACTGTGACAACATGGGTGCCGTTGCTCAGGCAAAGGAACCAAGGTCTCATCAAAGATCCAAACACGTACTGAGGAAATACCACATCATCCGGGAGATCGTGGAAATAGGAGACATCACTGTCGAGAGAGTGGCCTCTGCAGACAATATCGCTGATCCACTTACTAAGCCCTTGCCAGGACCATTATTTGACAAATATCGCGAAGCAATGGGACTACATAGTATGACTAGTTGGCTTTAGGGCAAGTAGGAGATTGAAAGAGTGGGTGCCCGGTGAGCCAAATTGTGGCTAAGGGCTTTTATGACTCTATGTATAAACAATCTTTTGGTTAATATAATTTACACTTTTATAATGGCATTTACTTTATCTTTTATCATATTATTATGTTGTGACATACTATAAGATGTTTAGATGAAGACCTTGAATATACTATAGTGTATGTAAGATGTGGTAGCACATGGGGATGGCTATCATGAAACACATCTTAAAGTCACTGTATATTTTAAACAGTTCCTAGTCGATTGAGCCGTCCGTTAATAAGGATAAGGATCCCTCGAGACTGAGACTAGCATTTGCGATGCCGAGTACCACGTTTCATTGGTATGGAACATAGAGATGTTCAAAGCATGCAAATGCATATTCATATGTTGAATGATCGAACTACCCTATCCGGACTTTCCAAGTGGTTATCACTTATCGAGTGGATAAAGTCCGCGGTTTTGGTTGTACACCATTAGTCCTTACTACTTGAAACATCATTGAAACTCTATATGCTAGTACTGTACTTTGACTTGTTTACCGACTCTATTGGGGTCATCAGGTGTCGGGATTGGGTACAGTTACGACACATATAGGATTCGATGCTTTGTTGTCAAGGATTCACCACATACTTACGAGTGTGGATATCCTATGCAATCTGAGGAGATATTAGTGTGACGAATCTCTGGCCAGAGTACATGATATGTTTTAAGAAATGGTTTCTTAGTAGCACATGCGATGTCACTATTTGATCTTCAAGATGCATTGCATAGTTATCGAATCTCGAATGACTCTCGATTTACCAATGGTTGTTGATTCGATCGGGATATATGGATGAAGGGACCGTACTGTACGCTAACCAAAATCTATTGGTTCTTGCAGGCACTATCAGTGATACCTAAGGAATCATGGGGCGATGTTGCTAGGCGCTCTTATCATGATTCGATGGGCAAGTCAGAAATTGTTTTTCCGAGTCACAAAGAGTTGTGAGCCCATGGCTAGCTGTATCCCTAAACCATTGAGGGCCACACAAGTAATGGATTTTTAATCTCCGTTGAGATAATTAAATTTAAAGAGTTAAATTTAGTGAATAAATAAGTGGGACTTCTTATTTAAAAGTAGAGGGAGTAAGATTTTCTAAAATGACATAGTGATGGACATTTTTGGAAACCACTGAATTCGGATTCAGAAAATTTATCTTGACTTTAAAAGATGCAGAAATGGTTTCTGTGCACATTGATGAAATTGGTTTATCAATCTGAGTCACGATGAATTTTATATTAATTTCTGAACATGCGGGCTTTGCTTGTCAAGCTTGAACTTATGACTAATGGGCCCTAAGCTGTTAGCAGCCCACATTATAAATAAGTTATTGCAGTACAGAAATTACACAACACAAGACATAATTTTCGAAAACCCTAGAGCTCTCTCTCTATAGAATTCGGCCGCCCCCCTCCCCTACTATGTTCGAAAATTCAGTCTGTGAATTTTTGAATTTGCATACTGATTTAAAAGTTCATATCTGTTCTATCTCTTCGTAGAAACTTCTGATAGACTTTCTAGTGCAGTCTATTAGAGGGATTAAACTTCTATTCGTGGACCTGATTGAAGAATTGTTCGTTCATCAGTTCCTGGGATATACAACAAGAGCAGATTAATCTGTTGGTGTCCATAATCTCGCTTCGAGATTTTTAAGGTAAAATTTATATTGTTTAAATTTTATGTTATCAATTTTAATCGTAGGAATTTGATACCCATATGGAATCGTTCCATATAAAATTTTAAAACTTCCGCTGCAACGGGTATCACTCTCTTTTTCGATCAGGAGAACGACCGTGTTCCAACAGACAGCTTCTTCTCCCTCAAGCTTTCCCGACCGCTGCCAGCGACCACCACCATGTCGAAACTTGCCCTGGATGTTTCCTTGAACAGCTGGCCGTCCCCTTCAGCTCATTCCAGCTCCATCACGTCGGCCATAGCTCACTCGAGCACTTGGTTCCATCTCCATTTCTTGAGCATTTCGAAAATAGGCAAGGATATGATTTCTTCTTCCCTAGTAGACTAGTGTATCTTGTGTATTCTTACCTCATAAAATTATTGAAATGTATTCTTACCTCAACACTCGAGTCAATTTTTGTTCCTCATCCCCTGTCAAAGTAGAATAAACAATTACAGGCAGTTTATCATTATTAAGCAAAAATAAATATTTTAGATGCGAAGGGAGAGGTTTCATCTCAAGGATCAGGACTTCTTCAACTGATGGCTTTAATGCTCTTGGGACATGTCCAAGATCCCCAATCCTTGAATTTACCATTCTTGAGAGTGGTTTTACGGCATCCAAATACTGCATGCATTCCTCAATCTCCTTCTTATCCAATTCTTTTGGTGCTGGATGTGTCAAGCATACCTCCAAGGGATCTTCACAAATAAATTCATGCACATCATACTTGACAAACTCATCAGTAGCATCAATTCTGAAACAATTAGAAACATTAGATGGATATTTCATATAATGAAACACATTAAACACTACCCTCTCATCATTTAACCTCAGCACCAATTCACACACCCTTTTGGACATCTATCAAAGCTTTCCCAGTGGCCAAAAATGGTCTACCCAAAATAAGAAGAATCTCACGATCCTCTTCCATATCCAAAACAACAAAGTCCACTGGGAAAATAAATTTATCGACCTTAACTAAAACATCCTCTACTATTCCCCTAGGATATTTAATTGATCTATATGCTAACTGTAGGGAAATTGTAGTTGGTTTCACCTCACCAATTCCTAACTTCTCAAAACAAGAATATGGAATCAAATTAATGCTTGCACCAAGATCACACAAAGCTTTTCTAAAAAATGAATTTCCTATGGTGCAAGGAATAGATAAGCTACCAGGATCCTTAAGCTTCGGAGGTAATTTGTTTTGTAAAATTGCAGAGCATTCCTCCAAAAGCTTCACTGTCTCAAAATCTACCAATTTCCTCTTGTTTGATAAAATTTCTTTAAAAAATTTAGCATAAGAGGGCATTGAGCCAAAGCTTCTGCAAACGGGATATTAATATGCAACTTCTTAAAAATCTCTAGAAATTTTGAAAATTGAGTATCGAGTTGCAGTTGCTTTGCTCTTTGGAGAAAAGGGAGAGAATTTATATCAATATTGGAGTTAAGAGACTTACCTTTCTCCCTTGAGTTCTCGCCTTGATGCTTGGCTGATTCTTTTTCCTTTTCAGATTTATCGACCTCAAAATCCTTCTTCTTTACATGTGTCAGCTAATATGATTGCATTGACGCCTTTTGGATTTTTTTCAGTGTCACTAGGAAGTGAGCCTGGCGCCCATGTAGCGAACTGGTTTGCCAACTGACCCAATTGGGTTTCCACTCTTTGAATCATAGCATCGTGATTCTTCCATCTCATCTCATTCCCCGCAATGTATTTTGCAAGCATGTCTTCCAGATTTGACTTATTCTAAGATGGCTTAAAACCTGGCGGCATAGAAGGTCCAGCACCTTGTGGAGGTCTAAATGCTTGCTCAGGAGGCCTTTGTTGTGCAGGCTGCTACGGTGGATTAAAATATTGAGGCTCTACAGAATTTTCAGCCTGTTTCCACCCAAAATTTGGGTGACTTCTCCAACCCGGATTATATGAGAAACTGTATGGATTAAACTACTGTCGCCCTTCGTTTTCCACATAATTCACTGAATCACTTTCAAAAACTGGTGGCCCATCATAAAATGAATCTGGCATGAATGGAATGCCACTCGCTGATCCTTCAACGGCCTCAGTGATTCCCTGGATCTGATTCACTTGCTTAGATGGTGCAGATTTATTTGCTTGCAATTGAGATACTTGATGGGTCAGTCCATCAAGTTTTGCTGTAATCGCTGTCAAAGCATCCATTTCCAGAAATCCAACTTTCTTTTCTCTCCTGCTGTCTTGCTAACCAACATTGCTTTCAGCCATATTCGATATGATTTCAAGTGCTGCTGCATGAGTCTTTCTATAGAGGCTGCCATTGGCAGCTGCATCAAGCATAAAATGAACAGATGAGTCGACCCCGTAGTAGAAAGTCTCTACTTGTTGAACTATGGAGAGATAGTGTACAGGACATACTCTCAACATCTTTTTAAATCTCGTCCATGCGGCATTCAGTGATTCTCCATCTTTTTGCCTAAAAGACATGATTACATTCCGCAGTTGTGTAACTTTGGTTGGTGGGAAATACTTGTACATGAAAAATTCAACCAAACCATCCCAAGTAGTAATTGATCCTTCTGGCAAATCTCAAAGCCACTCTATCGCTTTGCCTTGTAGTGAAAACAGAAATAGCCTCAACCAAACAGCATCAGCGGTCACTCCATTGAATTTTAAGGTGTCACATATTGACAAGAATTGCTCTAGATGAGCATTCGGATCCTCAGAAGGCGCCCCTCCAAATCTAACTTGCATCTGTATCATCTGGATTATGGCAGGTTTAAGTTCAAAAGTATTCGCCTGAACTGCATGGCAAACAATGCTGGATCTATATCCTCCAACTAATGGTCGATGAAGGTCCATCAGAGTGCGGTTGTTATCTTCTTCAGTCATATCTTCAAGCTCCTCTTCAGATTCAAAATTTAGAGCTAAGTTATGCTGCCTTCGATCTCTACGTATACGACGAAGAGTGCTTTCAATCTCCAAATCAAGCGTTATGAGGTCGTCAGAATCTCGAGCATGGCTCATATAACATGAGATATACTCCTGAAAAAAATAAATCGCACAAATCAACCACTTGAATAAAAATTAAACAAATTAAAATAAAAACCTAGTCTCAAATAAATAATCGATCCTAATATTAAACGAATAGTCCCCGGCAACGGCGCCAAAAACTTGACCGACGATTTCGGTTGGGAAAATTTTAGCAAGTCAACTAGGTCAAGTTATAATACAGTTGAACAGAGTCCAAGTCGATCCCACAGAGACTAATGTTTAAATACTAAGATATAAATTATTAAAATTAATCTACGCTAAATAAAATGATGGATTTTTATAAAGTAAATACTAATTAAAATAAACTATGTAATTCTAAAGCAGAAATTTTAATAAACTAAAAACGCAGAGTAAATTTAAAACGGATTCAAATTTCAGGAAAATGACCAGGAACACACAACGGTACCAGACATCGATGATTGCCACGTATTGGATTTAATCAACCAAGAATCATTCATATTCACGACGAAATTCCCTAGAATAATTATTAATCTATTTCTATAATTAATAACCCTATTTTCATTTAACAGTCCAATTATTTCTAATTGAATTTAATTAAACAAAAATGCATTCACGAGTTATGGAATTTCAGCTTTCGCATAAAATCGCACACTGAAACCGAATACTATTTCTAGTCGGTTTAACCATGTGTTGATTAATATTTTTGAAGCTAATTTCAATCTTTTCTTTTTCAAGTCCAGATCGAACAACAGACATGCAATTAATTGGCCATATTAAAAGCTAGAATTATGCACAAACATTAATCAATAAATATTTCATAAATCAGAAATCAATCAATATATCCATGAACAAAAATCAATAGTCTGGCCCTATCGTGGCCCCGGTCAAAGGACAACTACTCCATAATAATAAAATCAAATAAAAGTTTCATGTTTGAATTCATAATAAAATAAAACAAAAAAAGAAGAATAGAAAATTCTCAGCAATAGCGCCGAATCTTGCTTGCGTTGTGCGTTTCTTCTCTTCCAAGCTCTCAGCCATCAAATCCCGAAATCTGGCAAAAGTCTAAGCGTCAAAAAGTCTTTTTCAATTAGGGCTTGATTCCCTTTCATATGTCTCCCAAAAATCCTTCAATATTGCCCAAAATAATCAGAATCCCAAAATTTCTAAATTCTGGCAATATAATTTTTTTCCAAATTCGCGAATAGCACGGACCCTGGACAACATCCGTGCCAACCTCCGGATATTTTTTCAAGTTGTGAATAGTAACCACACGGACCCCGGATAAGGGTCTGTGTACCCATCCGAAGGTCTTCTGCCTCGGATTTCTTCGTTTACAAAGGCACGAGGGTGTTTCCAGAAAGGCTCTGGGGTACGGACATTAAACTGTGTCGACTCCTTCTTTTTCTCTAAAATGCACGGACGTCCTTCTAGAAGCAGCACGGGGTCCGTGCATTTTTCTTCTCTTCAATCTTCTTGGCATCTTAGGATTTTTCCGTGTCTTCCGGCCAAGTTCTGATGTGGAATCGCATTGTTTGAATTTTTCTTCAATATTTAAGCCTTCTCAACTTTTAGTCAAACCTGCAAACACATGAAAGTATGACGATTTAGGCGCAAAAGTCGGAATAAAAATGCCAGATAAGCAAGAATACGACAAAATAAAGTGCCAAATAAGCTATAAAATTCGTGCTTATCACAGCTCTTCTTAGAAATTGTTATAGGTGTTGAAGCAAGAATTTTTATATTTGGTCCTCCAATCGCATTGGCTACGGCATGCTTTCCTTTGAGAAAGCCTAAGAAACTCCCTGGTAGATGAATTCTTGGACATGATAAGTGGCTTTGCACAAAACACATATAGACATAAATGTAAGTGCATAGGAATAAATAATTGATTTAGATAATTAGATAGATGATTAGTTACATGAAGACTACACTAGATGCATGGTACTGTCCTCCCTCTAACCCCCAGAATACATTAGCTCCCTCCTTCCAAATGCAGCTCCATTATGATCTAATAGTTTTGGATGAAAATCAAGCACCTTTGAGAAAGAGGATCATGAGGAGTTTTTGAGTCTTGTGCTAGCTGGTGTTACTGATTATAAGTCGGTTTGCGAGAGGAAGAGAAAGGAACTTCATTCCCCTCGGATTCGGGTGATGAAATATGTGAAGAAGGTAAAATATTTTCACTCCTCCAATTGAGGGAACAAACGATATTGATGATTTATCACAAGATCATGAAAGGTCCTTTGTCTCATCAGGAAGATGGAAAAGGGCTTCTTTGATCCATGCACTTGCTGCTCATATCCACCGTTTCAATAAACGAAAATAGTTGCCTCAGGCCCTTAGCTATGGAGAACCTTACAGAATTGCACCAGAACGTGTGCTTGACATATATTACTTCTGTTTTGTTGACTTTTTATATAAATTTTTGACAATTTTTGTTATTAGTGTTGGTACATGGTTGTGTGAACGTGGAATGCATCAAGATCAAGTCGTTGAAATTTTTATTACTTAAAATTATGTCTTTTTGCTTTTAACATTTTAATTGAGAATTCGTATGATTTAAATTTTATAAATTTAATGTACTTATAAATTATGTTGTTTTTTTGCTTTCAACACTAAATGAGAATTCGTATGTTTTAAATTTTACACGTTTAATTGTGCAGTATATGAGAAAAAATAAAAGAAAAATAAAATCGACCATAATCATATAGAAAGAAATAAAAAAAAATTTAATTTCTCAATCGCAAACAAAAATAAAAAAGAGGAAAAAGAAAATTATAATTAATTATTTTTATAAAATAGTTGTCCAAACATATTGTTAATTATTTGTAACTTTAAAATTATTTTTTTCTAAAATAGATGTCCAATTAAACGTTTTTGAAGTTATTGTCCAAACGGAACCTTAATTTTTTTGCTTGGTTTTGTTCTGTTTCCAATCCCGAACCATTAAAATTGTCAAGAAAGGTTCCTTTAGGAATCATCCCAGCCGATCCCATCGATCTTGTTGAAGAACGACTACAAGCTGAGAGAAAGCTTCCACCGAAAATGTTTATTCTACCTAGTGAGACAGGTCACATGCCTGAATCCCATGGAAATAAGCATCATAAATGCTGCTGAATTTAACCAAATTATAATCAATGTGAAGGAGGTGGGATAGCACCCATTGCCTTCTTGCTTCTGTGTCCTCTAAAGTGTATCGTATGTTTTTGCATCTTACATTGTTTCTTAATTGTCATACAAAACATTCTGGAAGTCCCTGGATTTCTTGGCTGTTGGCATTGGCTCCTTGCTCAAATTTTTTATTCCACGTCGTGTTAACCCGTTTACTTGTGTGTCATAGAGGATGCTACGTACCTAAGTTTTTGAGTACTTTAGTTTTTGATATAATGAGAATCACAGCGGAGGAGCGTTTTCAAAACTGAGGTCCTGTGCGTTTTTGCGACATTGATACACTGTCTTAATTTGGGTGGACAAGTAGTTTGACTTCAAAATTTTGTTATACCGATTTGGAAGCATCCTAAGTTTAAGTTTAGGATAGCAACTGTGTCTGTGTGAGAGGATAAAAGTGTCTTTTGGTGAAGACAACTAACTAGCTGTTATTCAAATTTCATATACTTAGTCAGATATCATATATAAGTTTAAGACACCGTTTGGTTTGAGTGATGATATAAGTAATATATTAATAAGTAATATAATGTAATAAAAAATAAATATGAAATGATAGTTAAAATAGTATTGGATTTGATTGACATATTATAGTTTATTTGATTAGATTAATTAAATTTTATAAGAAAATATTAAATGACTATTTTATCCTTTTAACAATAAATAAAATAAAAATTATATTATTTATAAGGGGTAATATAGTAATTTAAATTCAATGATTTGATTGATGTATTATAAATAATTAATGATTTGATTGATGTAAAATAAATAGTTAATATATGTATAAATAATATGATGAGAAGAACGTGGGATGAGATGAGTTATACCTATATTAGTAATATGGTGAACAGAACGGTGCAACAAGTTCAACTTGAACTACATCAATTCCGGCATTAATTTGGGAACGAACGTAACCGAGAGCTTTTGTGTTGGAACATTTGTGATGAACTAATGATCAAATTAAATTTTAAGATTTGTTGTAAGATCTCAAGTCATGGAATGAGGATGCTATTGCTATAACTATCCTAAATGGATTTTATTGCATCTCTATGTTTTTTCCATTTAACAAAATATATATATATATATATATATACTGAGCAACAATAAGCTTAATCAAACATAAAATTCAGTTCATAACAGCACATAACAGATGTCCTAAAATATTCCAATACAATAATTCTTAGCAGGAACCCGAATTTCAAGGAGATACCGAAACATTTAACATCACTGGCTTAGGATGGAGATACGATAATGCATGAATCACTTCTCTTGCTTTGGTTGTATCTTTAAGAATGGTTTGAGGCCGTTTGTTAATGCAAATGTTGAGGTAAGAGAGGCCTGCAGTATGCTTAAAGCCTACAAACAAAATGAATCCCATTACATGTATAGAAATTGTGAGAGCATAGGATATTATTAATTTCCATAAAGAAGATTGGTTAAGAGCTAAAGATTGGTTAAGAGCTAAAGCCCTACCTCTTTCATACCAATGTCGAGCTCCCGTTCCTCGACGTCAGATATAGGAATTTGCATCTGATTAAGAGTTGAAATGATGGAAGTTGAAGATGGAGTAGAGACTACCAAATCATCAGTGACAATAAAAAGTGTGGGTCCTTTGACAAAACTGCTTTGGCCTTTTGGGTCGATCATTTTTGTTTCCGCAAAACCAGAGCCACTAGACACAAATATTTTGTCCCAATCATGGTTGTCCCAATAAAAACAATACAGTAGAGTTTTGTTGGTTAGCTGCGAAAATCTTGTCTAAAGAAAGATAGTGAGAAGGAATTTGGGGTTCTAGTAAGCTAGCGATTGCCTTCCTCGACTTCATGTACTCAAAAATTTCCGAATTAGATATGCTCTTGTACAAATTATTTATGCTACCAAGACAAGTGTTATTGCCCAAGAGAAACTGAACCCTTCCTAAGGGAATCGTGAGCAAACTAAAAACAAAATCAACGAAATCATGCCGAGTTTGAGCTAACAGAACCCTGTTTGTTGATTTTTGCACAAGGGCTTTCACTGTAATCTTCTTAATGTTTGAACTTTTGTTTTGACTGGTTCGACTCCTTGGTAAATCATCTGATCCATATCCAGCCGATGCAAACACTTTTATTGCATTGACAATAGGAGTAGCAGCTGTGGAACTTATAGAGAGAAAGAGATCTGCTAGAGTCCGAGATAAGGCAACTGATATTCCATATGTAGCCGATGCAAAGAACTTCTTTATTATATCGAGAGTAGAAGTAGCAGAAGCATTAGCAGCTGTGGACTAATAGAGACAAAGAGATCTGTTAAGGGAGTTTTAGAAGCCAATGATCCCTTGAGCAGTTCAATTATCTGATAGACACAGAAAGAAAAATATATTTCAGATTGGATCAGGGAATTACTTGCAATCGATGTAACAGAGATTTACCTCTTTCAACCCAACAATCAGAGTTCTTTCCTCGAGTACACCTGCTTCTTCAATACCATTAAGATTCAAAACTCGAACGACCGATGCTGGTGAATTAGCCAGAATCTGCAAATCATCAGTTAAAATAAAAGAAGATGTTGGTGCGGTAAAGACACTTTTGTCTCCACTCCCTGCTCCAATTTCTAAAACTTTCTCGGTTACATCTGTATTTGTTGAATCTAGACAAAGACATGTCGTCTCATAGAACATGCTTGCACACTTCTGTTTTGGACACGTGAAGTACTGGATGGGCGGAGTATCAACAATCTGGAGTTTTAGTCTGCTACATTCATTTGCAGATAAATTTCTTGGATTGAGCAGCATCGGTTTCCCCGCCTCTCTCCAGAAATGGCGGCTATCCAAATTCAGTAAACCTGCGTACAAAGAGTTCAAACTTCCAAGACTTGGCGCCTCTTTTCCATAATGCTTGATGAGGAGTCGCACCATTGTCCCCAATGGTAATGTCAAGAAACTCAGTAAAACATCTGCGAAATCACTATCAACTTCTGCATATATGACTTTGTTCCTTTCTTGGATCATCACGACTTTCAGAGAGAATTGAACTTTCCTTAGTGCAGCCATGTTCGTATATGAAGAAATGAAGAAATCCCGTAGTAGATCAAACACGATAACCACCTTGATATATCTTTATTGGCTCTAAACAACTCATGTAGATAGCATCGGAAAATGTTTCATTCTTTAGTTGTTATATGTATACTGACATTAAGTTTCCTTGGTTTTACGAAAATGGAATTCCATGATTTCAATACAGACTTTCCATCTTCATTTGTGACTGTCGTTTCACCTTTTTTGAGTCCTCCGTCCTATTGAGTTGTATTGTCTGTAAGAAATATAGATTCAACTGGATAGGTATATATTCATTTATTGATCTTGGACTTGAAATAAATCCGGACATGTCACGAAGAAAAATACCTTTTTTTATATTTTTTTTTATATTTTTCCAATTCTTGGACATTTTAAAATAAATACTTAAATAAGTACAGAGTTATTTTTTTCAAAAATGAATGGTGTATGAACTTTTGTTAATGACTTAATTGATACAGATTGGATTCCAACCAATTTTCGAAGAAATTTAATTAGAATATTTATTTTACCTTTTATCATTATAGTTTCTTCAAAATCATATATATATATATATATATATTATAAGTTAAATCATAACAACATATAAATTATGTAACAACTTTAAATAACTACATTGATATATATAAAAAGAGAACTTAGATACTTTTTATCTGATTAAATTAAATTTTTTTATTTTTACATATTTTACAAGTTTCTTATTCTTATTATATATTCTGGAAAATATATTAGAGTAATTATAAATAGCAATGGTGATTAAAAAAAAAGATTAATATTTTAGTTAATCGCAAATTTCATGGAATGTTGTGAAAATTTTAAGTAAGAAATTATATTTGACATGAAGGTTCAACTGAAATAAAAACTATATATATATTCTTTTCATCTCATTTATTTAGGTTTGTGTGTGTTTTCACACATATTAAGAAACTATTTGGAAATGTAAATTTTGTTAAGAAATTTCTCTTTTTTCATAATTTAGTGAATATTTTAATAAAATAAAATAATTGTGTAAGTATTTAATGATATTAATTTAAGGATAAATTTACTTTAAATCCATAAAACCAAACTCAAGTTTGGGTTTAGTCCCTATAAGATAAAATATGTGTTTATACTCCTTAATCCACAAAAAAATATTACTGCCACTAGTAGAATTTATGCTTTTTACTTCGCTAGTTTTTACTTCGGCAATCACTATTACCGAAGTAATACATAGTTATTTACTTCGGTTATAAAATTAACGAAGTAAAATGCACTTTAGACTTCATCGATTTAAAAAAACGGGCTTCACTAAAACTTTAAGTGAGTTTTTACTTCGTTGAATAAAATTTGATGAAGTAAAAAAATGAAAATAAAATTTTTAATTTGTATTTGGTGAAGTAATATAATGATATGTTTAGAATCTCGGTTTTATTCACGTCTTTTTTTGCTTCTTCTCTCTTGCTCTGCCCTCTTCTTCAGGGTTGTTTTTTTAAGTTAGAAATGCAGCCCTTTTTTCCCGTCGCTCTCGTTCCTGCAAAAATCTACTACCATCGCCGCTCCTACATTGGTAGAAACTGCACAACGACCACCCTAGATGATAGATCAGTGCCTCAAGACCTTGGTTATGGCCTGGATCGAGTTCTGGATCTCAAGAACAGTGCGACTGAAGCCCTGTCCCAAACAAAACTGTGCAACATTCTTCCTCGCTATTTCGTCTACTTCTTTAGCCGTCTTTCATTGACTAAAGGTTTCATTCAAACCCTGTACTATTTTTTGAGCTACGATGGCTATGGAGGTGGGAGAGGACATGGTCCAGTTTATATATCAATCTATTTTGATGAAGAGCAAAAATGTTACTTCTGCAATAACCCAGGCCGATTTGGAGCTCTCGGCGAAGAACAGAGGCAATGCTATTCAAAGATGTAAGGATTTTTTTTTTGGAAATTATAATGGCTTGATTCTTTTGGATTTTGTTAGATTTTGTGTGAATTTTGCTATGAGCCCGTGAGTATTGTTCGTTTATGCTTTCTTTGTTTTCCAATCAGAGCATGGTGAGATCGAGTCACAAAGCTGTTGTGGTTCTGTGTACTAAGCTCATTAAAGGGTTCTCTGGCTCCAAGAGGGTGGATAAAGCTAGTAAATTTTAGGGATTCGTTAGAGATTTGGTGAGCCAGATTTTCAAGGCTGGACGTCAGGTAAAATCTCGATTGATATATTGTTTCGATTTTTTCATTATTCTTTTCCTCTGTTGATTATGCTTTGATTTAATTGGCTTTCGATTTTTTCATTATTCTTTTCCTTTGTTGATTATGCTTTGATTATATTGACGCTCTCTTCTCTGAAACAGTTTTTTTTGTAGAATTGCAGGAGAATGATACGTTTATTCCCAAATCTGTTTTGCGTTTTTCTCATAATTTAAGTGACGAGATTATGTTTTTGGTGCAGATAGACTTGACTTCGCACATTGTCAGCCTTTATTTGACATTAAAGGTATTCGTTTTCACCCATCTATGCGTTGATTTTATTTTATTTGATAAATAGACTAACTTGTGAAAGGATTATCTCCGATCTTCCTTTTGTATAGTCATTCCTCTTATTTTTCCGTTTCTATTGATATGAAAATCTAAACTTTGGTGATCTTCCTGTTGCCAAGGGCCTTGGCTCAACTAGTGTGAGCTAGTGTCGTTACCATGATAACTTTGTATTGGAAATTTGTCGTGTATACTTATCAATTTCCAAATATATTACCAAATTTGGATAAAATTCCCATGAATATATGTCAGGCTATGGAAACATGATGCTTTACTTTGCTTCACAGTTTTCTGATCCAAAGGTGAGGTTTCACAGTGCTTGCTTCTTTTTTAACATATTATGCCACATCATTTGTGTGATATTTTCTGTCTTTAGGTTGGTTGATTTTGAGTGTAGGTTATTTTGTTTCAGTGACATTGTTAAACAACGAGAAATATTGGAGATAAGTGGATCGTTTGAATCCATAACCGAAAAGTTACTTTGTCTGAATATGGCCAGGTACTTGTTTTAGGTACATTCCAAATGCTAAATAATTAAATCTCTCGAAAAGAAGTATGCTTATTACCATGATTTTTCATGGGGCCTAAGATTAGTAGAGAAGACTACACTGAGTGGGTTTGGAACTTCTTCACGGTACAACGATACATTGTGTAGCTCTGCTGCTTCCCTTTGATGTTACTGCCTATTTTGGATAAAAGTGATGATTTGATGTACACTTGGTTGTGTATTGAATGCATCTGTTTTTGCGATTTGATTTTGACCCTACGATTTTGATGTGACTTCGAACAATGTAAATAGAAATTTTATGGGATCTTGATATGTAGTTTTATGTTTTATCTATCTATTTTTTTTTATTGAAATCTGATTATCTCTTGTGTTTATTTTGTTTTGAAATTTTTATCTAAGCCTTGATGCTTGTCAAACTCACTTAGTCTCGTGATGTCGTGTGCATTGTCTCCTCAACAGGTAAGGTAAAAGTGCAACCATTATTTATTTCTCTATTTGTTTATGCTTCTTGTTCATTTTTTATATTTTTTTCTCATTCCCCTGCCCCCAGTTATTTTTTCACTCGTGTATGCCTTCTGCTGGGGTGCTAACTAGCTGTATCTTGAGTAATTTTCTAGCATCTTTTACTTTTTTATGCGCTTGCTTAGATCTCTTACATTTAATTTTTTAAACTTCTTTTCTTTCATTTAAATATAATTTTTTATTCTTTATTTTAGTGCAAGCATGTAAAATTGTCTCCATTTTCTCATATGTTCATGAAGGCTTAAAATTTCAATTCTTTATGGCTAATGGTTTATCCTTGATTAGCAAGGTATGATAACCACGTCTCCTTTCACGTTCACTCCCTCCCTAATAATTAAAATTTAATTTATGAACTACAAGTAAATATTAATTTTTTTTGGTCATTTTGATGTTTAGGTAAGCTCACTAAAAATGTTTTTGGCTTGTGCAGATGGTTCCCATGGGTCAGTTGTCAATGAATAAATCAGCACTTGTTGGACATGGTGGAAAACTGTGGAGATGGAAGAAGAGTCATCATCAGTGGTTATTGCAATTCAAGTGGAAGTGGCAAAAACCCTGGAGACTTTGAGAATTGATTAGACAGCGATGAAACAATCATGCGTGCTAGGCCTCGCACACAAGCTCTTTCCGATGTCGTGTATAGACAAGGTCACTAGCTTGCCGGCATACAATTTGCTTATCTGATACAGTGAAATGCAGGGGAGGTATAGTTGGAAATTGGGAAGTTGCCATTCCATTGGAAGGGAAACATATATTTAGACCTTCAGGATCTTGTACATGTGTACTCGTCTGTGGCGACTTTTGTGAAATTTTGAAGGGGTTGGCATTCCATCTACCATAGAATTTCTGATGCATCATCAGTTGTAGAGGAAATTCTATCAAATTTACAGTGTGTGTGTGTGTGTGTGTCAACTGTTCATTTTTCTTATTATTATCTTCTACTTTTTTACCAACTTCTGCAAGGTTTTTTATCTTGGATTCTTTCCCTTTGGAGGC
The DNA here is from genome assembly GCF_033568475.1 of Henckelia pumila. Classification (NCBI taxonomy): domain Eukaryota; kingdom Viridiplantae; phylum Streptophyta; class Magnoliopsida; order Lamiales; family Gesneriaceae; genus Henckelia; species Henckelia pumila. Next base: position 134,757,655 of record NC_133122.1, on the reverse strand, counting down.
TAATTTGCCCAGTGTATATTTGTGTGTAACCACAGAATGCGGTGCAGAATCACTTAAGTTTTAGAAAAGATTGTTCTTTTATCAACGTGTGTTTAGTATTTGAGCGTTTTGCTGTAAATTGTAATAGGTGGTGATGGACCCATGGAAAGAATCACATGATTCCTCAAGATGTGAAATACATATGAGTGTAAGCTCTCTCGATACCTTGATGCTTTATTTGGTGATTTTGATATTTAGGTAGGGTTATTAAACTCTTAAACAAATTATATACTTGTTTAGGAACTACAAGTGAATATTAATTGCATGATTACATCTTGATTCATGATGAGTGCAAGAAGAAAAATCTTTAAGGTATTAAAATTGAGCTTTTCCACTTCTGGTGCCTATTCTCTCTTATATTCCAAATAATCGATGGACCTTTTGAATTTGGACAGAATCATGCTAGTACGTATGAGAACGCTGTGTCAAATTTAAGGTTTGTCGATATCTATTTGTGCGTTGTGATAATGAACCCGCACTATGGACAAGGTTGGTTGTTTCTATCTCACCTAATTTATGTACTTTATTGACTTGTATCTGTAGTTTTTATGGATTTTGATGTATCTTATGTATCAAGCCTATAGTCTCGTAGATTTTTTTACGTTCAAGTGACTTCACCAAGAAAACAATACATGTTTACTTGTTTCCAGAAGATAATGACATTCTTATTGACATTGAACTATCTTTTTGTACATTTTAGTTTGCAGGATCCATCAAGAATCAATATTAAACCAAGATCCAAGATCAATTTGATGAAGTTAAAAGTGAATGAAGTGAATTCGTCGACTCCTATGTAGGTGTCTAATGTTTCATGCACGTTGGAATAATACTTCGTTTTGTCTAAATATATACACTTTTAGTTTTGTGAAAATACTTGTGGATACAAACATAATTTTGGATTATTTTGGTGGATATACTTGTGGATTTATGGATGTTCGTTTTTTTTGAGATGGATAATTTATGAACTTTATTGGTATATTTTAAGTTTCAAAAATATTTTTATAGTGTCATTATTGTATCTAAATTTTAATGTAGTGTAACATATGTTACTTCACTAAAATTAAATGGTGAAGTTACCATAAAATCGTAGCAACAAAGTCATTAGAACTAATTACTTTACAACAATACATAGCCTGTGAAGTTAAATAAAATATTTACTTTATCAGTCAATGTAAATGCCGCATTTATATGTCATCTATTACTTTGGCAATTTCACTAATCGACGAAGCAAAATAATGTCTTGTACTTCGACGATAAGTGAAATTGTCGAAGTAAAAGACTTTCTTCTACTTCATCAATCACTCTCATTGCCGAAATATAAGCGTATTTTTTACTTCGGCAATTTCATTAATCGATGAAGTATAATCATATGTTTTACTTTGAGAATTTATGAAATTAACGAAGTAAAAGACTTTCTTTTACTTCGTTAATTAATGAAATTGCCAAAGTAAAATATATATTTTTACTTCGGCATCGGCTCAATCTTGAATCGGTTTTGGCTTCCATGAACCGACCAAAGACTTCGGTAATTTCAAGGCTACGACTACGGTTATAACGCGAAGTAAAACAGTACCTATTACTTCACGTGACACTACTTTGGTAATTATCTATCTACGACTTCAGTTAATAACCGAAGTTTTTTGCGACTTTTCTACTAGTGTAAGGTAAGGAAAACACTATATCACATAAGCTGTGTATTCGAAGTGATTCCTAACTCTGCAACAAATTCCATAAATATGAAAGAATGTGTAGCTCCAAAATCTATCAATGCATGAGCAATTAAATCGTCAAGAAGGATCATACCTGTGATAATGGCAGAAAATCTACGTGCTCCTGTGTCATGGAAAACAAATTTTCTTTGACCGGTTCCTTAGACTGGGGACAATCCAGCACAATGTCCCAGATTCTTGCATAGTAAATACACATTGAAGCCAAACATACATTGGCCAGGGTGAAATTTCCCACACTTGGGACATGCTAATCTATCATTGACCTTGGGGGTGGCATCGTCTGCTAGTCGCGGCTCCTGAGGTCGTGGATGTGTCTACTGTGCCGGCTTTCTTTGAAATAGTGCAAATAACGACCTCTTATTACTCGGTCCCTGTTGATCTCTATTATGGTAACTTGCTCTCTTGTTCTATGCTTCCTTCAGCATGTCATTTCTATCCATCTCGAACATTAATGCCTGATCGACCGCATCTCTATATGTGGTGACTATGCTCAGTCTGACACCGTGAATAGCCACATTCAGTACCTCCAAAAATGTTTCAACTATTTTTATTACTTTTCTGAGATCAAGGGAACAAAGTAACTCCCTCTCTCAAACTTCTTCACATATTCAACCACTGACATGATGCTTTCACAAATCTTCAAGAACTCCCTCGCGAACCTGTTCCTGTTACTAACATTGAAGTACTTCCTATAGAGCACCTCCTTGATGATGTCAGTGTTGCTAGATTGACCGTCAAACTCATCCCTTCCCACTAGATACAGGAATCGTCACAAAACATGAAGATTGCATATCTTACACGGTCAACATATGCTAGATGCATAAATTAAAAAATTCTCTACAAGGACCCTATCTGTCCTTCATAAACTAGGATCAGTAGTACCCTTAAAATAATTGGATCCCAATTGTTTGAACTGCTTTGGGTTTGTAGCCTCAGTAGGGAGCCCATGTGCGCCATTGTTCTCTTGAGCCCTTAGTAGTTGCTGAATCTGTTCTCCTTGCGCATGACTTTGCTCTTGCAAGAGTGCAATTAGTCCATCCGAAAACTGGTTGTTCTGATTGTTGGCATCGTCGTCATTCCCTCGTGCAGCCATAATCCTAAACGTCCAATACCATCCACATTACCACATCCTAATTTTTTTTACAACTAATACTTAATCATAAATGTAAATAAAATCATAACATGAAATTTTAAAGAATAAATTTTATATACATGGCGACAGAAGTATTTGAGTCCTTAGTGAAATTGCACGTACTTTCCGCAGAACCGACATCTATGATACTAGCTGTAGTGTCTTGGATTCGATGACTATCCCTATTTTACCAAAACAAGTCTTTCTAGCGTGCTTAAATCTGTACTCACACGCACCCTGAGAAACTTTCTTGGAGTCTCCCATCCCAAAATTGCCCCAAGTAAAATATACTTAACTTTGGAGTTTTTATATGGTGAGATCCTGAAAAGAACATGCACTTTTTTATATGAGTAGTACCTAACTATCAAATCTTTTGTACCTCTTATTTCATTATTGGATTAGTTCATTCATGCCCCTTGTCACCCATTCACTGGTGGGGTTTCATATTTTGGGTTTTAATCACCCATATTGCGAGCCATGTATCGTCGTATGAAGTTTTTGGCTTCAGGTGTCACATTATATTAAGAAAGTTGTTCATATTTTGTACACGATCTAAACCAAATGTTGCTTAAATATCATATATTAGTACCACATATTCAATTTTTTGAACTGAATTTCACCCGAGAAAAGACATGTGGATCTATGGAGATGGAGAAGAACTACAATGTAGTAGTATTGTGAGAAACTATAGGATTCGAATGCAAAACATAATGTGCATGTGTTGCGTGCTCACAAGTGCATTATGTCAAGTTTTAATATAGAATAAGTAAAGTATCGTTCTCACGGAGAATGAAATGATTGATATTATACCAATTATATTAAACTAATATAATGTTAATCATATTTTGAGCTACGAAAGTGGAGTGATATTTTAATTACTAAAATTTGCAATAAAATAAATATGAATTTATAGAACGATGATCAAATGGAGATAAATTCTAGAGGTTCGATTTCCCTCGACTTTCAACCATGTTCATTTCCTAAAGATATCTAAATCGGAAGTCCTTATAGTTTACTAGCCGAGAATTCTTATTATTTTCTATTATTTTTAAGGAAAATAGAATATTCGAATCTAATATCATTTTCAATATTCCTATCTAAAATCAAATATCGAATCCGGTAAATAGCATGGAAACTCTCAAATGGCTTCACTGGCGTTATAAGCCTTCCAAATTCTATAAACACCGATGATATATTTTGTAATGACCCAACCCGGAATCACTAATTACTCAGAGTTAAGCATGAAATTAAATCTTAACAGCGGAATAAAATGAATCCAACTAAATAGTTAAATTCAAATACAACCATACACCCGCAGAAGAACCGGGCCAAATAAAATATTATACAACCCCATCGAAACAGTAGTACTAAAGAGTTCTCCCTAAAAACACCTGTCAGGAAGACTCGCCACGCATCCACTGCAGCTCAACGACCGCTGCCCCCAGATCCGTCGAACCTCAGTCCTGCCCCATGGAATAGGGTGTCCAATACAAAAACACTTGGACGTGAGCCTGACACTCAGTATGAAAATACGAGTATACACATGCTATGGAAGCAAATACAAATGCATAGGAATGGGTATCGGAAACCTATCAAAGATAGAATATTGCTCAGTCACTGGCTCCATGGTATGTATCACGCTGAGCCGTCGAACCAGAGGTGGCTCCCATACCAATAAAACATGAAACGGGAACCTGATCCAAAAACTGTGGATCCACCGTTCACTATAATAACTGGGGCTGAGCGACCCCATACTACTGGATATGCACATCAAGGCACAAGGCTCAATATGATCATGCATGAAACAATATATCAATGGCACATAATCATATAAATGCAGTCATAGAACATGTATACTCTACCAGGGTATCTCAGATAATTCGTCCATACCTCTAGGAAGACAACCCCTGAGAAATATAGAAATCTAGCATTCCAAGCCTATAACCAATAATCATTATATCACCTAAAACATCCTAAAAGCCTTAACTAAGCTATTGCATACTCTTAAATATTTTTAGGAAGCAAAAGCTATACCTGCGTCCGTCATCAGCCCTTTGCTGTCGATAGCCTCACAATTAGGCCACAACTCTGCTACGACGCCTGGATCACACTGTCACTTTAGGATTTCCAATAGGACGCCTAGAACTCCCTAGATCTAAGCTATAAAGCTAAGTAAACGATAGGAGAAAGGGACTCGACGCGCTTGAAAATGAAGCTCAATACCTTTATTTATAGACGGAGTTCGGAGCCTCTAAACCCGACTTCAGAGCCTCCGATCCAATTCGGATCCTCCGTTCTTGACTTTGGAGCCTCCGATCCAGTTCGGATCCTCCGATCCTGACTTTGGATCCTCCTAAGTCCCATCAGTGATGTCATCAATGATGTAATATTTTGGACAGCTGGCCGCGCAAGTTCAGAGCCTCCGATCTCAGGTTCGGAGCCTTCGAACCAGTTTGGAGCCTCCTAACCTGGTTCGGATCCTCCGAACCTTCCGAACCCTCGGATCATTCCCGGCCATTTTGAGTGTTCTTGATCCATTTTTGAACTCCTTAGACTTGTTAGGAAATCCTTTAATCGTATTTAGGCCAGTTAATTATTATTTACGTACTTGATTAACTTATTTTGGAGACGGGTTACTACATTTTCCCCCACTTAAGAGATTTCATCCTCGAAATCGAGACTAGGATTATCGGAAAAAATATGAAATATTATTGCAATACTTCAGTTACAATTACAACTTAATTGCAAAAATAAGTTACAATCAAAACACCTATGGATGTTCTGAACGCATACGACTCCCAAGTAGCTTCCTCGGTGCCTCGTCGCTGCCACTGAACCATGACCAAAGGGATGCACTTATTCCGAAGTACTTTGTCTTTTCTGTCAAGAATTCTGAGTGGATTTTCCACATAGGAAAAATCAGGCTCCAACTGAACCTCCGTCGGATGTAGAATATGCGACTAATCTGCCACATACTGACGAATTAGCGATACGTGGGATACATTATGGATGCTAGATAGATACGGCGGTAGCGCCAAATGATAAGCCACGTCTCTGACCTTTTCAAAAATCTCGAATGAACCAATGAATCTTGGAGCTAGCTTTCCCTTGAGACCGAACCTCATTACATTCCGAAAAGGCGAAACTCTCAAGAAAACATGCTCCACGGCCTCAAAATGCAGAGGTCTGTGCTTGGTGTTGGTGTAACTGGCCTGTCTATCTTGTGCAGTCTTGATCCTTCTCTTAATCAGTTCAACTTTATCCACCATTTGCTGAACCATCTCTTGTCATTCTACTTTTCTCTCCCCTACTTCGTCCTAGAATAAGGGTTTACGACAACGGCGACCGTAAAGAGCCTCAAACAGTGCCATACCAATACTGCGGTGGTGGCTATTGTTATACGCAAATTCTATCATCGGCAAATGATCCTTCCATGATAATCCAAAATCCATCACGGAAGACCTCAACATATCCTCTAATGTCCGAATGGTCCTCTCGGACTGTACGTCAGTCTTTGGATGATACGCTGTGATAAGACTCAAAGTAGTACCCAAAGTTCGCTGAAAGCTACCCAAAATCTTGAGGTGAACCTTGGATCTCTATCACTGACAATGCTCAATGGCACTCCATGCAATCGAAGTACTTCCCGAATGTACAACCTTTCCATGCAATCAAAACTGTACTCGCGGTTGTACTGAATAAAATGAGAAGATTTGGACAACCTATCCACAACCACCCATATAGCATCAAACTGGCTGGACGTCATTGGCAAGTGGGTGACAAAATCCATCGTCATATGCTCCCACTTCCATTCTGGAATTTCCAAACTATGCATCAGACCGCCTAGTCGTTGATGCTCTGCCTTAACTTGTTGTCAAACAAGACAACGAGATACAAACTATGTTTCATACCTTTCCACCAAAATCTGGTGTGTAGATCTTTATACATCTTGGAACTTCATGGGTGTACGGCAAACCTACTACGATGTTCTTGAGACAAAAATTCGTCCCTCAAGGCTGAGTCATCAGGTACCACAACTCTGCTAGACAAGCACAAAATTCCATCCGCCTGGAAATGAAAACCAGATGTGTTGTCTCCCTGAGCAAGTCTTGCCAATTTCTGCGTCTTCGAATCAGAAAACTGCGCTTCTCGAATTTGAGCAAACAAAGATGGCTTGGCTAGTACTGAGAAAACCTGGATTCCCTGTTGTCCCTTCTTATGCCAAAACATAAATCCCAAAGATCAACATTCTTGAATGGTGCTAGCCCTTGCACAAATGCTGAGAGCACTAACACTCACCTTTCGGCTAAGTGTGTCCGCCACTGGGTTAAAAGTACCGAGATGGTACTTTATCTTGCAATCGTAGTCCTTGAGAAGGTCTAACCATCGACGATGTCTCATGTTCACCTCTACCTGAGTGAACAAGTATTTCAAACCTTGTGGTCCGAAAATATCTTGAACTTCTCGCCATACAAGTAATGACGCCAAATCTTCAGTGCAAACACGATTTTTGCAAGCTCCAAATCATGCACTGGTTAGTTCCCTTCACGAGTCTTCAATTTTCTAGAAGCATAGGCAATCACACGCCCATTTTGGGTCAACAAATAGCCTAGACCATGAAGAGATGCATCAGTGTAAACCATATATCATCCGGATCCTGATGGCAATGCGAGAACAGGTGCAGTAGTCAGTCGTCCCTTCAACTTGTTGAAGCTCTGCTCACATTCGCTTGACCAAACAAAAGAAACATAATTTCTTGTCAACTGTGTCAGAGGCCTAGAAATTCGTGAGAAATTCTAGATAAACCGCCGGTAATATCCTACCAATCCCAAAAAGCTACGAATATCTAAAGCTGTAGTCGGGCGCGACCAATTCAAGATAGCTTCAGTCTTACTCGGATCGACTTATACTCTTTCTCGAGATATCACATGACCAAGAAATACTACTTGGTCAATCCAAAACTCGCATTTTCTAAACTTGGAATACAACGGCTTCTCTCGGAGAATCTGCAATACAATTCTCAAGTGGTGGGCATGTTCATCAACACTACACGAATAGACCAAAATTTCGTCAATGAAGACAACGACAAACTTGTCTAGGAAATCGCAAAAAACCCTGTTCATTAAGTCCATGAACACTGCAGGGGCATTTGTTAACCCAAAAGGCATCACTAAAAACTCATAGTGACCATATCAGGTAAAAAATTTTGTCTTCAAAATATCCGCATCTCGAACACGCAACTGATGATACCCTGACCGTAAATCAATCTTGGAGTACACAGCAGTACCCTGAAGCTGGTCGAACAAATCATCAATTCGTGGCAAAGGATATTTGTTCTTGACTGTCGCTTGGTTCAATTGTCTGTAGTCGATACATAGACGCATAGAACCATCCTTCTTTTTGACAAAAAGAACTGGTTCTCCTCAAGGTGACACGCTCGGTCGGATATATCCCTTATCCAACAAATCTTGCAACTGTTGTTGCAACTCTTTCATCTTTGCTGGTGCCAGTCGGTAAGGTGCTCGAGAAATTGAAACCGTCCCTGGTAAAAGTTCAATCTTGTACTTGACCTCTCGGATAGGAGGAAATCCTAAAATCTCGTCTGGAAAGACATCTGGATACTCATAAACTATGGGTACTTCCTCTTTATGCCGGTTACCTACAGACATATCAATCACATGGATGAGGTATCCTTCCCCACCCGCCTCTAAAGCCTGACCGGTCCTCAAAGCTGAGACCAGAGGCATAAGGGTTTCACACTCCCTTGCCGTAGAAAAACCAGCTATCACCCTCAGCTGGGCAAAACTGTACTATATTCTGATAGCAATCCACAGTAGCCCTATCGGCAGTCAAAAGATCTATACCCAAGACACAATCGAAATCCTCTATCGCCAAGACCATAAGGTTCGCTAAAATCTCAGAAACCTTAAATACTAAAGGACAACCAAAAACTAATCTCTTAGCAAAAGCTGAATGACCCGTCGGGGTAGACACCGAAACTTCTACGTTTAGAGACACATACAACAATCTATGACGCTTAACAAAACGTGCCGAAATGAACGAATGTGATGCACCAGTGTCTATGAGAACGAATGAAGGAATACCGCACAAAAGAAAAATACCTTATATGACATCCTCGTTCTCCTGTTGAATCTGATCCTGACTCAGCGCAAACACTTGTCCAGAAACACGAGGTCTCTGATTGGTACTCCCAACTGACTGTCCCTGAGATCTCTGCAGAATAGAAGGTTGAGAACTAGATCCATAGGGAGACCCTCCGGTAATCTGTGGACAATCCCTCTTCAAGTGACCCATATCTTCGCAACGGTAACAAGCTCCTGACCTGCGACACCTCTCAGTAGGATGCTTGCCTCCAAAAGATGCACATTCCTTGGGCCTACTTCTTCCCAAAGTGGTGCACGCCACTAGAACCGAAACCAAAAGAGGAAGAAGACATACCCTGCTTCTTGAAAGATTGAGTCTTTGGACCCAAAGAACTGGCTGGCCTGGAAGAAGAGAAAAAAGATCGATTGCGCTTCAGGCTATCCTCCTCTTGATGGCATTGGCTCACCAAGACCTCGTAGGTCATGTCATCACCAACTGCAACCCGGTCATTGATCTCCGGATTAAGACCTTGGAGAAATAAGTTGTACTTCATGTCCATACTGGAAGAAATTTCTGGACAATAAGATAGAAGATCAAAGAATTTCTGCTGATACTCGTCAATGTTCATGGTTCCCTGATGAAAACTCAGCAGCTCTTTGGCTTTCTCCTTTCGGAGTGCAAAAGGGAAGTAAAGCTTCTGGAAGGATGCGAGAAAATCCGCACAAGTGATGACACCTCAAGCAGCAATCATCGGCGCGGATGTGGAACTCCACAACTTCAGTGTGCATCCCTCAATGAGAAAATCTAGAGTCTCCATCTTCTGTTCATCCTTGCATCGGAACTCTCTAAAACATACCTCCATCCGACGTAACCAAATTTCTGCCTCCTCTGGGGTTTCGCCTCCCACTAACGGCTTCGGACCCATTTTCATAAAACGTTGCATGCTGAAACTCCTGTGGTCCTCGCGACGATGGTGGTGACGGTCCCCACGATGCCCACAATCGTCCATGTCGCCCCAGCGTCCGCCCCCGCTACCATGGCTCTCATCAAAGTTAGCCATATATCAGAAGGAAACAGAGGTTAACCCCAAAATGATTTGTAAATCCCAATTAATGCATGCTCTGATACCAAAAATGTAGTGACCCAACCCGGAATCACTAATTACTTAGAGTTAAGTATGAAATTAAATCTTAACAACGGAATAAAACGAATCCAATTAAATAGTTAAATTCAAATACAAGCATGCACCGACAGAAAAACCGGGCCAAATAAAATATTATACAACCCCATCGAAATAGTAGTACTAAAGAGTTCTCCCTAAAAACACCTGTCAGGAACACTCGCCACACATCCACTGCAGCTCAATGACCACTGCCCCCGGATCCATCCAACCATAGTACTGCCCCATGGAATATGGTGTCCAATACAAAACCACTTGGACATGATCCTGACGCTCAGTATGAATGTACGAGTATACACATTGTTGGGGATCGATATAGTGTGTGGAGGGGGGGGGGGGTGAATACACAATATTGATAGTCTTTAAAATCTAATGCAATATGGTTGAGTAAATGTTAGTTCACTCGACCGGTTTTCTTTTAGCCTGCCAGAAATATAAGAGCAACTATGATTAATGCGGATATAGCTCTCAACATGCTAGATTATATCCATGGAATGATGCAATGCAATAACGTAAGTAGACACAGATATGTTTTTTGGATGTTCGAAGCTCAATCTCCTACGTCACCCCTTCTTCCACCTCGGAAGGATTCACTAGAAGACTTTGGTTATTACAACATCTTGCAATACACCCGATCCAAGTTAGGACTTATCCAATGCCTAATATGGAACTCCTAGATTCACAGTGATAAGATTTGAAGCTCTTATCAAACTTTTTTTCAGATGGTGATGATGATTGTCTTAGTCTCTCGAGGACTTAAGACTTCTCAAATCCTTGTATCAGGTAGCATTCTTCAAATGATATCTGGATTTGAGCAACCCTTGAAAAGATCTCTTCGAATATCAGATAGAGCTGTTAAGGCTAAGGGTTTTATCTTTGAGCGGTTGAATATTCAAGATGGGTTCGAGAGCTCAGATAGACATATTCTCAATAAGCGTTTGTTGTGTTGTTTTCTGTCATTTTTTTTGTCTAGAGAGGCTTTGATATATATAGCCTTTGTCTTCAACGTCTTTCTTCTTTGTCCAACGGTAGGATTTCCCTACTGATAAAGCTTTCTGAATATTTCGTACTTGGAGCGTCTTTAATTGTCTATTCAATGTGTCGCTCACATTAAATGCTATTTAAGGCTTTCTCACTTTATCAGACAAATCCTTAAATGCTTCGACCTTTTTCTTTTCAGTTGTCTTGTCACTTTCTGAGATCTGGGAAAATGTAACTTCGAAATGTAGCGTATAGCTTTTTGTATTTGAAGTTCGGTAGATATCTTAGTCGGTAGATATGTTTGACATACAATTGTTTTGCATCTTTCGTTGGTTGATAAGCTTTAATGGCATCGGTAGATATGTACTTGTTCGGTTGACATACAACTACTTTGCATGCTTTGGCTGCCGTTGGTAGATATGTCTTTGTTCGGTTGACGTAGCTGCTTATACAAATAAATGGCGGTCGACTAAACAACAAAGTATTGTTTTGTTATCACCAAAAGTCAGGATTCAACAATTTCCCCCTTTTTGGTGATGACAAAACCTAGGCCCCAAAAACCATTTAAAGAAGATATTAGACGAAATGAATTCATTGCAAAGATGAATTGCATTGAACAATTAATGTTTACAAGCAATCACTGATATGTAGAAGTGAAGACCTATTACACCTACATTGCGTTAAGTAAAAAAAATGTACCTTACTTCCTTTGCATTCTCTGTGAAGAGGTGTCAACTGATTTTCTGGATACTTTCCCCTTTTTGACATCACCACGGGTGAGATGAGAGATGATCTCTCCTAGTTGAGCACCAATAGTGTTTTGAAAAGTATCAATACGGGAGTCGATATGAGCGGTTAAATTAGCCTGAAGAACTGAGATTTGCGTTGAAGTATGCTCATTTGTGCGTCGAACAGTTTGAGAGACCTGTTCGGCAATAGTACCCATAGGTCAAAGATTGCGTTCTTTGTAGTTTTTCAATTCAGTGATGCATCTGCCGAGTTCAGAAGACAAACTGTTAAGACAAGACATAATCGCTGATCTTATGTTGTCAATGCCAGCGTCTTGTCCTTGTATGCGATTGTTGAGTCGCTGTGTGGTCTCGCGAAGATCTTCTACGATGCGTTCCAAAGCATAATTCGCTGGTTCGGAGTCAGCAACTGAAGTTGAAGAAAGTGTGGTAGTTTGTTCTTTTGGAGGCGAGACTGTGGTGGTCTCGATCGATGAACGAACATCGATTCCAATCACCTGATCTATTTGGTGAATTGGATTGGAGGGCTGCGAGCCGTCAGTCGTCGGTTGAGGCGATTCTTCAAAATGGATCTCCAAAAGAGGAGATGTGGGTTGTTCATCATCAAAAATTGATTGCATAACATCTGAGACTTATGTGAGTGGGATCTCAGGAAGATTATCACTAGTAACTGTTGTGATTGGGTTAGTCAGTTGAGTGTCTATGATGAGATCAGCATTTGACGTAGGTTCAGCGGCTGATGAGGAAGCAAATGAAAAATATGTCAAGGGACATTCGTCTTGTGCCGCAATAAATTCATGTTCCTGTGCTGAAAATACGAAGTCAGATGTTTCCGAGTTATCATGAGAATCTAGAAGAGGGATCATGGCCTGAACTTCGTTTTTATACGCCTTTATGTATTCTTCGTCCGGTAGTGGGATGGAGTATTTCAGCCGATATTCTCGTAAAAAGGTGTCAGTGACATCAATTGACTGCTTAAGTCATAAGATGACTTCAGTGTCATCTTTGGCAGTTTTGCTCATCGGCTGATAGTTTTGTTCTCTTTTGGCAAGAATATGTCGGGCGAGACTATCACGGAGCTGAACGTCCACCAACTTATATCTGCCGAGTGCTGTTTCAAGATTTGATGTGGCAGTGAGAATGAACATCTTGTCTTCCAATTTTGAAAGGTATTCCAGTTTATTCTCAAGCAAGATCTGTGAATATGAAGCATTCATACGATAGTTCACCCATTCATCAAATTCCTATAGTTTGAACCGCACAGCCCAGGCAATGTTAAAAATAATGATAAGAACCTCCACTTTTCCTACCGATTGGGTTTTTTTAAATGGGATGAGAGGTGATTTTCCTTTTCCCTGAGGGTCGGTTGAAGTTGGGGTTAGTACAGAGAACGAGGGTTCCTGGATAGTAATTCCTTTTGGTGGAGGAATCTGGGTCTTCACAACCAACTCTTGTGTTCTCAAGATTTGCTGACTGATGATGGCAGCAATATCAAATGATGAAGTTGGTGAGGGCAGTGAAATGGGTAATGTGGTAACAATGGTGCTGTAAGTTGGTTCGGAAGTTATTTGGGGAATTTGGATTGGGTGAGTAGATAGTGTTTCGGATGTTGAGACTTCAGTGGTTGCTGTGGTCAGTTGAGACGTTGGGGTGTGAACTGTAGATAGCAACTTGATCCTCTTTGGTTTCGGGTAAGATAGCTTGGGAGCCATTTTTGCCTTTTGGGATGTAGAGGGGTGAGCGAATACTTGAACTAAGGGAGCATTGTCACTAACCTCATGCTCCAGATCAGAGTCTACTTGAATAGGTTGTCTGATCGGTCGATTACGCTTGACTTGGGGAGCTGCAATGCTTTTGGCATTGTGTTGCTTTGCCCCAATTTCTCGTTTGATAGTCCTGAGCTGGTCAGAAGTCACCTGATTCTTGTTTAAGAACAGAGGGATTGTGACTGCATTTAACCATTTGGCTGCATGAAGGACTTCATAGTCTAAGGAGTCAATGTCTAGGGCTGCAAGTATATAACATATCTGTAGTGCAAAACCTTCCGATTGTCCTTTGCCTCTAATCATTTCACATAAATTAGAGTAGAGAATCGAAGACCAGTTGAAGTTCAACTGGGAGGCAATAGAGGTCATGTACTGAAGCTTTTCGAGAGTGATCTTGTCGTAGGAGCCAGCCTTGGCTAAAAGAGTTTTTGCGACTATGTTAGCCAATAGTCGGTATGCTGGCTTCAAGCTTTGTTTGAGGCCATTGACCTTAATGGGTGAGCCATCAAGTGTGAATTGAGCTGCCCAGTGAGTTGAATTTCCGTCAGGTAAGTCTGCGCATTTCATCAAACCGGTTGTGGGAAAGTTGAAAGTGTCACCAAAGAAACGTTGATTGAACTCAATCTTCTGTCCTCTGATGATACATATGATGCTTCCATGATGTAGTTGGGCGGATTCAAAGAATTCCTTGACCAGATCATAGTTGACCGTTGATCCAGAGCTAAGAAATTTGCGAAGACCTGAAGCTTCAATCATGTTGAACATGGCTCAAATTTCCGCATTCTGGATGAAATGGACTTCATCGAAATTAATATCCAGACAAGTCTTTTGGATAGAAATCCTTGAATTTTTCTGCAAACAAAGTATTTGATCAATAGTTTGTGAAGAATTCAGATGAAAAAAGTGAATATGAGTTTGATTTGCAAGACAAGTTGTGAGAGACGTCTGAAATGATTGGTAAATATGGTGCCACGTCACTTAAAATTTTGAATTTTGAAAGAGAGAGAGAAGGAAAGATACACGGTAAAATAAAGTAAGTACAATGAATATAATATAATAAAATATAATATAAGGCGGTTGGATTCGAATTCCAATGACTGTAATCATTCTTGAACGTCTAACATCATGATATGTGATGTTTTGGACACGCCGTCGATTTTCAGAGTAATGATTTGATTCGTGATCGTTCAGTAGACGATTGATATCACCTGACGTTTCACCTTCTCTTTTTATGCCTATAAATATGAAGTGAATATATCAGTCGTGTAACAATAAGAAGTCATTCAATAAATCAAAAAACAATATGCCGGGTCCGGGAGGTGATTTGGCAGAAGAATTCACCGCTGCGCTGACGAGAGTAAGTTCTCTAGAGTACGAAGATGCTTTCTTCTTCCAGGTTGTTGAAGAAATGGAGACAATTGAAGAGTTGCATCTGTTTCTCTCAACTGGCCATCCTCATGATTCTGAGAGAGACTATGCTGCCCTTGTGCAGCAATATGAAAACAAGCTGGGTTCGTCTAACTCGATGTTGGTCTTCAGTCCAGAGGGCCTGTTGCTCCTCTCGCTCTACAAAGAGCTAGAAGGACTGGAGCGCATCCGGTCGGATGATCTTGGCTACGTTCGCTCTCCTACCAGGGAGCTTACGTTCTTCATGCTCTCTTGGAAGAGTGAGGTGGAGAAGGAGATCGGTAGGGCTCTTGAAGTCTTTAGGGCTCTTATGTAATATGTCCTTCTCTGTTTCCTGAAATAAACAAATATATTTTGTGCATTATCTACTTTTATGAATCAATAAGAAATAAAGTTACGTCACATCACACATTAAATGAGATATCATCGAGAAGGAAAACAGATATTGATGAAGACAAATCACTGTTTGCAAATAATAAATATTTTGAGCTTTTAGATAAATGCAAGAGTGCACAAATATCGATAATGTATGCTTATCAACAGTTTGAGCCAGTATCTCTTTCGGATTTTCTCAAAGATAAATCAGTAGGTAACTGTTGGCATTCATGACCTTTGGCCTTTGGTATTCTTCGCCAATAAATAATGTGATGCAAACAAGTAAATAGATCATAGCTTCGTTGAAACAATAACAAATAACAAAAAAAATAATGGATGAATCCGATTTCGAAAGACGAAAGTCCATATACAGAAGTAGAGTTTTGGAAAGAGGCATGAGCGTGTGGTATATGATGGAAGCCATTCGTCGTCAACATCGTTCAGGTGTTGTGGCTCTTAGGCCGGGCCTTGCTGCAGGGTTGCTGTGGTGCAAGCGTTGCTTGAAAACCCAGAGCACTGGTGTGGTGCTAAGGCCATCTGCTATTCAGCTCATGATGTTGTTGGCAGAAAGAGACGAGATGCAGAACATCTGTTTCGAGGATGACGTCTGCAATGGTCAAGGCTCGCTCTCCGTCTGGATGATAGAGTGGAGTCATGAAATGAGAAGCAGAATTTCTGCGGCTCATGCTGACTTCAGACTCACTAGGGGTTAGGGTTAAGCACTCCATGTAATGAAAGTATTTAAAAGAAATAAATGATTATTCCCCCTAAACTTATGCTTGTCTTAATTTAAATCAATTAAACCAAGAATATTGCGAAAATAAGAAAACTTAGCGTCCGGCAATGGCTTGGTGAAAATATCTGCTTTCGGCTGGTCAGTAGATACGTAGATCATTTGAATCTCCTTTTTGAGTACGTGTTCACGAATGAAATGATGGCACACATCAATGTGCTTGGTTCTGGAATGCATCACTGGATTTTGAGTGATTGCAATAGCACTCGTGTTGTCACAAAATATAGAGCTTCATTTGACTTGATTCCATAGTCCCTAAGCTGTTGTTGTATCCACAGTATTTGAGCACAGCAACTGCCAGCTGCAAGATATTCTGCTTTAGCAGTAGAGGTGGCAATTTATTTTTGCTTCTTACTGAACAATGAAATAATTCTATCTCCCAAAAATTGACACGTTCAGCTAGTGCTTTTTCTGTCAATCTTGCAACTTGCATAATCTGCATCTGAATAGCCAACAAGGTTAAATTCTGAGTCTTTGGATTACCAAAGACCCACAATTGTAGTGCCTTTAAGATATTTAATAATCCTCTTAGCTGCGATGTAATGCGATTGCTTGGGTGCTGCTTGAAATCTTGCACACAAACATACAACAAACATAATATCTGGTCTACTGGCCGTAAGATAAAGTAATGAACCGATTAGACCTCGATACATAGTTACCTCAATTGGTGCTCCTTCTTCATCTTTGCCAAGTTTAATAGGGGTAGAAATGCCAGAGCAATTCTTCATACCAAACTTCTTGATAAGTTATTTGGTGTACTTATTTTGATTTATGAAGATGCCATTGTCCAGCTGCTTGACTTGTAGTCCGAGGAAGAAATTTAATTCTCCCATCAAGCTCATTTCAAACTGTTCCTGCATCATCTTAGAAAATTTCTCGCATAGACAAGGATTAGTTAATCCAAATATAATATCATCTACATATATTTGAACAAGTAAAATGTGATCTCCTTTAGCAAACTTAAAAAGAGTCTTATCGATTGTTCCTATAGTAAAGGCATGATCTAATAGGAATTGTGATAACGTATCATACCATGCACGCAGTTCTTGTTTTAAGCCATAAAGAGTTTTATCAAGCTGAAAAACAAAATTAGGAGTTAAAGAGTTGATAAAACCTGGTGGTTGTTCAACATATACTTCTTCTTGATGTAGACCATTGAGAAAAGATGACTTGACATCCATTTGATATACTTTGAAGTTTTTGTAAGCAGCATATGCAAGGAATATTCTGATAGCCTCAAGCCTTGCTACTGGAGCGAATGATTTGTCAAAGTCAATGCTTTCCTCTTGTCTGAATCCTTGAGCAACCAGTCGGGCTTTATTTCTTACCACTTTCCCATCCTCATTCAATTTGTTGCGAAACACCCATCGGGTGCCTATGATGTTTTTATTTGTCGGTCGAGGGACTAGATTCCACACTTTGTTTCTAGTGAATTGATTTAGTTCTTCTTGCATTGCTTCATTCCAGCTAGCATCTTATAATGCTTCATCTATGTGTTTGGGCTCTAGCTGTGAAATGAAAGCTGCATTCAATAAATCATCAATCAGTTGATTACGTGTACGAATAGGTGCCGTAGGGTTACCGATGACCAGATCAGGTGGATGATTTTTATTCCACCAAAGATTTGGTCCGAGAGGATTTGCGCCTGTTTGAGTGTCTTCCTCATCCCTGATTGCATTTCTAGGTTCAATAGCACCCTCTCCGATTATCTGTTCGTCATTGATGTGATCTACTCCTCCTTCATTGGGTTGAATAATCTCTTCTGCTTGCTCATCTCTTGTGTTAGGAGGGTTATCACTATCACTTTCATCCTGTAGAACGGTTGATTTCAGCCTGCTGGCTAAATGTAGCGACCCTACCCGGATCCACTACCTAATCAGAGTTAAGAGCATAATTAAATATTCATTAAATAAATCGCTGCGGAAGACTTAAATAAAAACATACCGGAAGAATACAATCGGTTAAACCAATTCGATTTATACAACCAAATCGAATAAGTAGCCTAAAGGCAAAACCTACAGCTAATCCTGCTGTCTTCACTGGTCGCTGGCTACTCCAAGCTCCTGGCGCTCAATCCTGCACCTACACCTGCCCCATCGAATGGGGTGTCCAGGTACACAGAAAAGACTGAACGTGAGCTCTAAGCTCAATACGAAAGCACTGGATAAAACATACAAATATGATGCGTGCAAATGATAGGGTATCCATATCTGGGATAATTGTATATAACTGCTCAGTAATGGCGCCTAGGACATGAGTAGTACAACCCGGGGAGCAAACCCTGTCGACACTGCTCATTCCTATAGGACATGGACTGTGTCCTCAGATGCTAATCACCCATGACCCGTCAGTCACTGGGCACTAGACATCAACCGTCCAGACAGGGCTGAGCGGCCCTACATGGCTCATCTCACAAGATGGACAGACACAATATGATATGCACATGCTGCATAATAATATGATACACAAATGCAACATATAAGCATGCAAAAGCCACTGGCTATCTCAGTATGTACTTACGTACCTTACTACAGGCAGTTCCTAGCAGTCCCACTCTAGGTTCCCAGCCTATATCAGCTATACAATGCAAATACCCAAGCATCAATAATTAAGCTCTAAAAGCCTTAACTAAGCTATTGCATACTCCTAAATATTTTTAGGATGCCATAGCTATACCTGCGTCCGTCGTCAGCCCGTTGATGACAATTGCCTCAAAACTAGGCCACAGCTCCGCCTTGATGCCTGGATCGCTATGCCACTTCTGGATTCCCAATAGGATGCCTAGAACTCCCTAGATCTGAGTTAGAAGGCCTAGGAATCAGAGAGAAGAGAGGGAAAAGTGCACTTTGAAATGAAATCTCGGCCCCCTATTTATAAACGGAGTTCGGAGCCTCCGAACCCGATTCGGAACGTCCGAACATGATCGAAACCTCCGATCCCATCTTCGGAGCATCCGATCGCCCAATATTACATCAGCCATGACGTCACTTTGCTGTCGTCAGCGATGACATGTGACCTGGTCCCGATCGGAACGTCCGATCTTACCGACGGAGCCTCCGATCCACTTCGGAGCCTCCAATCCTGAGTTCGGATCCTCCGATCCAGTTCGGAGCCTCCTGACTTGGTTCGAAGCTTCCAAACCCTCCGAACCTTCGGAACCTTCCAGGCTATTTTGAGTGTCCTGAATCCATTTCTTGACTCCGTTAACCCATTTGGAATTTCCTTAATCATGTTTTACTTAATCTAAACATGATTACATGATTAATATACTCATTAATCGCTAATTCTGGATACGGGTCACTACATTCTCCCCCCTTAAAAGATTTCATCCTCGAAATCTAGGGTAAAACCTCGAGAACGTACAAGAAACCCTTGTTCGAGTGTCTGGTCGAAATATTCTCCGACACACTCAGACTCCCATCAAATTCTCTGCAAGCTCCATTAATGCTTAACCGCATTAATATTCTTTCACTGAATATTACTGCGCTACTGGTCGATAGTCGAACTTCCCTTGCGCTAGCGTATCATAACACTGATACACCTTTCACTCGGACCACGATCTTCCTGACCACGAAGGATACAATACCCGCTTGATCAAGATTATCGTCTCAAAGGAAATCTTATACTGACGATGACCAAGTCATAACCTGACTGGTTTTACTGCATTCGTCGAATCACTAATCAAAACTAACCATCTAATGGTTCCAAAAGTTCTCGGTGCTCAACACCTCTAGTCAGGAAACACTCTTCCCAAAACTGTGTCTACACGACAAAGCTCAAATTCTTCTCAAGAGAATCTAGTTTCTCAAGTCTATACTCCAACGTAACTGCTCACAATGTTCCCTAGAATGGTTACCCTCCCCACTCTCCCTGAAGCACAACCGGCTTCCCAAGGAATACTGGGAACTTAATCCATCATGTCTAGTACATTCTGCTATCCACGTTTCTCAGTATAACCTCAACACCGTGCCTTCTTGACAACTATCATCACTTGCAATTTATGACGCTACGTCGTCTCCTAGCCATTGGCCTGCGAAATCACGCATACATTGCAAATGGAAGTCATCACGCCTCTGATGATCTACACCATCTCGCTCATAGGTTATTCACCTCATGAATTTCAATCATTGGACATCCTCCTAATAGTTATACATACTCGCAATCACTGTACACACATCAAGACTAAGGCAAGCTCCCACCAATATGCTCGACTGGGACATTCCACAATGCACAGACATATGGAAACGCTTCCTATTCCGTCTCGAATCTCGACAGTCATTGCACCTGATATATCTCAACTCAGAGTCCCTGATAATACCATCAGCTCATACCAATCTCCCAAGGTTGAACATACTGATCCTGGAACTAAATCCCAACGGATTCTCAATAGTCAAATCGCTCCCTTGCCGAACGCATCAGTCTCAGCACTGAACGATCTAATTCGTCGATTCCCTAGTCAATCCTGGGAAATACTTGTGCTCGAAGTAACTTGCCACCCGACGCACATCCGAATATCGTCCATTGCTAACGCGCAATATTCTTGACTAAACAATCCGCATAGATGTGACTCACTGACTCGAAAGAACAATTTTGATCCGTCACAATCTTGCAAAATCTTCAATTCCCACAATAATCTTGTTGGCTACTAAGTCGACCCTTGACTATCTCAGTCACACATTGCACATCACTCGCTGGAAGATTAGTGACACAACCTACTAGATCTCGAGAATCGGACCCTAGCTAATGTCACATAGATCAGACAACTGGTGTTTCCTTACTAATGTCCATTAGCATTTCCAACTACTCGTTGGTTTCAACCACCACGTTACACATAGATGCCCTCACTTAACCGAAATGTCCGGTCAACAATCTTCACTATTGTTGTTCAATGGAAAACTCTCACATGAAACAACAACATGATCCTTTTCCTGACCTATTGCTATCACTAAGCAATTGATTGGATCAATATTAGCTTCCTTCTTGATGAGAATGCACTATACTGGAAACTACCAACTCCCTTTCTTGTCTCCACTGTCAAGTTAGCACCTAACTTGATCATACAAGTCCACTTGCAATCGTTCCCAATTACAGCAATCCCAGAAGATTCATCTCTGGCGATCATTGAGACTAAATAACTCAGATCTCCGATTTCTCTGAGATGGTATTCAGTACTCATCCTATAAGCATTTACTTGACAAAATACTATCCCAAGTATTTCTTAATTACTACGTCCTGATCAACCCTGATTGGCTCTACCAATTGAATTTGTCGATCTACTTAAGCTCGCACTTATCAGATCAGAGCACCACTGATCATCCAACCTACATGGCTCGGTCAATAACTATGACTCAACTACCACAAAGAACCATTTTCAAATAGTGTCAGATCATGGTACATAAGTAGTTTACTTGGCACAAGTTCCGCACCTTTTCAGCACTACTAACCACTGCTTCGTATTCTGAACTTAACCATCCTAACTCTGATAGAGTTAGCCAATAGCCACTAGTAGTCATTAGCATAGATCTCGTGCCACATCAGCACTACTAATCGCTGTCTTGTTCACCCAAGGCAACCATCAAGATGAACTAAGCCCATTTCCATCCCATGGAAAATCCTACGCTCAACCTCTGAAAATATCAGACAGTACTTAGCGCAACCATTGGACTCACTGTCCTTACCTCGTTCATTCAGAATGAACATCACGGCTCGTCAAGTCCAAGAAGAATAACTATAGAATCCCAAAGATTTCCACAATCTTCGAACACTCTCCTGATCATATCCCTTGTTAAGATTGTGCAACAGTTCAAGACTAAGGTAGCTTACCTCAATAACCCACCTAGACAACCACCAAGGTTTCATGGTCATAGGCCATGCTTCCCTCACATCTTAAATAGTCATATACAATCCTTAGCGTCTGATACAACCCCATTACTGATGAAGGACTAACATCGCTGGAAGTACTCACCTCCGAGTCAACGTCTCAGATAGTCTTCACTCTCCCCTCCTGAATAAGTCTCATATCAGGAGAATCCAATCATATTTCTAATATGATACTAGTCAGATGATATCCCCAATCATCATGGTGTAGTCCTCGTATTCGAGTCAAAACCATTAAAACAGCATCCCATCTAAGGAAGTTCTAACCACAACTTTGATGACAACCCCTAGTCATCGTTGGTAGAAATCCGTCCACCTACTATATCCACTCGTCTAGCAGTAACCCAAAGGTTAAAAAAAAACAAAAAACTATCTGCCCAGAGTACACACTTGTCAAGAAAATCCCTCCATGACTGGTTCCTACAGCAGAATACTCAAACTATATCTCTGGCACACCAGACGATATCGAACCATTGATATCAAACCTGATATCTAATCCAAGGTCATACCTCGTCGTGACTATCACCAAATCCCTAGACTGAGTAGCCTTCCCACCGCCAATCCTGAAGCACAAAGGCTCCCAGATAACCTCTGAAGTACAAGGACTTCCAGAGTAACACTGGCATAGGGTCGCGCCTCATCACATCTAGTCATGGTCATAGTCAACAACTCTCGGCATATACTGGACCTGGTATCCCGATGAAAACCCATCATCACAAGCCTCAACCTAACAAAGGTCAGACAGCCTACTATTCTCAAGGAAACAACCTAGAACAAAGCCCAAATGTTCTAAACCGAACAATACCCTTAATGCCTCTAGATGAGTCCACTCATCGCTGGCACTAACATAGTCCGCTGACTAACTAGGTCAATCCTAGGAAAACACCTAGACTAACCACAAGTCAAACAGTCATAGTCGGCCCACTCAAATCCCATGAGCTACAGCATTTGAACACTAATCAACTAAAATAATGCCAATCCTAGGAAAATCACTCGCAAACATTCACGAATTGCTGGATAAATAAAGCATGTATCATTGCTTCCATTTATGTACAATTTCTCGATTACAATCCCATGTAATACATACAGTATTCAAAATACAATGAAATGTACAATCAAACTTGAACTGATACAACAAAAGTATGATGATTCATTACAACTGAAATACTGTTTACAACTACAATGATACAATATTTAAATCATCGTACTAGTCTTCGTCTCTTGAGCATGAAGCTTCTAATCGACACACGCATCAATACAAGTATACTCCTGACCAAGTCTCTCTACATGTCCTCCTATGAAGAACTTCGGAGAAATGGCTTGTGATAGCTAACTAGCTATGCTCTACGTCAGTGCATGTCAGTCGACCTCTTCTGCTCACGATCTACCATCAGCGTTCTTCTTGTATTCATATCATGCTTCTGAACATGAAGTTTCCCGTGTGCCTACCGAATGCATCGATATAAGCATACCGGCAAAACCATGTTCTGCATGAGGTTAAAGACCTCACGCTCGAAACCTATCATGCTTTAGGCACTCGAGGCATTCTCTGGTGAAGGTCTATCTGACAATATCTCCATCTACGACTGGAGAATCTTCAGAGTAGTGTCATCATGGTAATGACTGTACAGATGCAAGCATCAAGTAAGTCCCCACCAATCCTCTGTCACTGCCTCTGGCATCCGGTACTCGATCCAAAACTAGGATCCACATGAGTAGAAATCTTGAAAACTCGGACACGATCCATCACTCTTGTCCGCATTTGCTGGAATCCCATAAGCCAAATCTTCAGAAATCCTGCCGATGACGATAGTTTTTGGGCAAACTAATTTCCGCATCATCACCTCTTCCAATGTCTCTTCCATCCTATAATGATAACCCAAAGTCTCTTTACTAAATCCCTAGTCTCTTGCATGCATATGCTCTGATACCAAAAAGTTTAGCGACCCTACCCGGATCCACTACCTAATCAGAGTTAAGAGCATAATTAAACATGCATTAAATAAATCGCTGCGGAAGACTTAAATAAAAACATACCGGCAGAATACAACCGGTTAAACCAATTTGATTTATACAACCAAATCGAATAAATATCCTAAAGGCAAAACCTACAGCTAATCCTGCTGTCTTCACTGGTCGCTGGCTACTCCAAGCTCCTGGCGCTCAATCCTGCACCTACACTTGCCCCGTCGAATGGGGTGTCCAGGTACACAGAAAAGACTGGACGTGAGCTCTAAGCTCAATACGAAAGCACTGGGTAAAACATACAAATATGATGCGTGCAAATGATAGGGTATCCATATCTGGGATAACTGTATATAACTGCTCAGTAATGGCGCCTAGGACATGAGTGGTACAACCCGGGGAGCAAACCCTGTCGACACTGCTCATTCCTATAGGACATGGACTGTGTTCCTAGATGCTAATCACCCATGACCCGTCAGTCACTGGGCACTAGACATCAACCGTCCAGACAGGGCTGAGCGGCCCTACATGGCTCATCTCACAAGATGGACAGGCACAATATGATATGCACATGATGCATAATAATATGATACACAAATGCAACATATAAGCATGCAAAACCAATTGGATATCTCAGTCTGTACTTACGTACCTTACTACAGGCAGTTCCTAGCAGTCCCACTCTAGGTTCCCAGCCTATATCAGCTCTACAATGCAAATACCCAAGCATCAATAATTAAGCTCTAAAAGCCTTAACTAAGCTATTGCATACTCCTAAACATTTTTAGGATGCCAAAGCTATACCTGCGTCCGTCATCAGCCCGTTGATGACAATTGCCTCAAAACTAGGCCACAGCTCCGCCTCGATGCCTGGATCGCTATTCCACTTCCGGATTCCCAATAGGATGCCTAGAACTCCCTAGATCTGAGTTAGAAGGCCTGGGAATCAGAGAGAAGAGAGGGAAAGGTTCACTTTGAAATGAAATCTCGGCCCCCTATTTATAGACGGAGTTCGGAGCCTCTGAACCCGGTTCGGAATGTCCGAACATGATCGGAACCTCCGATCCCATCTTCGGAGCGTCCGATCGCCCAATATTATGTCAGCCATGACGTTACTTTGGTGATGTCAGCGATGACACGTGCCCTGGTCCCGATCGAAACGTCCGATCTTACCGACGGAGCCTCCGATCCACTTAGGAGCCTCCGATCCTGAGTTCGGATCCTCTGATCCAGTTCGGAGCCTCCTGAATTGGTTCGGAGCTTCCGAACCCTCCGGACCTTCGGAACCTTCCAGGCTATTTTGATTGTCTTGAATCCATTTCTTGACTCCGTTAACCCATTTGGAATTTCCTTAATCATGTTTTACTTAATCTAAACATGATTACACGATTAATATACTCATTAATCGCTAATTCTGGATACGGGTCACTACACTAAATCTTGAATGTCAGTTTGAAACTTTTCTGCACATACAGTAGTTTCATCAAAAATAACATGAATGGATTCCTCTATAGTCAGTGATCTTTTATTGAACACTCTGTAAGCTCGGCTGACTGAGGAAAATCCAACAAATATTCCTTCATCTACTTTTGCATCAAAAGCTGTCAGGCGATGTTTTCCATTATCATGAATATAACAAACACAACCAAATACTTTAAAATACGAGACATCAGGTTTTGTGCCATTCCAGATCTCATATGATGTTTTGTTGTGTCTCTTGTTAATCATAGATCTATTTTGAGTGTAACATGTTGTGTTAATTGCTTCTGCCCAGAGTCTTTGAGATACATTGGAATCAGCAATCATAGTTCTAGTTGCCTCCTTAAGAGTTCGATTTCTTCGTTCAGCAACCCCGTTTTGCTGTGGGGTCCGAGCAGCAGATAACTCATGCTTGATGCCTTGGTCATCTAGATAGGATTCAAGGGTTTTGTTTAAAAACTCAGTGCCTCTATCACTCCTGATCCTGTCTATCCCATTATGTTTCTCATTTTGCATACGTTTGAAAATTTTTATCAGGTGAGTAGCAGTTTGATCTTTGGATGATAAGAAAATTACCCAAGTAAATCGAGAGTAATCATCCACAATCACTAAGGTATATCTCATTCCCCCTCAGCTCCTGATTGGTATAGGACCAAACAGATCCATATGTAACAGATCCAAGCATTTGGAAGAAGATGAGCATCCTTTGTTTTTAAAAGAGGCTCTCACCTGTTTGCATTGCTGACAAGCAGAGCAAACTCTATCTATTTTAAAATCACCTTTGGGCAAGCCAAGAACCAACTCATGTTTACTCAGATTCTTAATGGACTTGAAATTTAAATGGTTGAGCCGTTTATGCCATAACCACTGCTTATCATTCTGAGCAACAAAACAAGTAGGAACTATCGGTTGTTTACTTTGCCAATTCAGCCTATACGTGTTTTGTTCTCTTAGTCCGGTTAGCATAATATCGCCGTTGCTAGATTTGATCATGCAAGAATGTTTAAGAAATTCAACAATATAACCATTGTCACATAGTTGATTGATGCTGATCAGAATATAACATAAGTTATCAACGAGAAATACGTCATTAATGATAAAGTTACCATGAGTAATCTTACCCTTACCCACGGTCTTACCCTTCGAGTTATCAAAAAAAATAATCTTAGGCCCCTTGTAATGCATGATATCGGATAGTAAATCTTTGTTTCCAGTCATGTGTCTGGAACATCCGCTATCAAGATACCACGTTGACCTTTCTGTTGCACTATTCTTCTCGACTGATTTTACTGATAGTACCTGTAAGAAGAATGTACAACCATGGTACCCTTATCTATTTGGGTCCAAATTTTATTAGACCTTTTGGAACCCACACCTGAATTACTCTAACGGTTTTACCCATGTGAGTGTTTACAAAGTGAGTCGGTCGAGGTACACGATGTGAATTTGTGTGTGATCTAGGCATTACAGTGTACTGTTTGAACTTCTGATCTGTGTTATTCAGTCTATATCGTTTTTGAATAGGCTTACAATTGAAGTGTTGGTTATGTGTCACCTGATGATTCCTGTACTTGAGTTGACTTGGTTCAAACCTTGATTGTTTGAACTTAGTTTGGTTTCCCATTCTTTGTTCATTCAATCTTGGTTTATTCCATGTCTCTTCTTTCCTTGGGATCTTAGGTTTCACATATCCTAGTCCTTCATGCTTACCTTTACCATAGCGACTTGGCTGTTTAACATCTGTTTCTGGTTCAGTGTGTTCATATATTGTACTAGATCGAGCAAATCTCATATCATTGGGATTGTTCCCACTAGAGTATGGTTGAGTATTTTCTTTTGAGCCAGTACATTCATTTGATCCATATCCAAGACCGGTTTTATCACCTGCTTGTTTCTGGTTCTCATGTATCTTATCCAAAGAGACATAAGCCTTATTCCAAGCATTGATTGTTTTAAGAAACTTTTGATTTTCAAATAAAGTAGCTTGGAATACTCGTTTCATATTATCATTCTCAGTAGCTAACAGATTTAGCTTAGTCCTTAGACCATCAAGTTCTTTTTGCTGTAAACAGCTAGATTCCCTTGATTTATCAATGAGACATGCTTTTTCTGTTTTTTCTTCCTCGAATGATATAGAAAGCTTCTTATACTCAGTGACCATCTCATTTAGTGCCTGAATAAGTTCCTCTTGTGTAAAGTCAGATGAGTTGAAGTCAAATACCTCAGTGTCATCTTCTTCATGTATGGAGTTAGCCATGAGACATTGAACTCGCTCTTCCTCGCTTTCCTCGGATGAGCTATCTGTATCGGTTGAGTCAGATTCTGATTCAGCCCATTTTCTTTTCCCTTCGTCTGCAACTAGTACCTTTTGCTCCTTCTTCTTTCGATATGTTCTTCTTCCTTCTTTGCCTTTCTTCTTCTCATAATGCTGCTTTCTTTCTTCATTCTTAGGTTTAGTACAATCTGCAATAAAATGGCCTTGTTTGCCACAGTTAAATCATGCGGGACCATCCTCTGTATGGTCTTGTTTGTAGTAAGGTTTAAATTTTTTATTATTACGCATAAATTTCACAAACCTTTTGATAAAGAGAGACATAGCTTCTCCACTCATTTGTTCAGCTATCTTCTTTGTTGTATCCTCGATCGGTTGAGATAGGATAGTTGTCGTTAGTGCCTTGGCGGGGTTTGATGCTAATGGTTCTTCCTCTGTTCGGATTCCAAGTTCAAACTCATATGCTTTGAGATCTGCAAACAAATCATGAAGCTCTAGCTTGTTCAGATCTTTTGATTCCCTCATTGCTATGGTCTTGACATCCCATTCTCTGGGTAGTGCTCGCATAACCTTCAAAGAATTTTCACGATTAGTGTATGTCTTTCCAAGAGCAATTAATTCACAAATAATATTGTTGAATCTTTCGTCAAACTCAGTCATTGTTTCTCCTGGTTTCATCTTGACGTTGTCAAATATCTGTATTGCTATAGTGAGTTTGTTTTCTTTGGTTTGGTCGTTCCCTTCGCACAGTTGAGTGAGTTTCTCCCAAATTTCTTTGGCAGTTGAGCACGCCTTGATTTTGCTAAACATATTTTTGTCCAGCGTCTTGTACAACATATCTTTGGCTACGTCATCAAGATTTTCTTTCTTTTTATCCTCATTAGTCCATTCCATTCTGGGTTTCTCGACCATCTGTGATTCTCCTCCAGTTATGGCTACAACATTGTTGACTTTGAGAATCTTCATGGGTCCGTCAGTGATAACGTACCACATATCATCATCTTGAGCAGAAAGATGTGCCTGCATACGAATTTTCCATTCATCATAATCTTCTTGAGAGAACATAGGAATTTTATTTAAAGAAGTCATGATGAATATCAGTAGCTAAATAGAAAAAAACTCTCTGATACCACTTGTTGGGGATCGATATAGTGTGTAGGGGGGGGGGGTGAATACACAATATTGATAGTCATTAAAATCTAATTCAATATGGTTGAGTAAATGTTAGTTCACTCGACCGATTTTCTTTTAGCCTGCTAGAAATATAAGAGCAACTATGATTAGTGCGGAAATAGCTCTCAACATGCTAGATGATATCCATGGAATGATGCAATGCAATAACGTAAGTAGACACAGATATGTTTCTTGGATGTTCGGAGCTCAATCTCCTACGTCACCCCTTCTTCCACCTCGGAAGGATTCCCTAGAAGATTTTGGTTATTACAACATCTTGTAATACACCCGATCCAAGTTAGGACTTATCCAATGCCTAATATGGAACTCCTAGATTCACAGTGATAAGATTTGAAGCTCTTATCAAACTTTTCTTTAGATGGTGATGATGATTGTCTTAGTCTCTCAAGGACTTAAGACTTCTCAAATCCTTGTATCAGGTAGCGTTCTTGAAACGATATCTGGATTTGAGCAACCCTTGAAAAGATCTCTTCGAAGATCGGATAGAGCTATTAAGGCTAAGGGTTTTATCTTTGAGCGGTAGAGTATTCAAGATGGGTTCGAGAGCTCAGATAGACAGATTCTCAATAAGCGTTTGTTGTGTTGTGTTCTGTCGTTTTTTTTGTCTAGAGAGGCTTTGATATATATAGACTTTGTCTTCAACGTCTTTCTTCTTTGTCCAACGGCAGGATTTCCCTACTGATAAAGCTTTCTGAATATTTTGTACTTGGAGCGCCTTTAATTGTCTATTCAATGTGTCGCTCACATTAAATGCTATTTAAGGCTTTCTCACTTTATCAGACAAATCCTTAAATGCTTCGTCCTTTTGCTTTTCAGTTGTCTTGTCACTTTCTGAGATCTGGGATACTGTAACTTCGAAATGTAGCGTATAGCTTTTTGTATTTGAAGTTCGGTAGATATCTCAGTCGGTAGATATGTTTGACATACAAATATTTTGCATCTTTCATTGGTTGATAAGCTTTAGCTGACGTCAGTAGATATGTACTTGTTCGGTTGACGTACAACTACTTTGCATGCTTTGGCTGCCGTCGGTAGATATGTCTTTGTTCGGTTGACGTAGCTGCTTATACAAATAAATGGCGGCCGACTAAACAACAAAGTATTGTTTTGTTATCACCAAAAGTCAAGATTCAACACACATGATATGGATGCAAATACAAATGCATATGAATGGGTACCGAAAACCTATCCAAGATAGAATACTTCTCAGTCACTTGCACCATGGTATGTAGCACGCTCAGCCGTCGCACCAAAAGATGCCTCCCATACCAATGAAACGTGAAACGAGAACCTGATCCAAAAAATGTGGATCCACCGTTCACTATAATAACCGGGGCTGAGCGACCCCATACTGCTGGCTATGCACATCAAGGCACAAAGTTCAACATGATCATGCATGCAACAATATATCAATGGCACATAATCATATAAATGCAGTCATAGAACATGTATACTCTACCAGGGTATCTCGGATAATACGTCCATACCTCTAGGAAGACTACCCCTGAGCACTCTAGTAATCTAGCAGTCCAAGCCTATAAGAAATAATCACTATATCACTTAAAATATCCTAAAAGCCTTAACTAAGCTATTGAAGACTCCTAAATATTTTTAAGAAGCAAAAACTATACCTGCATCCGTCGTCAGCCCTTTGCTATCGATAGCCTCACAACTAGGCCACAGCTCCGCTACGACGCCTGGATCGCACTATCGCTTTCGGATTTCCAATAGGACTCCTAGAGGTTCCTAGATCTAAGCTAGAAGGCTAAGGAAACGAGAGGAGAAAGGGACTCGGTGCGCTTGAAAATGAAGCTCGACACCTTTATTTATAGACGGAGTTCGGAGCCTCCGAACCCAACTTCGAAGCCTCCGATCCAGTTTGGATCCTCCGTTCTTGACTTCGGAGCCTCCGATCCAGACTTTGGATCCTTCGAAGTCCCATCAGTGATGTCATCAATGACTTAATATGCTGGACAGCTGGCCGTGCAAGTTCGGAGCCTCCGATCTCAGGTTCGGAGCCTCCTAACCTGGTTTGGATCCTCCAAACCCTCCGAACCCTTGGAACCTCCCCAACCATTTTGAGTGTCCTGGATCTATTTTTGAACTTCTTAGACTTTTTAGGAAATCCCTTAATCGTATTTAGGCCAGTTAATCATTATTTACGTACTTGATTAACTTATTTTGGAGACGGGTTAC
Organism: Henckelia pumila; assembly: GCF_033568475.1. Taxonomy (NCBI): domain Eukaryota; kingdom Viridiplantae; phylum Streptophyta; class Magnoliopsida; order Lamiales; family Gesneriaceae; genus Henckelia; species Henckelia pumila. The sequence continues at coordinate 134,726,415 of NC_133122.1, read as the reverse complement.
TACATATTTTCCTAGGGTCCTATTCAAAATCTTCAATCTCGAGTGTTAAATTTTAAATAAATATGACAATTCAATTAGTGATCAATTAATTTAATGCAATAAAATCAGGAAAACAATAATATACCAATGAAGAGTTCTAATTTATCAATATCAAAAACATGGTATCAGTCAAACTACGTCGTTCCTCTAGATGAAAAGTTTAGTTCGTGATGGATTTGATAGAATAGTAAAACATGTTCTAAAAATAATCTATCAAAAGTGATAAATCATGAAAGGAGAGAAATGGGGATGAAGATTGAAGAGCGTTCTCCATTCCCGGACTGATGCGTCTTCGTCTTCTTCCCAAAATCTTCCGTCTTTTGATGTTCTCCAAGCGTTCCTCCTAGTTCCATCCACTCTCCCCCGTGCAAAGCCCCTAATAGTCCTCTTAAAATTAGGCGAGAAAATATTTTTAAAATGGAAAAGGACTTTCCAATATTTTGGACTTCATTAGCGCGGGAGCGGAGAAAAATGGGGCAGGGGCGTTGCTGCTGCTGATTTTTCTCCATTCATGCAGCATCGCGACACTACGAAAAAAATTGTGGAATAAAATTATTTATTAAAAAGAATTAATTGTGAACCAAAAATTTAACAAAAAAACTCTAAACATCAATGTGATCGAGAACCAACACTTGAACATAAAACTGTTCATAAACATAGCACTCATGCATCTCCCGCCGGCCGGACCGTCTGCTCCTCTTTAAGACCAACTCCATACTCATCTATAAAATCATCAATAGGTTCATTACCTACACCATCAAGTATAATGAGTCTAAAAAATCAATAAGAAAATACATACAATATTGTGTATAAACTTGAATCTTAGAATAATGGCATAACATGAACATATAGTAAAAACTTGACTTTTATGGGTGATAAAATTCATGCAGTTGTGGCAACCATAATTATGAGCACATCAATGGTTTCTCTGATCATGGATTTGTTGTTCAACTACCATATGACATCGGCCATTTAAACTTTCATTATTTGAAAAGGTCCTCCCTGAGGCTCATTCCAAGGTGCTTGTCCTTACATTCCGTCTCATGAACACGTATTTGGAAAGCGCCACCCCCCTCCCGGGGCTCAATCCGGAGTACCAGTCATGTATTGCCACCACAAAATAACATACAATATCAAAATATTTTCATGCATCATCAACATCATAACTTCATCATACATCTCATAAGTTCATCATTTTATGCTCTTAAAAGTGAGAAAAATAATAGGCGGCATTTATGGGATAGAAAAGAGTGAAATATTTTTGACACCTGAATAGTTTGTGACTAATGGGCTTAAAGTCGGCCCGTTAGTCTCAAAAACTAACTTTTAAAGTTTTCTTGTAGCCAACTAATAAAATAACAATGTATAACTTCAAATTTTAAATATAAGCATGGAACATTTTTATATTAACTTATTCAAAAGCTAAACTCGTTCTTTTAGTTCAGAATTAAATTCCAAACCTTAAAACATTAAAATAACTTGCAACACATTAAATATCTGACATAACATAACATCATATAAATTAAACATCTTAATTAAATATCATGTATAAAATCTTATAAATAATTTTAAAAATGTCATGATCGAGTTGGTGGACATTTAGATCTTATACAAACGTATTTTCTCATCAAATCTCAAAATATTTTCATAAAACGTCAAGAACGACTCACATATCACAATTCGAAATCATGATCTTCAAAAATATCACAAATCCATGCAATATATATTAATTACACACCAACATACAGAATTTTCATATCAAAATAAATATAATCTTGTATGTTGGTTTCAAAACGTTTAAAACTTGTCTGGTCGTTGTAGTTTAGATTTAACATGTTCTTTGGGAGCATTTAGCCTCAAACAGTGAAGAACTCAACCTAGTTTTTAAGCGCAGATTTGAACATGCATGAATGGGGGAAAAAGAGAGAAGGGCGTAGGCAGCGTCCAAGAAGAGAAAGGAAAGTAAATTTTAACGTCTAATCGTTTGTGATTAATGGGATTCGAAGTGGCCCGTTAGTCGCAAACACTAAGTTTTAAAATTTTCCTCTCAAATTTTAAAAATTGCATTAAAACATTAAACATACATAAACATAATATCTTTTCTCTTGACCTCGTTCGACGACTAGTTTTGTTCTTTCACAAACCTAAAAGCATTAAACTAACTTGCAAAACATTAAATATCAGGTATCAATAAAGGTAGTAAAAATTCTCAAAATCCCGACCCTTCCTGAATCTCATCTCATTCCCATCCAGAAAAAATCCCTACCCGACATTTTTTTGACTCGAATTTTTGGGATTTTTCCCGTCCTGATTAATATCAGGAGAGGGATCGGGAATTAAACCTTATCCCGATTGGATTCCCGACCCGTCCCGTAATATTATAGTATATTTTCTTCATAATTTTATTAATAGATTGAGCTAAATATTATTGTGTTTTCACCCATATAAAAATTAATTGTGGATTTAATTCACATAATTGTTTATTATTGAAATGATCAAATAATTAAATAATAAAATGACATTTTTTGTATTTTTAAAAAAATTTAATTAATTAATATTTATAATTATCTAATTAGAATAAATACTAGAATAAGATATTTACTTTAACAATCTGTTTAATATAATTTATCTAGTAATTTATATCTGAAAATTTATTATTAATTATTCAATGATTTTATGATGTTTTTATTTTGAAAAACCTTGAAATGTGATCCAGAATATTTTAATATTATAATTTTGAATATTTATTTTTTATTTAGAAATATAATTTACTAAAAATATTTTTTATAAAATAATAACAATTTTCTTGGTTTTTTCAACAAAATTTTGAAAATGAAATAAAAATTCTGGATTTTCTTTTCTTACCCGACGGGTTCTTGAATATATATTTGGGTCCCAAATTTGTCAAGTACGGGATCGGGAGAAAATTGTTTTTCTAATTTTCTCGATTCTTTTCAGGACAGGAATTGGGTAGCTGGGTTACGTGACAGGTCCTGATAAGTTCATTTTATGCACTTAATTTGTATATTATTTGACTTGAGTTTTGTGATATATCGAGAGGTATTGCGTGAAATTGTTATTGTTTTTGTTAAGTGTATGAAGAGAAGAAAATTATGATTTTGTGTTGATATGGAGCGAAAAGGACATGGAAAAGAGGTAGAAATCAAGAAGGAATAACAAAAAGGCAAGAAACAGAAGATGAAAGTCAAACCTAGAGCGCGCCCACGCTGGTCGAAGGAGAAAAAAAAAAAACACGAACCTAGAGCACGCCCACGCCGTCGCGTAATTGAAGAGTCCTATTTTCTTTGGGAAGAAAACTTTCAAACTTTAATGGGCTTTTGTGTATTGGATTTGAAGCACATATAAAAGGGAATTTGATGCACACAATTGGGGAAGCAGCCGCATACTTTGACAGAGTAAACTTGAGAGAAAATCATGAGATTGAGAGAATTGAAGGAAGGAAAATTTGCACGAGGACATTGAGGAACTTCAAGGAACCAAGACGAAGATCGATCAACTGGATACAGAAGAGCGACTGTGGCTTTGTTATTCTTACTTAAACTTTGTATTATTGAATTGATGTTTGGATTGAAAAACATGATTTATTTTTATCTATTTTTGATCATGAACTAAAATCGTTTAGTCTAGAGGATGATGTTGCTTTGTGTAGACAACTTTTACAACTTTTTTTATTTTATTGGATTGAATTTTCCTAGATTAATTGTGTTTTCTAGAATTGATTGTATTTTCAATTTACTGGTCATAGACTGAATTGTTATATTTATTTGAAATCGTTGCTCGTGAGATAGGATTTTGAATCGGACATTAGAAAATACATTGTTATTCTTTATATAGCTCGGGAGAGTATAACGTTAACGGAGCTTTAGGAAGAACATCGCTTTTTTGTATATCATTAAGCCTAGATTTTTAAGAGAGATATTGAAATCTAATCTTAATTGATACAATCAATTTGTTGTTCTGGAGAGGTAAATAGAAAAATCTAAATGTTCTTGGCTATTAATTGAATAGAATTCATGAAAATAATTTAATTAAAAGTAGTTGTTGTCAAAAACAGGTGAAATCAAAACCTCTAGACCATTTTCTCTCATTGATTTAATATCTGAATTTGTGTGCTCGGTTTGCTAAATTTGCTGAAATCTCTTGCTTAATTAATTTTTATGAAAAATTCTCATCTTAATCAATTTTCTAAATAAATTATGGATTATTTTAATTACAAATACTAAATAATTTCCCATACTACTGCTCGTGGGATCGACACTATACTTACTCTTTATTAAAACTTGAAACCGTGCACTTGGGGGCACAAAATTACGCAACACGTTTTTGGCGCCGCTGCCAGGGAGTATTTTTTTTTGAATTTATATTAGTTTTGTTACCAATTACTCTAGATTTTAATTTAGAGTTTTCTTTATTTTATTTCAGTACTGATTTATTTTAATTCTTTTTTAGTGCAGTTTATGCGAAGATCTCAAAGCGTTGATTCTATACTATTTGATCTGGAGATCGAACGCACTGTAAGAGCTTTGAGATGGTTGAGAAGAAAAGAATTGAGGAATATGGCTGAAGATAATCCACCACAGGCTCCCTTGGTGCCAATTAGAGACCACTTTTGGCTTACTGTTCAAGCTTATTATTCTGGAATTGCTCGTGGAACATGCAATACCAACAACTTCGATCTTAAGCCTGCATTAATCAATATGGTTCAGCAGAACCAGTTTAATGGGAGTGCTACTGCTGATCCTTACTTGCATCTGAGGACATTATTGGAGATTACTGATACGGTAAAGATGAAATGTGTTTTTGAGGATATCATTAGATTGCATTTGTTTTCGTTTTCTCTCTGAGATCAGGCGAGGAGTTGGCTGTAATCCCTGCCATTGGTAAGTATAACCACTTGGGAGGACATGGCTGTCAAATTTTTAGCGAAGTATTTTCTACCTTCCAAGTCCACCCAGCCGAAGATTGAGATTAGCACTTTTATGCAGATTGATTTTGAGCAGTTGTATGAGGCATGTGGGAGATACAAAGATTTTTTGAGGCATTGTCCCAACCATAATTTTGAAGACTGGGAGAAAATTGAGTTGTTCTATAATGTATTGAATACACCTACAAGGATGTCGGTGGACTCTGCTGCTGAAGGTGCCATATTTCAAAGGATTCTATTCAGTCCTACGAAATGCTGGAGCATATGACTATTAATAGTTTTCAATGGTCTTCTGAGTGTATGGAAGTCAAGAAATATGTTGGAGTATATGTAGTTGATCCTCTCACTTTTATCTCTGCCCAACTATCTGTATTGACTATACAAGTGGCCGCATTGAGAAAAGTGAGTATAGCGGATGCAAAAGGCATATCTGTTTCCATTGAAGAATCTCACCCCCCTAAAGAAGCTCAGTACATCAATCCCAAAGGTTATGGCGGCTATCTAGGTAACCCCCGTTCCTAATACTTATCACCATGGCTTACGTAACCATGAAAATTTTTCATATGACAACAATAAAAATGTGTTGAATCCTCCTCCGGGGTTCAATAAAAATATGGGTGAGGGAAAGCCATCTTCAGAGGATGTGGTGTCTACTTTTGTTACTAAATCTGGTAAGCGGATGTCGAATTGAAACTCGTCTTGATAGTATGGAGACACACATGTAATATGGGTGCCATAATGAAATCTATGGAAACTCAAATTGGGAAGCTAGAGAATGCTTTGAAGGATTAGAATATATGCCAATTTCCCAACAATACAGAGGTAAATTTGAAAGAGCAAATCAAGGATGTAGAATTGAGGAGTGGAAAGAAAATAGGGGCTGAAGAAAATAAAGAAGAGAGTGAAAAATCCAAGGAAATAGAAAATCCTTTAGTGGAAGAGAAAATTGTTGAAGAAAAGAAGAGTGTAGTAGAGGAAAAGCCAATGTTCAAGCCTAATCTCTCATACCTACAAAGGTTCAAGAAAAAAGCTTTGGATGAGCAATTCTCCAAGTTTCTAGAGATTTTCAAGAAGATAAACATAAATATTATCTTTGTTGATGCCTTGGAACAAATGCCGAATTATGCAAAATTTATCAAGGATGTGATGTCTAAGAATAGAAGGTTGAAAGAGAATGAGGTTGTGAACTAGACTGAAGAGTGCAGAGCTATTCTATAGAAGAAGTTGCCACAAAAGCTCAAGGATCCAGTGAGTTTTACTATACCTTGTTATATTGATGGTGCTCATGTAAATAGGGTTTTATGTGATTTAGGAGCAAATATTAATTTGATGTCTTTTTCAATTTACAGGAAATTAGAGCTTGGAGAGGTAAAGCCGACTACTGTCACTTTACAGCTGGCTTTTGATCGAAGTATCACATATCCACGTAGAATAGTTGAAGATGTTTTGGTAAAGGTGGATAAATTTATATTTCCAGCTGATTTTGTGATTTTAGATATGGAAGAAGATCAAGATACTCTTTTGATTTTTGAGAGACCCTTCTTAGCTACTGCAAGGGCATTTATAGATGTCCATAATGGAGAGCTCACCCTTCGAGTTGGTGGAGAATCTGTAATTTTTAACATCTACCATGCCATGAGGGGACCAAGCGAGGTAAGTACTTGTAAAAGTATTGAAGTTATTGACTCATGTATTCCTTTTGAATGTGCAGGAATTGATGACCCTTTGAAGAGATGTTTTCTTAAGATTAAGGAATCTGAAAAATATGAGGACTTAGAGCTTTGTGAACAAGAGTAATTTCTTGATGGTGCTACGATAGAAAAAGTGGTGAGTTCAAAGGCAAAAGAAGTGCTGGAAATAGTGCGACTGAGGTATATGTTGAAACTCATGATCTCAAAGAATTACCTGCACACTTATGTTATGCATTTATAAGTGAAAATTCAACTTTTTCGGCAATTATTTCTTCTCATCTTATTGTGACTGAAAAGAATAAATTATTTAGGGTCTTGAGAAAATTTAAAAGTGCTTTAGGATGGTCGATTTCTGATATTAAGGGTATTAGTATTACTATATGCATGCATAAAATTTTGATGGAGGAGTCATATACTCCTTATGTGGATCATCATAGGCGGTTGAATCCTGCCATGAAAGAGGTAGTGAAAAATAAAGTGTTGAAATTGTTTAATGCTGGAGTTATTTATGTTATATCTGATAGTAATTGGGTTTCTCCTGTCCAAGTGGTACTTAAGTAATGTGACAATACTGTAGTTAAGGATGAAAAGAATGAATTGATTTCCACACGTACAGTGACTGGTTGGAAGTATCTATAGATTATATAAAGTTGAATAAGGTTACTCGTAAGGATCATTTTCCACTTCCTTTTATTGATCAAATTCCTGATAGACTTGCTGGCTATTGTTATTATTGTTTCTTAGATGATTATTCGGGATATAAACAAATTTCTATAGCGCCAGAAGATCAGGAGAAGAACATTTTTATGTGTCCTTATGGCACGTTTTCTTTCAGGCGAATGTCTTTTGGTATATTTAATGCACCTGCTACTTTTCAGTGGTTCACAATGGAAATTTTTGCAGATATGGTGGAGGAGATTATGGAAGCCTTCATTGATGACTTTTCAGTATTTGGCTCTTCCTTTCATTGTTTACATAACCTTTACTTGTTTTGCAGAGATGTCAAGAAAATAAATTAGTTTTTAATTGGGAAAAGTGTCACTTGATGGTCCAAGAAGGCATTGTCCTTGGACATAAAGTATCATCACGGGGATTAGAGGTGGATAGAGTCAAAGTTGTTGCAATTGAGAAGCTTCCACCACAAAAAAAATATCAAGGGCATTCGATGTTTCTTAGGCCATGCGGGGTTTTATCTTCGATTAAATAAAGATTTTTTTAAGATCACTAAACCCTTGTGTAATTTGTTTGAAAAAGATTTCACTTTCATTTTTGATGTTGATTGTTTGCAAGTCTTTGAGAAGATTAAGAGTGCATTGGTCACATCGTCTATCATGATTGTTTCGGATTGAAAAGAGCCATTTGAGCTGATGTGCGACGTTAGTGATTATGCAGTTGGAGCGGTTTTGGGCCAATGTAGAGATAAATTGTTTCGAGAAATTTATTATGACAGTCGTACTATGGAAGCAGCATAGAAAAACTACACCACAACTAAAAAAGGAGATACTTTCAGTAGTTTTTCATTTTGATAAGTTTAGGCCTTATTTAATTGGTACTAAAGTGGTTGTTTACACTGACCATGCAGCTATTTGCTACATGTTTGCTAAGAAAGATGCTAAGTCATGCTTGATTAGGTGGATTTTACTCCTACAAGAGTTTGACTTTGAAGTTAAGGAAAAAAAGGGAAGTGAAAATCAAGTAGCAGACCATTTATCTAGACTTGATTTGTTGAATGTCAAATAAGTGTTTCCCGATGAACAGATTTTTGAGGTGAGTTATTCCCATCCATGGTTTATTGATATTGCTATTTTTTTTCTTGTAGTTCTTTACCTTCAGATTTGAACCACCATGAAAAGAAAAAAAAATTTCATGATATATCAAGTTCTTTCTGTGGAATGACCCTTATGTGTTTAAGATATGCACTGATCAAGTGATTCGAATATGTGTGACGGGTCTTGAAGCACAACAAATCTTAGAGTAATGTCATTCAACACCATGTGGAGGCCAATTTGGAGCATCACAGACTGCGGATAAGGTATTACAATCCGGTTTTTATTGGCCTACTATTTTTAAGGATAGTTATACCTTGGTGAAATCATGTGATAAGTGTCAAAGGACCGGAAATATTTCTCGTAAACATGAATTGCCTCTCACCAATATTTTGGAAGTTGAACTTCTTGATTTGTGGGATATAGACTTCATGGGTCCTTTTCCTTCATTCTTTGGTTATACTTATATTTTACTAGCTGTGGATTATGTTTCGAAGTGGATGGTAGCAATTTACTACAAGAAAAAATCAAAAATACAACGGATTTTATCCGTTGTCGTAGGGGGTTAAAAACTGTTGTAACTGATGGTGTTGTTAAAAGTACGCTCCTACGACAACGGATAAAATCCGTTGTCGTTTCCCTCAAAGACAACATATTGTATCTGTTGTCGTAAGCATGAATCGACAATGGATTTTATCTGTTGTCATGGGCACGAATCCGTTGTCTTTGAGGAAAAATACAATGGATTTTATCCGTTGTCGTAGGGGTGTGCTTTTAACACCACCATCAGTTACAACAGTTTTAGACCCCCTACGACAACGAATTTTATCCGTTGTCGTTTTCCATATAAAAAAACAAAAAAATTTAAAAAATAATATACAAATTTCAATATTATAAATAAACCAAAATTTAAAATTTCAAAAATAAAATTTAATATGCAATATTTTAGTATGACAAATCACTTGAAATTAAATTATAATGCAATTTGTAGATAACTATTAGCAGCTGTGCTATAAAATTTTCATCAAGTATGTGTCTTCCTTGTACTTCAAATAAAGGGGAAGATCGAGAGCTTTCTCTGAGATTTCTCTATCCTCGTAAATCTTTTCCATCAGGGTTTCGAGTGATGGGAAATTGTCCTGCATGATCATAAAGTCCGAGAGTTATGATCCAACATCGATTTCATAAATGTCCAAATCAATTAAAGAAATTATTGAGCTTGTGAATCCGAACACAAAATGTCAGTTTCATTACAGAAGGAAAGCCATGACACACAAACAAATGAAAATGAAGTTATGTAGAACCTCGGGCCTTATATAGCCATAGCAAGTTGCAAGTCCTCTTCGTAGAAATCCTTTTCGAAATCATGAAGAAGCCATGGATCCTATAATGATCTTGTACATCAAGGTTAAGAATGTCGGAAAAAATAAAGAATAGGCCTAGCAAGTAAATGTTTAAAATAAAGACTAAAGTTAGAAAATAGAGCTATGAACTAATTTTGATGAACTTAGAACACTCGTTTCAAGTTGTAACCATCTAGAATTTTCGTCCAAGTTAATCCAAATGACCCCCCTGATTTATGCGACGAGTGTGCTTCTGTGGTTGACTCGCTGCATCATAGAGTTTAATCAATAATTTGCAACAAATTAGATAAAACTACATAATGAAGACATATTAGTAAATGCAAATAGTTGAGCAGAAAGAGAAAATACAACTTTGTCAAGAATCATTTCAGGCTCTCGGCAACTCTGGAACTAATACTACAACATAGCAATGGCAGTTGGATTCTATAAACAAATTACATAAAGACAGATGTGTGTGCTTTAACATAAAAATGAATTACCTTCAAACCTTGACCAAGTGCATACACAACTTTATTTCCAACAAACTGAAATGAGAAGGCAGCACAGAAACATATAAATTTGACAGTAGAAATTATGTTCAACAATTTGAGGTGCACTTCTTTAATATTTAACAAAAACCCCATACATGCCCTCAATTTAAGTATATAAACTGCATATTTAATTAATTTAACCAAAATCTGCGGCATACAACCATAATTAAATCACTTTGAAAAAATACATTATGTTCACAAGAGGGTCAATCCCAAGCATCCTAGGCGATGCATTCTTCTCACTCGCTTGCTCGAAATGAGTTGTGAATAGCTTAAAAACTTCAAGACTCGGAGCTAGACCAGGCTGGAATCGAACAACACCTGTCAACGATAGGCCTCTGTGAAATTAAAGATATACATCGAATGTTTTAGCTACAACTGGGTCCTCCATGATAGCTCTTTTGAAAGAGACTAAAGCTTCAAATACAGAAATTTGAACCCACCCCCGATTTAATGATAAGACAATTCAAAATCTGAATGGAAATTCAACAATAGTCTATAGCTACAATCACTATCTTTTTTCATCAATGCCGGTAAAATCAAGATAATCTCAAGAAAGATTCAAATAATGTTTCGCAAAGAGATTAACAGATTAATTATAAAACACATCACTAAATTTGGGGAAAAACAAAAGCAAACTAACTATTACAGATTTATTCAGCAATAAATCAAGATCCGTTATATCAATGTAACTTGATAAAAAAGGAACAAGATCTAGAATCATATCTCTACAAGGAAATATCTACAAGGAAGGATTCAAGTATATATATTGGAAGAGAGAAACAGTGAGCGGGTCTAGGACTTCAATATACGTACATTGAGAAAGAGCTGCTAAAACTTGTATCGGTCGTGATTGCTTGAAGCCGTGAAGAACACTCGAAGATAGTTGATCGAAGAGTGTTTTCGTCTCATGTGTTGTTGGCTTCAAGATTTTTCTCTTTACTTCGTTTTCGTTATTCTATTTCATATAGATGTTTTAGGAGAACTTTTACTATTTATTTTCTCACTTGTTTTGAGAAATTGAATTTTACAATAATCACTAGTGTTAGGGTTTGTAAAACTCTTTGAAAGTTTTCTAGTGAAGTTTTGCCCTGAGGCGCTGCAAGAGTATTTTATACTCTTGCTTAAATCAATTGAGTCTATTTATATGGTTTCTTGTTTATTTTATTTACTCTTTAATTATATTCCGCTGCAAATTACTCAAGGTGTTATTGTAGGTATTGTCAACACCTTGTGACAACACCTCAAACTGTTTATGTGCAACCCTTATTCCCTTACAAGTGGCATCAGAGCCATATTCTTGATACACTAAGAATTGATCTTGGATTGTTTATTTTATTACAAGAAATAATATGGACTCATCGTCTGTTGCGAACTCGTTCCTGAAACCTTCGGTCCTTGATGGCACGATACGCACTATGAAGAATAGGATGCGATATATTATTAAAGCAATGAATGTTCGTGCTTGGCAAATTATTCTGACTGGTTGGACTCCTCCAAAGACGCTAGATGAAGATGGAGACTATATCATCAAGCAAGAAGAAACTTGGACTACCGAGGAAACACAAAGTTCAATCTACAATGCTAAAGCACTCAATGCAATTTTTGCATCTATTGATATGAGGATGTATGGAATCATAGCTAATTGCACTGTTGCTAAGGATGCATGAGATGCTCTTCAAGAACACTGTGAAGAAACTGATAGCGTGAGAAGAACAAGATTGAGATTGTTAAATGCAAGATTTGAGAATATCAGGATGGATGAGAATGAATCTATTGATGATTATGATAAGAAACTTAGGGAGATAGCTACAGAGGCGCATGCTCTTGGAGGACCTATTGCAAGTGAAACTATGGTGAACAAGGTTCTTCAATCTTTGCCTAAAAGATTCAATGGGAAGATTTGGGCACTTGAAGAAATAAAAGACACTTCAAAGATGAAGATGACTGAACTGATTAGCATTCTTCAAGTTTTTGAGATGAACAATACAGAACAAGAGAAGGATAAAGGAAAATCAATAGCCCTTCAAGCCTTGAAACCCTCATACGAGGAGTATGTTCAATTTCATCAAGAAGTCCATCAATCTGATTTATAAGATGATTCGATCTCTCTCATGACTAGAAAATTCAATGATTATCTAAAGAAGATAAAAGAGTCAAGAAAGACGGATCAAAAACTCAAGGCTCCAATGTTCTCGTACAAGCCTTTAAGGATTACTGGACCAGAACAATCACCAAGGAAACCTGTTGATACTCCTAAGCCTCGACTGATGATGGAAGGGAAGAAGAAGTTTGTCTCAAAGAAGTTGGACACTGTTCAATGTCATGCTTGTCAAGGTTTTGGACACTCTGCAAATGAGTGTGCCAACACGCTTAGGAAAGGGATGAACACTTTTTTGAGTGATGAAGAGTCTGAAGAAGAAGAACAGGAAGATGAATAAAGTCATACTGCCTTGTCGGCCCTACTGAAGAGTAAGAAAAAGTTTCAAGTCAATCCTTTAGGTGTTGCCGCAGGTGTTGCCACACCTGGCCGCAACATCTCCCAAAGGTCAGTGTGTTTGAATTCCTCCATTCCTGATAACATGTGTGATAATGATATAGGTGAAGAGATAATGTCCATGGAAGAAGCTCGAATGATGTTTGAAGAACTTCATACTGATTGGGTTGAAAGGAATAAGATGAATACTATTCTTTCAAAGGAAAATTCTGATCTAAAGGCTGATGTGTCAAGACTGGAAGTCATGCTGAGTAAGAAAGACATGGAATTAAGCCAAGTGAAGAAAGAACTCGGAAAAGCAAATGCTACTTTGGCCAAGTTTAATTCAAGCACTTCCAAGCTTGATTCGCTACTCATGATGGGAAGAGATGGTACGGCTGGTTTAGGTTTTAAAAACAACATATTTGAGGTTGGTGAAAGTTCAAAAGGCCCTGTTTTTGTCAAGGAAAGAAGCAGTACAGAAAGCTCAAGCAAAAAGGCCTTACCTATTTGTAGTAACCCGTATCCAGAATTAGCGATTAATGAGTATATTAATCGTGTAATCATGTTTAGATTAAGTAAAACATGATTAAAGAAATTCCAAATGGGTTAACGGAGTCCAGAAATGGATCCAGGACACTCGAAAATGGCTTAGAGGACCCCAAGACTCGAGTGGGATCGGAACCACCAATCCAGGTTCGGAGCTTCCGATCTTGGTGACATCGGAACCAAATCGGAACCACATCAGAAGCATGGAGATCGGAACTTCTGATCAGCAATCGGAGCTTCCGATCGACTGTTGGTGACAGGTGTGTGGTTGCATGTGTTTGAGATTGACACGTGGCATCGGAGCTTCCGATCGGAGGAACGGAGCTTCCGATCTGCACGTTCGGAGCTTCCGATCAGGGAACGGAACTTCCGATCGACGTCTATAAATATAGGGCCCGAGCTCCTCATTTCTTGCCAATTCTGAATTCCTCTCCTTCGCCCTAGTAGCTCTATTTTAGGGCTTTGGGTACTCTTATTTTAGAGTTGGAGTAGGAAATATATTTTAGTATAGTCAGACAGTGTCTGACATAGTAGCGGGGCAGTGCTCGTGTAGCGGAGCAGTGCTTGAGGCTGTGGAGCTGCAGCAGGGGTGTAACCCTAGTTGCGGGATAGTCGCCATCAGTGGGCTGACGACGGACGCAGGTATAGCTATGGTCTCCTTAAATTATTTAGGAGTATGCAATAGATTAGTTAAGGCTTTTAGAGATTAATTATTAATGCATGGGTATTTATATTGTAGAGCTGATATAGGATTGGAACCTAGAGTGAGACTGCTAGGAACTGCCTGTAGTAAGGTACGCAAGTACAGACTGAGATTGCCAGCGGGTTTTGCATGCATATATGTTGCATTTTGTATGTCATTTATTATGCAGCATGTGCATATCATATTGTGTCTGTCCATCTTGTGAGATGAGCCATGTAGGGCCGCTCAGCCCTGTCTGGACGGTTGATGTCTAGTGCTCAGTGACTGACGGGTCATGGGTGGCTAGCATCGGGGGACACAGTCCACGTCCTGTAGGAATGAGCAGTGTACGCAGGGTTTGCTCCCCGGGTTGTACCACTCATATCCTAGGCGCCATTACTGAGCAAGTTATATACGGTTATCCCAGATATGGATACCCTATCATTTGCGTGCATCATATTTGTATGTTTTACCGAGTACTTTCGTATTGAGCTTAGAGCTCACGTCCAGTCTTTTCTGTGTATCTGGACACCCCATTCGACGGGGAAGGTGTAGGTGCAGGATTGAGCGCCCGGAGCTTGGAGTAGCCAGTGACCAACGAAGACCGCAGGATCAGCTGTAGGTTTTGCCTTTAGGCTATTTATTCGATTTGGTTGTATAAATCGAATTTGTTTAGCTGGTTGTATTCTGCCGGTCTATTTTTATTTAAGTCTTTCGCAGCGATTTATTTAATTCATGTTTAATTATGCTCTTAACTCTGATTAGATAGCGGATCCGGGTAGGGTCGCTACACTATTGATCCTCCAAAACCAAAGCCACAGCCTGCTACTCCTTTAATGTCTAGAATGAAACGTAAGTACATATGTCACTACTGTCATAGACCTGGTCATATCAAACCGTATTGTTTTAAGCTGCAGGAAGACTACAGGAATAGATCTGCATTGAAGGTGTTGCCAACACCTCCCCACATCCCTAGAAATAGATCTTATGTACGAAAGATTTGGGTACCAAAAGCAGATATTCAATGTCATATGATTTATACTGCTTTGAGAACTAATGTTTCAGGTGCATGGTACATTGATAGCGGTAGCTCTTGTCACATGACAGGTTCCAAAAAGTTTCTCACTGACTATGTTGAACAGAAAAGTGGAAAAGTAACCTATGGTGGAGGTTCAAAAGGAAACATTGTTGGAAAGGGAACTCTGAATGTTGCTGGTCTGCCCAAGCTTCGCAATGTTCTTAATGTTGAAGGATTAACCGCAAATCTAATAAGAATAAGCCAACTTTGTGATGATAATCTGCATGTGCAATTTGATAAGAAATTATGCAAAGTTTTTGATGATTCAAATCTCTGTGTCATGACAGGTACTAGGCCATCCGACAACTGCTATCAACTCGGAGAAGAGATGGCTTGTAGACACACCAAAGTTAATGAGTTTGATCTATGGCATAAAAAATTGGGTCATGCAAATTTCAAGACATTAAAGAACTTAAGTAAGTTAGATGCTATAAGAGGTATGTCTAACTTAAAATCTGGTATTCCATTTGTGTGCGAAGCGTGTCAGAAAGGGAAGGAGACTAGGGTGTCACACGAGGTGTTGCCAACATCTGTGACAACACGCTGCATTGAGCTTTTACATATGGACTTGATGGGTCCAATAGATGTTGAAAGCTTTGGAGGTAAGAAATATTCTTTTGTTTGTGTGGATGATTTCTCACGATATACTTGGGTAAATTTTCTGAGAGAAAAATTGGACACATTTGATGCCTTCAAGAAACTGCTCACTAAGATTTCGAACCTATACAATCTGAAGGTAATCAGAATTCGTACTGACCATGGTAAGGAATTCGAAAATTCTTCTTTTGCAAGTTTGTGTGATAAGAAAGGTATTTCTCATGAATTTTCTGCTCCTAAAACTGCACAACAAAATGAAATTGCTGAAAGAAAAAATAGGACTTCGCAAGAGATGGCAAGAGTGATGTTGAGTTCGAAAAATATTTCAAAACGTTTTTGGGCTGAAGCCTTGAATACTGCATGTCATATTTCAAATAGAGTTTATTTGAGGAATGGTACTACTATGAAATCCTATAAAATTCTCATGGGAAAGATGCCAAACCTTAAATATTTTCATGTTTTTGGATGTGTATGTAACGTTTTGAGTGATAGGGATCATCTTGCTAAATTTGATGCAAAAAGTGATAAGTTTATGTTCTTGGGATATTCATCAAATAGCCGAGCCTATAGGATGCATAACTTGAGAACAAGGACTATTTTTGAGTCAATTAATGTTGTTTTTGATGACTTTGCAGATCTAAAGAAGAAAATAGCTGAGGATGAAGTTAATGATCAGCTGGATAATTCTGGAAATTTAGATGCTGTCAAAGGAGTATTTCCAACACCTTCGACAACACCTCCTACAGAAAATCCAGAATCAAAAGTTGAAAATCCTAATGATGAGAACATTGATAAGAATAGTGAGGTAAATGAAGCTGGAAAGAATGTTCCAAGCAGAATTCGAAAGAATCACCCAACCTCACAGGTCATTGGAGATGTGCATGGAGACTTGCAAACTCGAAGGAAAGAGAAAGTGGATTATCGAAAGATGGCAGGTTTGTTGTGCATGAGTTCTACATATTCTCAGGTAAGATTCTCTTGTTTCGTGTAAAACATTGAACCCAAAAAGGTTGAAGAGGCTTTAAAAGATGAATTTTGGGTCAATGCTATGCATGAAGAATTAGAACAATTTGTTAGGAATGATGTTTGGTACTTAGTACCATGTCCTGCTCATGGTAATGTCATAGGAACTAAGTGGACTTTCAAGAATAAAACTGATGAGTCGGGAAACATATTAGAAATAAAGTTAGGTTGGTAGCTCAAGGGTACACACAGGTTGAAGGGGTGGATTTTGATGAAACCTTTGCTCCTATAGCCCGCATTGAGTTTGTCCGACTTTTGCTTGCTATTTCATGGAACATGGGAATGAAACTTTTTCAAATGGATGTAAAGAGTGCCATTTTGAATAGGATCCTAAATGAATAAGTCTATGTGAAACAACCTAAAGGTTTGAGTATCCAAATCATATTGATTATTTGTATAAGTTAAAAAAGGCATTGTATGGATTGAAGCAAGCACACCGTGCATGGTATGGGAGACTTACTGAGTACTTGCTCAATATTGGCTTCAAAAGAGGTGAAGTTGATAAGACTTTGTTTGTGCAAAATTCTCAAGGTAATATCTTAATTTGCCAAATTTATGTGGATGATATAATTTTTTGTGCTTCAAATGATAAACTTGTTGATGATTTTGTGAAGTGCATGTCTTCTACATTTGAGATGAGCATGGTTGGTGAGTTAACATATTTCTTGAACTTGCAAGTAAAACAATTGCATGATGGTATATTTTTGTGTCAAAGCAAGTATGCTAAAAATCTTGTAAAGAAGTTTCTGAATGATAACAATAAACACATGCGCACACCTATGGGGTCTAATGAAAAACTGTCTACGGAGGATATTGCCGAAGGTGTTGACAACACCCTATACAGAAATATGATTGGTAGTCTTTTGTATTTAAGTGCTACTAGACCTGATATCATGTATAGTGTTTGTTAGTGTGCTAGATACCAGTCTAACCAAAAAGTTACTCACTTAAAGGTCGTAAAACGTATACTGAAATATGTGGCTGGAACTTTGAATTTGGGTTTGTGGTACACTAAAGAAACCAATTCGAATTTGGTAGGGTTTAGTGATGCTGATTGGGCTGGGGATTTAGATGAGAGAAAGAGCACTTCGGTAGGATGTTTCTACTTGGGGAATAACTTAGTATCTTGGTATAGTAAGAAACAAAACTATGTCTCACTGTCTACTGCCGAGTCTGAGTATGTTGTTGTTGGTAGTTGTTGAACACAACTCCTTTGGATGAATCAAATGCTAAATGATTATGGTGTTAAGAGTGATACTCCTATTGTGTACTGTGATAATTCTAGTGCCATTGATATATCCAAAAATCTAGTACAACACTCTCGAACCAAACACATTGACATTAGACATCACTTCATTCGAGATTTGGTCGAGAAAAGCATGATCTTAATTGAGTTTGTTGGAACTAATAACCAATTAGCTGATATATTCATAAAAGCTTTGGATTTCTAGAGATTTTCCAGTCTAAGGAAGTCTCTCAGTATGTGTGCATTATAGACAGAACCGAGATGTTGTCATGAGTGTTGCCAACACCCTGTGACAATACCTTTTCATGCATGTGCATTCATGACCGATGATTTCGGTTGGGAAAAATTCTAGCCAGTGAACTAGGTCAAGTTATAATATAGTTGAACAGAGTCCAAGTCGATCCTACAGAGACTAATGTTTAAATACTAAGATATAGACTATTCAAATTAAACTAGGCTAATTAAAATAAGGGATTTTTACGAATTATTAAACTAATGAAAATAAACTAAAATATTCTAAAGCAGAAATTTAAATTAAATTAAATGAGCAGAATAAATTTAAGACTGATTCAAATTTTTGGAAAATGACCAGGAACACACAACGGTACCACATCGATAATTGCCACGTATTGGATTTAATTAAATAAAACTCATTCATATTCACGACGAAATTCCCTAAAATAATTATCAATCTATTTTTAGAATTAATAATCCTATTTTCATTTAACAGTCCAATTATTTCTAATTGAATTTAATTAAACAAAAACGCATTCACGAGTTATGGAATTTCAGCTTTCGCCTAAAATCTCACACTGAAACCGAATACTATTTCTAATCGATTTAACCATGTGTTGATTAATATTTTTGAAGCAAATTTCAATCTTTTCTTTTTCAAGTCCAGGTCGAACAACAGACATGCGATTAATTGGCCAGATTAAAAGCAAGAAATAAGCACAAATATTAATCAATAAATATTTCATAAATCAAAATT